>NW_027412088.1:111571069-111918569 GCF_047663935.1 Musca autumnalis | reverse complement strand
AATTTATAGCTGTTCATATCGAATTTATGGACAAACATACAATAAAACATAGACTTTTACTTTTGGCGCGCTAAATCGGTACTTTTTTACACTGTGTGTTGGCTTTTGATTTTACAAAACATATGTATAATGAGCAAGATAATGTTTATTTAGATATAATATAGGATAGATTGGGTAAACATTATCAATAGGTTGAAAAGAAATAGATACAATTAATTGAGTTAAATACAAACAATAGTGAAAACGATATTCAGAAATATTATTATTATTTATTAATAGATTTTTTCGCTGAACATATTTAACAAATATCGTGATATAATACATTAGTTCCTAATCTATATTTGGCTAGCATAATGCTGTAAGCCATTATTACTTTTATATATTTATTACAATATTTTGGTTGTAAAATTCATAAATTAATAATCATTCATACATTAAATTCATTTAGAAGTAGATTTCTATATTTTATGCATGCTTCTAGATATTTATACAACAAAATATAATTTATGCCATTTAGAATGCTACAAACTTCGTCCAAGTTTAACTTGATTTTACCAAAGTAAACAGCTCTGAATTCACTATACACGGGGCAGATACCAATAAAGTGTAGTGTATCTTCTGGAAGGTTAAGGTTACATAATGAACATGCAGTGTTTGTATCGGTTCTGAAACTTCTTCCATTTAGACTTAACAAGCCACACCTAGCTTTTATTATTAAACTGACAGCACGCGCTGAAAGTATATCTGTGTATAAGGATGATGCGTTGAAATTTAATCGACTATATAAATCATGATGCTGCGAGTTAGATGCATTTGTGCAGAAATCTTCACGTTCTTTTCTAATCAGCAATTCTAAAACTTCTTTTGAATAAGAGCAAATTGGAGTATTGTTATTCGGTGGAGCGTATTGTAATGTGGAGCATATATTGGACCAATCGCTTGCCCAGCTAACATGTTTATCTATAATTTCTTGTGCTAGTATCCTCGGCAGTCTTTGCGGATTGAGTCGTAGAACTTTATTTATGTAACCAAAATGCAATTTTAATGTAGAGGTGAACATTGTATTCCAACCTGTCTCTATATAAAGTACATAATTTGGGGTATTTTCAGGCAAAAATAATATTCTTTTTATGAAGAAACGAAAAAGTTTTTCTACTTCTTCATATCTTTTACTTCCCCAAACCTGCGCTCCATACAGCATTATGGACTTTGAACAAGCTTCAAAAATTTTAAGTTTGTTTCTACGTGAAATTTGGTGGTCGGTAAGATATTTGGACCACGTGGAGTTGATTGCTATCTTGGATGCAGAAAGCTTTTGTTTTAAGTGTTTGGAAAACGACATATTGTAGGTTATATCTACTCCAAGGTATTTATAACTATTGACAATTTCAATCATTTCTTCACCAAAATACCAATTAAGTCCTTGTGATAATCTAGCACCTTTGCGAAAAACAATTATTTTTGATTTGGAAAGATTTACTTTTAAACTCCAGTGTAGGCAGTACTCTCGTAAAGCGTCAATCATCTTCTGCAGTTCTTGTGGTGAATTTGACAAGATGACAATATCATCCGCGTATAATAATATTTTTATGGTGGTATTTGCGACGGTTACTCCACCTGGGAGAGCATCTGGTAAATCATTTAAATATAAAGAGAATAAAAGTGGACTGAGAATACAGCCTTGTCTCACGCCAGACTGCGCCTCAAAAGAAGTAGAAAAAGTACTTCCATCCCAGATTCGGCTTTCAGTTCCTGAGTACAAAGATTGTAAAACTCTAACCACTTTTGAAGACAATCCCATGCATGATAGTTTATAAAACAAGCTGTTTCTTGGTAGCAAATCGAAAGCAGACGAAAAATCGACAAAGAAAGCATACGTACGGCTGTTCTTTAGATTGTTAAGGCATACAATATTAGATAAATTGAAAATATTATCGACTGTAGAATACCCTTTCCTAAAACCGGCTTGGAATTCGTTCAGAATATTATTACAAGTAACCCAATTTGTTATTCTATTAAGCACAATGTTGGTAAAAATTTTGCATATCGTATTAATAAGTGAAAGACCTCTGTAGTTTGTAACAATGCTAGGGTCACCTTTTTTATACAAGGGAATAAGGATTGATCGTTTAAAGGATGTTGGAATTTCTTCATGAAGGAAGATCTGATTAAAAAGTGCTAACATATAGTTATGAACACATCCTGGAGCAAACTTATAGAATTCGTAAGGAATTCCGTCCTCACCGGGAGATTTGTTTGATTTCAACTTTCTTAATACTGATTTCAACTCACAAATTTCAAAAGGAGAATCTAAAACAGCATCAATCCAGTAGGGAATACACCATTTAATTTTCTGGTTGTCTTCACTTTCTAGTAATAATGATCCAAAATGTGGAAAAAAGTCATCTGCGCAAAGATTACCTTTACTCGTGAAACTTTGCTTCTTCACTGCGTTTGACAGACTCCACCAGTCTTTGCTACTACTCACAGTATCTAACTTTTTTATATTATTTGTAAGGTATTCTAACTTCTTTTGTGAACATACCGTTAGAAATTTGGATCTTGCAGTATAATATTTGATTCTATTTTGTACATTATGATTTTTTCTATACTCTTTTAAATTTTTACGCATAACACACCTGAGTCGATAACATTTCCAATCAAACCAGACTTGTTTTGGTTCAAAATATTTTGTTTTTGGGGGTTTTACATTGGCTTTTCTTATGTTCTCAGTAACCGCATTTATCATATTATCAACTGAAGTATTATTCTGTGAAGTTTGATCTCTAAAAAGCGAAAAAAGATTTTGCTTGTATTGACTGCAATATTTATTTTTCCAATATAATTTTTGCATCAAGTTCTGAGAGCTGCAATCGGTAGAACATGCCGGAATTTGTATATCAAGGCACAAAGGCATGTGGTCTGAAAAGGGTACTGAGTCAATCATGAAGTTATTGATATGTTTTAGGAAATCAAAAGAGCAAATGCAATAATCTATAACTGAGTTACCCATAACTCCACAAAAACTGAACTCCCCATTCTCATCTCCTGCCGTTCTACCATTAATAAAGATGCCACCTATATCCTCCATAATACTTAATAATTGTCTTCCTTTATAATTGATTACCATATCTTTAGATTTCCTATGTTTATTAATATGGGGAAAATCACACAACATATTTTGGTCTAAAATTTGCTCTTGGCCAATACGTGCATTAAAGTCACCAACTATGCAAAAATTTATGGGGTTAAGATTCTGTAAAAATGTATTGAACTTCTCAGCATCATTTTTCCAATTCGTACAATTCAGATAAGACGGTATGAAATAAAATATTGTTCCATTAAACTTTGCTGAAAGTACCGTAAAATCATGGATGTTTATAAACTTTAAGTTATATTTATTTTTTACTTCTTTTTTAAAACCATAGAGGCAGCCTCCACGAGCCCGACCTGCTCTATGTATTTTTTCAGCATCAACCCATTGGATGCTATAATTTTCAAAAAATGATGTGAATTGAGGTTGTTTACTTCTCACGATGTGGGTTTCATATAAGAAAAAGATATCGAATTTATTTAAATATTTTATAAAGTTACCGAATTTTAAAGAATTTTCAAGGTTGGCAACGTTGTAGGACACTAAATGACATAAATGAAATTGCTATTGTGGATTATTATAAGAATTTGTAAGAAAGTTTTTATGTACGACTTCGTATTGAGTACTACAATCTGCAAGAATATCTGATAACATCTTGGCATCATAGTCAGATTGCGCCAATATTTTTCCATTTGACCAGTTGTACTTTTTGTCGTTGATGTAGATGCAAAATTCACCGAGTCTAACTTTTAAATCTTTCTTATGCGATATATTTTTGACTATTTGTCGAAGAATATAACGAAATATTTTTTAGGTCCAAAACAAGACCTTAACCGCATTGAAGATTTATTGAAATACGAAAGGCATTCACAAACAATTATCAGATAGAGAAAATATCAAACTGATAAATCATCTGTGGTATCTTAGTCCTGAACTTGTTGGCCTGGCATTGTTTGATCTGATAGTGGAAACCGCCGTAAAGAGTCAAATGCGACAAAAATATTGACAAAGCAAGCAGAAGAAGATGGAAGTTTCTCCTGAAATATTCAAACCAAACTAACGAAAGGACAACTGCCTAAATTCCTAGATAAAGGTCTACCGGACGTAATTACAAGTGAGACTTACTTATTGTTCAAGAGATTAAACATAAACTCCGAATTTTTTGAAAAAGATACTGCAACTTGGCCACAGAACATCAATTACCAGGAGGGGTAAAGGATGGTAAACAACTTGAAAGTTGTGAATGACTGAGCTGTACCCAGATGGCTCCAAAACCACATTATGCCAGTCCCTTGAATAAATTTAAATAAGAACAAAATGTAATAGACAAAGCAGAGATACCCCAGCTGAGGTTTGAACCGGAGTCCCCCAGAATGACCTGCATAATACGCAAATAGCTTTAACCATTCCAGAGATATGGGTTGCCGAATTCGCCAAGTAGCCAAAAAATCGAGATTTTCATAACTCCGAGGCCCCAGTGGCGCGTGTTAACATATTCCAATTGTGCTCAAACTTTGAGTTAAACCCCTTTGAGTTAAAACCAGCCTAATGCAACAAATTAAGACAAAGAAAATATTGAATTTTACATAAAACGATTGATATTTGATCAAATTTTATATTTTTTCATAGTTTAATAATAAAAAAATGGTATTACAATGTGCACTGGCGTAAAGGGTCTCAATAACATAATAATCTGCTAAAAAATCGACGTTAAACGGCAAACAACCTTAAATTGGAACGCTTTGAATATTTTTGATGATTTTTCCAACATTAATTGACAATTTTACGATTTTCGGCCAAAAACTGTTTGCATATTTTTCCATATTTTGTGCATATTCAAATATTCAACAAAAATACAAAATATGATCCTGTTATTTAATTTAGTCTTCTTTGAAACGAATTTTGATCCAATCAGAACCTTCGTATCTTTATTATTAAAAAATATGCAAAATCCCAAGTCTAATTATAACATAGGATGTTTCTAAAATTTAATAGTTTTTATGAGCAGAAATTTAATTTATTCCTAAAATTATATTTGCTACAAATACTTATCTTTAGACATTCGAAATCTTTTATTTGAGTTTTCTGTGTAAAAATAGATCCAGAAATAAAGTAATATAAGATTAATGTAGAACAGCGTGCGCATTAGGGTTATGACTTTTTGGCCTTTTTTGTCAAAAAATTATTTCTAGTAGAGGAAATGAATGAACTTTTGTCTATGAATGCTTGAAACAAGCTTTTTCCATTTAAGCATTAAAAAGTTTCCGCCCAAAGCACTGTCAAATTATATATTTGTAAAATAATCTATGAAATAAAAAAAGAAATTCTGAAAAAATTATTTCTTGTTGCACGAATGAATGACCTTTTGTTATTAAAGACTAAAATAATTTGTTGAATTTTAATCGAGCTTACATGACCTAAGAGGTTTGTATTGTATTACAATTCACGAAGGAAATCCATCTTCGATTGTAAATGTGTATGTATTGAGACATGAATTTAGACAATACACTAGGTTCACATGGTAAGAAAAAGGCTTCAAAAATATGTCATAACTGCACATTTGTAATAATAGAAGTTATTAAAATCAGCCTCTGTCTTCTAGTTATTCACATCCGATATTCCTGATGACATGAATTAAAACACCAGCGAAGCGATCGTAGCATATTGGTTGGGTGTGTGGGACTTCGCTAGAATTCACTTTTTCAATACAAACTACTTAGGTCATGTTAGCTCGATAAAAATTCAATTAATTAAAAACTTACATAAATAATGACCTTCGTCCTAATAAGACAATAATAAATAAAATAATTTTTATTCCATTTAAATATTGAAAGAAGTTACACACAAACCATAAGATGATGAAATAAGTGAGAAACAATCAGTTAGGTCATTTTGGTTATGTCGTTGTTGTCTTAAGTAATATATCTGCTTACCGTGACTTAAAAAAAATTACCAAAGTTTTGAAAAAATAACAACTTTAAAAGCTTTTTATCTAATCACTTTATAACATGGTTCTGGGAAATGAGGTTGTGAAAAATTCATAACACTAGTGTGCATATTTGCGTTTGAGTGCCGTTATATGAAGTGCAAAAACATTTATTTACATATTTCAACTAAACACATCACAATTTATGATACCTACAGGGTAGAAAAACAGAATATCACGATGATTTTATTCCATATACCATGAATGCGTGCCCGAAGAAAACATTGAAATGGGTAGCATTAATTTATTTAACATTTATTTAAATGGTGAGACCGGCACCCCTTCAGATCAAAAAGTTTACTCCAGAGGTGGAAAGCGATTCTTTCACAACCAAGAAAAATTCCATATTTTATGGAATTGGATAATTGATTGCAGAGGTGTCTGGTTGTTTTTTATACCCCACACCACACTTTAGTAAGGTGTATTTTGTCTATATGCATTTGTATGTAACAAGCAAAAGGAAATGAGATTGACCCATGGATACTTTTGGTGACCTACATAGCATCACATTCTGAGTCTATTTATGTATGTCCGTCCGTCCCTCTGTCTATACATGTCGTATTTATTATCCTATCCGTTTGAAAATAGCAGTTGTAATTCAGATATTTTATTTGTAATTCAGAAATTCTGTTTAAATTTTAATTGTAATTCAGAAAATTTCAGTTATTTATTTTTATATTTAAAATTATATATTTAAAATTATTTTATATTGCTGGCATGTTTCTCTGTTGAGGTAAATAAACATCATCGTATTTAAAATATGCTTGATAAATTGTTTATTTTCTGAACTTTAATTGGTTCTGACATTCAAATGAAATATTATGAATGTTAAATGTAAGTTCTGAATATCAAATGGAAAATCTGAATTTTAAATAACATATTCTAAATTTGAAATGGAATATCTGTAGTGGAATTCTGCAATTCATTTTTCGAGTTACTGACAAAAATCGGTATGATTAAAATGCTTATAATTTCTTTAATTAACGAAATGTTTCGGTAAGTTAACAACCGAAATTAAGTTGTCGCTAAGTTCTACCGATAGCAACAGTATTTCCAATTTTTATTGATACTTTTCACTCTTAATTTTGA
The DNA here is from genome assembly GCF_047663935.1 of Musca autumnalis. Classification (NCBI taxonomy): domain Eukaryota; kingdom Metazoa; phylum Arthropoda; class Insecta; order Diptera; family Muscidae; genus Musca; species Musca autumnalis. The sequence continues at coordinate 111,911,400 of NW_027412088.1, read as the reverse complement.
GTTACCAATTTTTATCGGTAACTCAAAAAAAAAAAAGAAATCCAGAATTTCACTATTACATACCAAATGAAATTTCGGGCCTTAAATTTTTAATTTTCTGAAATTTCAAATTTCAGAATTTCAAATGAAATGTCTGAATTACAAATAAGATATATGAATTTTAAATGGATAAATAAAATGCAAAGTTTGTGTCTTCCTCCCATTAAGATCGTTTTTAGGATTTTGTCGCCATTTGGACGTATGCATTTGGCGAGAAAAAATGGATTTGGATTAAGCTCAAAAGTGTTGCGGAGGAGGTACCTGAAGGTATGGATTGCATTGTGCGTTTGGAAGTGGATCTTATTTTAGGAGTCATTCCTTTCGATAGATATAGCGCCCACCTGGTATTTCAGTTGGCCACAGTATAATTAAGAGCTTTTGGACCATTATATCAGGAAACATGGATTTGCCCACGAAAAATATAATATAGCAGTAAACAAATCTGCACATAACCAACATTATTGAACTTCTGTGAAAGAGGTACCTTCTTAGGCCAGTAAGACCAGTTTTCGAACTTAAACTAAGTTTCGACAAAATAAATAGAGATCGATGATAATTGATCGATTATAATTATTATATTATAATTTGAAAAGTTTGAACCAACGCAATATCCGGTTCGAGAGTTATCGTTCGCTCCAGCCGCTACACATAATTGTAGTAGGAGTCTTTATAGTTTACGTGCCAATTTCTCAAGAAGTATGAAGTTGCGCGTGAAAAACTTGACAGTCGTAAAAGGGGCCCGACTACAAGCTGTTGCAAATTGAACTTTTCAGTTATTTTCACTCGAAGGAGTGGATCGAAATACTACGATGTGGTAGAAATATTACGATGTGCAAAGTATGGACCAGATCGCTTACTCTCTTCGAGAATTGTCGTGCGCACAATTTTACCGAAAACATTTGAAACTGATCTAAGATTGGACAAATAATTACAAAGGCCTATGACTTCCCCTGATGACGTAATTTCTGCTTAAAGTACTCAAAATACGCAAATTTTTGAAAAGTTTGTTGTATGTCTTCTATATTTTTTTAATATACATATATTCATCATAATTATTGCAAAAATAGTTCGTATCGAGTGTACAATATCTCCTTGATATATCCGTGTCGAAAAACCTACAAAAGGTTTTAATTTTTCTTAATGCACATTGTATGAGAGAGAGCAACAAAAATGTTTCTTATCAACATATCTAATCAATTTTACCGTAAACTAGTAGTGACTAGAAGGTAATTTTCCCCAAAAATCGTCAGTATTGGTCCACTTTTAGGTATAGACCCCCCATAACGGTACCTCCAGTTTTTTTTATTTATTTCAAGTTTTTGTCTATATTTTCAAAGTGAATTCGCTGTAATTTGACATTTTGCGTTCTTTGGTGGTATTAAACATCTTGCGTAGGACAATGGTCGATAGAGGTCCATGTTTTGGTATATTCCCCATATAGGCGTATCTCTCGTTTTTTATAATTTCACGACTTTGGCCATATTTTCCAACAGAATTTGCTGCGATTTGACATTTCGAGTTTATAATCTGTATCAAACATTCTTGCCAAAATTCATCAATATATGTCCACATTTTGGTATAGTCCTATATCATGTTAACTCGCGATACTTGGCATATTTAAATATTTTGCCTAAATTTGTAAAAATTATGACATTTTATGAATTTTATTCTTGACAAGGATTAAGTGGTAACAAGTATCAACAATATGAGGCACAGAATATTCTTACTAGGTGCGTTAACATATGCACCAAGGGCGTACCATATTATATTAGATGTAAACAATGTCCTATAGGTCTCAAACAGGGAATATCTGCAAACTAAGATGTTTTATTAGATTGTTTAGTCGCGACGATGTGTTGGCTGCTATTACAATAAATACTAGTTACAGGATATCTCGATTAGGAGAGTTCCCAGATCGACTAAAAATGTGCCAGGATATATAAACAGTAAACAAGACCACACATGTGGTCCTGCTTGCCAATTTAACCATTCTACGTTGTTTAGTTTTCCGTGTGGAACTTAAGTCTACGACAGGCCTTCCGCGTTGTTACTTTCAACGGCAGATAATTCTTGAAGTGGCATGTATCTTTCAAAAATAATGGTGTCTTTGCAGAGATAGTGTATACGATCTGACAACATAGAGAAATCGTATCCCGCAACATCCACCTGAAGGTTTGCTATAATTTCTTCGAAAACCGTCCGTCCCATGCTGGCATTGACAACGTTTTTTGAACACCATATTTCAAAAACATACAAATTTGAAAACACACATTCATACTGTAATCCTAAAAAATCATTTTGGATAAAATAAGATCGAAACAAAATGCAAAACAACAACACCGATTGCTTGAAAACACCCAAAACCCCTATACTAAACATTTACAAAACTCCGAGTATACTCCGTATAATGAAAACTGAATACCGCCCGGCTACTTTCGGCAGACGAGATAATTTTTTTCTAATTCTGGACACTTCCACGAACATTTAAATAACAATAACGTGAGGATTCGCGAGGATCCAAGGTACTAAAAGTCTATTTCTTTTCACAATATTAAATAAAATACAATCACAAAAATATATTTCAAAAGAGATAAATTTTACTACAAAATAGAGGTATAACTTTATGATGTTATCAATTAAAAACAATAACAATACCATAACCTTTAACTTCCATTTCTTACTATAGTAATTTTACACATTATTTTTTTGTGATATCACTTGTAACTTGTCACTACGTTAAAGGACAATTCAATGTCTCATTTTCTAATACCGTTAGAAGTTCTAAAATAAGCCCCCAGCAAAAATAGTCCTCACAAAATCATGGGTTTTGTAAGGGATTTTTGGCAGCCGTAACTACTCCTAAACCCCCTTTCTTCCCCATTATTTTTACAAGGGCATGTCGCACTCATTTTGTAGTTATTTTATGACCACTAGAATAACTAGTTATTCTGTGGCCAATAGAAGTTGAAACGTAAGTTGAAAAAAAATCTATTTTTAGAACAGTTAATGTAGAGATTTTTTTTAATTTCATCACACTTCTTACTTTTATTTTATTTCGCTCGCTGTGCGAGTTGAACACACGAACCCTCTGATTTCTAGCCAAAGACACTACATACTTTGCCACGCACACGAACATTAAGGGTTGCTTAAGAACTTAAATGTGCAGTGCACCACGAACTGTTATTTTGTAATAAAAAAAACCCGCGTGCCGACAGTGAGCTTTGAACACACAACCCTACGATTTATAGTCGGACACACACTCACTGTGCCACCGTCCTCATTACTTAGTGACGAGCAAAGTAAGTAGGTTTGCCTTGTAATTTTTTTAAGAAGTATCCCATTACTTTTCAGATTACTTGTAATGGGAAAAGAAGCTTGTTTACTTTACTTTGTAATGGGTTACGTAATGACTAATGGATCCGAATTTTTGCTGGGCCGGAATACTAAAATTTGATTTGCTTACGATAGATGTGAATTGTTACAATCATAATTTGTAGACATCGATTTTTTATTTTTGTCACGGGCTGGGACCACAGTGCTTTGTCTCAAATATTCTTGATCTGAGTCAATCTATGCATGTGCGTCCGTCTGTTGTAATCACTCCAGCATTCACATAAATTGGACTAGGACGATGAAAATTTGGTGAGATACGTCTTTTGGTTGTAGGGGGTTAGGTTAGAAGATGGGCTATATCAGTTAACGTTTCGGTATAGTCTCCATATAACGGTACCGCGATTTTATGTATTTTGACGTTTTTAACCATATTTTTAGACCGAATTAGCTATAATTTGACATTTAGGGTTCCTAAAGGTTATGAAACTTATTCATCAAATTTTATGAACATAGATCCACGTTTTGTTTTAGCCCCCATAAAACGGTACCGCAAGGTCTCCGGTATTTTTACGTTTTCAGCTACATTTACACACATAATTAATAATAAATTGAAATTTGGTGATCACAAAACTTATCTACCAAAATATGTGAACAAAGGTCTATGTGTTGGTGTAGCCTACATATAATGGAACCACCCGATTTCAGGTATTTTACGTTTTTTCACAGAGTTTCGGAGTCGGAGTCGAGCAAGTTTGCCGGAGCCGGAGTGGTTCAACATATAGTAAAAAAATTAAAGTTGTGCATATTTAATTAATTTTGAGTGGAATAGGAAATTACCCTCGTAGTCGAATACGGAAAAAATCGACTCCGTTGGGTTGGAACTTTCTCAGTTCAGAAATGCTCTCGTATGTTATAACTATTACTATTACTTCAAAATTGTATTAACTTCTGATAATTTAAGGTTGAACTTCCTAAAAAGTCTCTCAAGGGAACTGTATTACTTTAATGGCCTGTTTCACTAAGACGAATAAAAATTCGTTCGAACTACTACCAAACTTCAGTTTTTTGAAAAATATTTGATTTATTTTTGTTTTCAATCAAATAAAAATTTTCTATTTTTAGAAACTAATTCAAACGAATTAGAATTCGAAACGACATTGGGTCCCTCTTCCAAAGTGGCTAGAAGCACAACAACAGGTCCCATCTGCTATATGTGCTGGCTCATAATATAATAATAGGATGACATGCGTTTCTTACTTGTTACGTTGCCAGTAATAACGGAAACGTTTTCAAAGTTTATTATATGTACATATATATTTGCTTTCAATGACATATATCTACACTAGGGTTACGACTTTTTGACCTTTTTTCTCAAAATTTCTTCTAGCAGGAATGAATGAACTTTTTCTTTTAATGACAAAAATTACGTTTATTCCATTAAGATATTAGAAAAAGGTCTCGCAGAAACCATTTTGAAATTGTATTTTTGTAAAAAAATATTATAAAAATATTCACAAAAAATATTTTCTGTTGCACGAATGAATAAACATTTGCCTATTAATGACTAGAAAAGTTGTATTTAATTTTTGATATGTTATATGAAATAAAGTTATATCAATTATATATTTGAGTTTGGTGATAAGTGACAGACTGACTGACTGACTGACTCATCATCAACGCCCAGCTAAAACGGCTAAAGCTAGGAGCTTGAAATTTTACCAGTAGTCACTGTTGGTGCAAATGTGCGAGATAAGACCGGGTTTTGCAAAATTCGTCCTGGAACCACAAAAAATAACAATAACAAAAATCCTTATTATTCGCTGTTATTACTTACTTATGTACTTAGTTGGCAACACATTTGTCAAATTAAATGCTATAATTTCTTAATACCGTAAAATATCGCAAACAATTTCAAATTTTGTAGTTTACTTCTAGGCGCATTTATTTTATCGTAAACCAATATATATTGGAAAGAGAATGAAGGTTGTTATTTTCCATAGCAACAGATGTCGCAGTTGGTGATAATGGTATAAACTTCATTCTGATTTACGAATGATTTACGTCTCTTTAATAATTTGGTTTTCCCATAACAGGTGTCGCACAAAAGATTTTCTTTCTTTAAAATCCAGTTAGACAAAAAATGATTACAAACGATGAATTTGTAAACATTTTGATTTTCAATTTCAATATTCAAACAAAAATTTGTTCAATAATGTTTAGTTTGTTGAACATATGAGATGCTGTTGAAGGCAAAATTAGGGTATTAAATTCAGAAATCGGTCAGAAATAACAAAAATAATTTCTATTACAAAATAGTTTTAATGTTGAGATTTTCTTTATAATTGTGTCACTTCCGCTAACGAAGTAGCGGGCACATGCTAGTATTATATAAAATGATATGATTATATAACTAGTGGCAAAAAAGTTATGTTATTTTGCTTATGTCGTGTGGATCAAAAGCATGTTATATATGTATATGCTTAAAGTGACTTCAAAAATTTGTCCAAAGTGCTTATAAGTAAAACATTTTAAAATTATTTTTTACTATTTTAAAATTATTTTTTTTAATCGAATCACTTTGTAATTAACATTTGACCTAATCTTAGGTAAAAACTCATTAAAATTTTAAAAAATCATAACCCTAATGTATATACGTATATTGAATTGTATGTGTGCCTTTCGCATCTACATATTTGTGCCAAATATTATTTTATAGATATGCCACATTTAAATTGCACTTTTCAATTTTGCTCTCGTTGCGAATTTCGGCTAATTAATGAATAAATTTACTTCAAACATTTTGTATTTTTCTTTATATATTTCAGATGCTTTGCGTGGTCCTGATATCGGTTGGTGTCATTACACTCGGCGGTGCGGGCTCTCCATGGGGAGCTTACATTGCCAGTCTGTTGGGTTGTCTTGTGTTTGCTCTCTGTACAGTGGGCTGTTTTGCAGCACTGAGAGAATCTCATTTGCTGTCGATGGTGGTGAGTATTTCGAGTATATTTATACATTAATAATGCATTTATATTTCTTACAAATTTGTTGAAGTCATATGTATTCAATTGAGATTTAATTTCGATTCTATTTTAAATTTTAGTGATTAAATGCTTTATAATTTTGGTCATTAAGAAAACAAGACCTATTTGTATACATGCCAAGCGCTTTAGTTTTGTAAAAACACAACATCTCGTATTTCAAATACTATTTTAGCACGTGGTTTAAATAATGTAAACAAACTACCTTCTACATTAGCGGAAGGCTATACAATATTGGGATAATTCTTTTATTTAATTTCTCGTTAGATACATATTTCTTTAAAATGTTATAAGGCATAACATCAATTCACCTCAACTATTGTAATGATATTACATGGTTTTTATCAGCTTATTTGTCGGCTTTAAGTGACGATAGAATAACAACTTAATTCGGGTGACATGTCCTTGTTAAAATAATGGGTTAGTGGGTTGATTGGTATGTAGTTACAGTTACCAAAAAGTACCAAATGGTACCAAGTGGACCTTAAAAATGCCAAGATGAGGATTTTCTAGAAATGCTGGGCTGGTTAGTTGATGCTGTGGCATGGTTCAACTTTCTTTGGATTAGAAAGAATTGCCACTCAAAATTACATGGGAAAAAAAGAAAGGACACAAGTAAGAACGGCGGTAAGTTCGGCCGGGTCAAACTTGTTTTACCCTCCACCACGAGTTGTATGGAAGTAAAATGGAACAATTAGTTTCCTTTAGTTTACGAAGAAGACTAAATACCAAATTTCAGCAATTTCGGTAAAACATTGTGGCTAACCTTTAAAATACCGAAATTCGGGAGGTACCGCTCTATTGGAGCTATATCAAAACATCGATCTATACCTATACATTTCTGGCGGAAAGTTTTTAGACTCAAAGAAAACTAAATACAAAGTTTTCTATATTTCGGTAAGATAATGTGGCTAAAACCTTCAAAATACCGAAAATTAAGAGGCACGCTTCTATAGGGACATAGGAAGACGTACACCTATACTGATAATTCTCTTCTGGAATATTTTATAACCCCATGGAAGACTAAATAACAAATTTCAGTCTTTCGGTGGGATATTGACGTCACAACATTCAGAATTACGAAAATCGGGAGGAATCGTTCTATAGGGCATATATATATGCGTGGGCATATACCGACGAATTTCAGCCATTTCGGTTGGTTGTTGTGGCCACAACCTTCAAAATACCGAAAATCGGGAGGTGCCGTTCTATGGCGCTAAATGCAGGCTTCAAGCTGTACCGACAAATTTATGGGGGAAAGTTTTATACCACCAACGAAGACTAAGTACGAAATGTCAGCTATTTCGGTCGAATAGTGAGGTCACAACCTTAAAAATAGCGAAAATCGGGAGGTACCGTTCTATGGGGGCTCTGTTAAGGCGTGGAAATATACCGACAAATTTTAGATGGAAAGATTTGTACCCCCAAAGAAGACTAAATACCAAACTTCAGCCATTTCGATGAATAATTTTGGCCACAACCTACCTTTAGTGCTTCGACTGTACTCCAAGGCAAACCTCTAAGAGCAATCAGGAGAAATTGTGTTTGGACAGATTCTATCTCATTGTAATAACATTTGTAGAATGGGCTCCATAATACGCAACCATATTCTAATGTAGGTCGAACCAAACTGACAAACAAGCGTTTAGTTACATACGCGTCATCAAATTCCTTGGACGTTTTATGAACTCTAAGAGCGATTTCGCTTTATTGACACAGGATTCAAATGCATTTTTTTGTTTTTTTTTTACAACACCAATGGGTATTTGCCCATTTAGTTGTGATTTCATGACAAACTCTTAGCGCTGCCTTTGAAAGTAATGAGTTTGGCTCCAAACGCTAACACGCCAAAAAAACGCATCTGAAAAAAGAAAAGTTTGATTGAATAGAAGCCGCTCCACAGCCGATATGTCTGAAGAGCTCGCATTAAGCTCGATTCCAGCGAGAAATTAATTAAAAATTAATTAATATTAAAAATGATCTTCGCGCTAATAGGCAAAATTTTCAAATAAATAATGGATTTTATTGGAACAAATCTGAATGTTTTGGAAACGATTCTCACCAGAAACAACAGTTGTGTCTGCAGGTTAAACAAGTAAAATAGTATCAGTCGGCTTTGCCGACGAAGCTTTATCCTCAGCCTGTGTGAATTGAAATACTTTTGTCCCAAAAGTCTTATGCATATAGGGGGTTTTCAGATTTTTTGGCACATAAACTTTCAAACAAAAATATGTATCGGGATTAAGGCTCAAAAGTTTTTCGGGGTAATTGGTAAATTGCACTTTTCCGAAAGTGTACGTGGCAGGTACAGAAAGTAGTTAGTATACACGGTGCTCTTGAAACAAATTTAAATGGAAGGTGCTTACACCTGGGAAGTTTTTGCGGATTCTGAAACTGGAATGTTCACAGATGAGAAAAATCAAAAAAACAAAAAAAATCACCTTAGCCGTTTTTAAATAAATCGAGATTCAAATTGACATTTTTAAGGGTTTTTTAGGTTTTAACGATTTTGCTTAGAAACCGCAAGTCCTATCGAAATGGAACTAAAAAAATGTTGTAGCTATGAGAATTCTCTACAAAAGCGACTTTTATAATATCATCGTAATTTTTACCGTTATTAAGATATAGATGTTCAAATTAGGACAATGGATTGACTGTACCGCTTCCTTATATTATGCACTGTGCACCTTAACTAACTTTAAATGAAAACGCCTTACACCAAGGAGGTGTTCGCGGATTCTGAAACAGCAATGTTTGTAGATGAGAAAAATCCAAAAACCAGGTTTTCACGATTTTGCTTGAAAACCTCAAGTCCTATCGAAATGGGACTAAAGAAAATATTGTAGCAGTGAAAATTCTGTACAAGATTGGCTGACTGATAGTTTCCTAGGTTTTACCATTTTTGGGATGTAAAGGTTCAGATCAAACATTCAGATTTTTTTCTAAGGTCTTCAGGATTAGGTTTAAAACTGCAAATCCTTTCGAAATGAGACTGTAGAATATGTTGTAGCTGTGAAAATTCTCAAAAGATTGGCTTTTGTAATTTTTTCCCAGGTTGTACCATTTTTGAGATATGTATATAAGTATAAGTTGGGAAATTGCAGTCATGGCATTGTTTTATAAATATAAGGAGGCGATACAGTCAATCCATTGTCTTAATTTGAACTTCTATATCTCAATGACGGTATAAACTACGAAGATATCATAAGAATTAAATATTTGTTTCATATACATATGGTAATATTCAAAAAAGTTTTGCAATCGTTGAAGTTGAGGTTCACCATTTAATAAGTCGCGAACTGTTAATATATTTTACAAAACATGCATATATTTTTATTAATTGAAGTGTTTTAGCCACGATCTCATAATATGGACCATAACAAATCATGTTCGTGGAAGATGCGTTGTTGGTAATATAAAAAATGGGAAAAATGTGTTGAAGTTTACTTGTTTTTTTGTGTTCTTTTTTGATTTCTGGCCAAACCACGCTAAATTCGAACCTGTGCTCAAAGAGAGAACTAAACAATGCCCCTTGTTCAACATGGTTCTAGTGTATGACTTTTGGATATATACACTGCATCCCCCTAAAATCGAGGCTGACATTTTGAAGTTTTGATTTCAGTGGTTTTCGAATTTTCCTTATAATTATAGGGTGCAACTAGATAATAATCCAAACTAGTTTATAGGATTGTAGAACTCGCGATTCCACGTCGTTCGATGTATGTATATCTCATGAGTGTGCTCCGTACAGTTTCCTAGTAATAGGAGTCCAAATGCGAAAATTTGGTGCGTAAATTTTCTGAAAAAAACCTATTTTTTGGCTTTAAAATTTACAACTGTCGTACAGGTACCCCTGAACCCCGCGTGATTTTAGTTTTTTTACGTGCCGGATCTAATGAGCTCTTCTGCGGTCGAATCCATCCACTAAAACGCCGGATATAGATACCTTGAAAGTTGGAAAATCTGCAAAAATATATTTTGACAATTCCGCGAATTGAACCGCGATTTTCTTTGATTATTTTTGCATAAATGTAATCCTTTATACGCGATTATAATATTTGCCAAAAAGGTGTGTCACAAATTACAAAGATTCAGGAGTAATATCCCTATTTATCCCAAAATAGAATGCGGTGGCACATCCGCAGTTCTTGACGAATCTGTCTAAAATAATTTATATTGACGTATTTTTAATAGGGGGCCATTGAAATCGGATGCACCTTATCATCATATGCATATCGCGTAATTTTTGCCCACTTGAAGGTTTTTTGAATAGTAAGATGCAACTGATGGCACACTTTGGCCGCTGAATGAAACATGGGAAAATCCATGCATATTGATAGACATGGACTCCCTGTATCCGAAAAGCACATGCACCTCAACCGATTTAAACCAATTCGCGAATTATTCGGTTTTTAACTTCTATGTTTTTTCTTTGATTGTAATTTCAATATTACTCTCTACTTCCTATTTCTATTGCTTATCACAAAAAGCAAATATACTTTCACGATGACTAATTGCTTTTCTCGTAGAAGTTTAAGCAAAATACTTCAGGATTTGGATCGAAATTTAGCGAAATATAACAATAACTCCCAACATTTTTCAAATTTTTCGTATTTAACCAAAAATATATTTATTTTGAAATAATTTCCAACAATAAGTTTCCGTTCTTTGTTGTTGCTGTAATATGCAAGTTATAAACGCGATCTTTATAATTTTGGTCTCACATTTTTCTACGCGTTGTCTAGATTCTGTACGTATTTTTAAATTATTTTTTTTTTAGAGATTTTTTGGACTCCGATTTAGAATAAATAAAATTTATTCCAAGATTTCTTCAATTATTTTATTTTATTTCTTATTTTATTTTAGTTTGTAGGTCTTGCTGTATTTACCATAGTCTGTGAGACAATATTCATGATTGCCTTTGCTGTAATGAAAGACGATTTCATGGAAATGACAAAGAAGCGGATTGAGGAGACTTGGCAACAGGAATTGGTAAAACCTGGTTCAATGTTGGATGTTCAAATACAAGTGAGTATAAATATAGATTTTGGAAATAAAGTCAGTCGTATGTGAAATCTTGTGCAACAAAATTTTTGAAACTTTATACAATTTAACTTTTGAATTGAATAGATTTTTTTTTGTACAAATCCAAAAAAATTCTATTTTAGTGTTCCTGCCAAACTAAACTTGCTTTATTTCTTTCCAGTACGAATGTTGTGGCTTAAACGGTCAACAGGACTACTTAACAAAGGGTGATAAACTGCCTTCCAGTTGCTGTTATTTAGGTGACTGTTCCGATAGTGATAATATATTTCCTAAAGGCTGTGAGGTTATGTCAATAAAATTTATTGATGGCCAGAGTGACAATTTAATTTTATCCTTGGTTGGTCTTGTGGCTTTTGAGGTAGGCCTGTTTGTTTACATTTCTTGATTATTTTGATGTGAACTTGTTTTTATTTCAGGCACTTGGTATTATATCGGCATACTATTTGGGAAAAGCTGTTCAGGCTCGTGGTGTAAAATCGGAACAAGCTGCCACTGAATAAACATTGTTATAGCGATACAAATCTTGTTGAAACTTAAAATTGTTATCAAAATTTTAACGTTAAGCAAATAATTGTCTCATTGTAAGAGACGCGTAGTTTCCAAGGTTTATTGATTCAATTCTTAATTATGTTTCAAAGTTTATAAATACAAAATTTTTAATACTACTACCAAATGCAATTGTTTTTAGTTTTCTAATCAAAATAAGAATGGGGTAATTATGAGAATGTGTAAAAACGAATAAGGACAATGAAAAATATGTATATTATGGGTTTTGTGTAGCAGTAAATAGAGATCATATCGCTCATATACTAAAACACTTTAAATCATGCATGATCTTGCTAGCTGTTTGCAAAATATGGTGAAAGTGGTTATTCTATTTTTTGTGTAATAATATTTTTAAGCTGGGAATTCTTATTTCAATCGCCAACTTAAAACGTGTTTTTCTCGAATTTCATGAAATCATTATGCATATTTATGTCCGATACAAACGTTTTAGCAGTTCATCGTTTTACTTATGAACAAAACGTACTGAATATGGTGAAATTTTTAATTTAGCCCATATTTCATAGAAAAATATTGTATTTTTTGACACCCTATTATTGATCCCTTCCCAACCAGCATTTCTTGACATTTTTAATCAAATTCGAGTCTTTTTTGATCCGACTGCGCGATTAAAAACTGGAATATGAGCTCATTTTCTGATCATAAATGACTCCTTTGTCAGGAAGAAAAGGTGACCTCAGGCGACTCTTCTAAACAAATGAGTCTTCCTCTGCATTAGTTTCGAGTCATTTTTGCCCATTTTCAGATGTTATATAAAGTATTTTTCGAGTTGTATTTTAATCATTTATCGGTGTTTTGTTGATTCATTTGTGACTCTTTTTCGAGTCATTTATGAGTCTTTTTATCAGACGAACAAATTAAAAGAGGAAAAGGAAAAAAAGTGTTGTCACGGCGTGTTAGCGTTCAGAGCCAAACTCATTACTTTCAAAGGCAGCGCTAAGCGTTTGTCATGAAAGCACAACTAAATGGGAAAATCCCCATTGTTGTTGTAAAAAAAAAAAAAACAAAAACAAAAATGCATTTGAAAGAAGAAAAGTTCGCGGACATCGAAGCCGCTCCACATCCGATATGTCTGAGGAGACTTTACCAAAGTCGAAACATGTCCTGTCACATAGTGGTGTTTTGTTTTCTTTTCTGCTTTGTTATGACTTTTAATTATCCCTTTAGTATACTGTTTCTTCACTCACTTTCTTCATTTCACTTGGCAAAACCTAGACATGTGTTGTCTTTGTCAATATGCATAATATTATACGTGATATTTATATCAAATTTTTGTAGAAAGTGTATATGCGAATTATATACAACCAAACCGTTATGTTTGAAAAAAAAAAAAAAACAAAACAATCAGTGTTCAATCATCAGCTGTGCAAAATATGTTCAGAAGATACATAATTCTAATCATTTTTCAAACACATGCATTTTTCAATTTTCAGATGATCAAAATGTGACAATAAATAACAAAAAAAGGTCACATTTTAAACGCCTCAATGTTTTATTTGTGATTGCTACACATTTGTTGTTGTATTTTAAATTGATCTCTTTTTAATCATAACTGGGAGTCACTTTCGAGTCCCTTTCTGATCATACAGGTGACTTAATTAGTTTTTGATCACCAAAATGACTCTAAAAATACTCCGCAATGTGATTTTTGAAAAAACAATCTTCCAAATGCTAGCTGGGAATTAGACCAGTAACAGTGCAAATACAACTGTAGTGTAAACCGAAATTACGACTAGTTCCATAAGTTAGTTAATTAATGAGCTGGAACAGTGAAAATTTTCTAAAGAATAAGACGCAGCTATCATGCTCATAACGTGAAAAGCTGAAGCAAGAAGGCTAAACAGAAGGTTGCTCCCTAGAATTCAAACAACGCGAAACTCATCCATATTTCAAGAAATATGGTCTTCAACAAAAAAATATACCGTTGTAATCAGGACTACAAAGACTAAATTATTTTAAAATTTAAAACCATCTAGGTAGCCTTAAACTGAACCTTTTGAAATTTTGTGATGGTAGTACCGGAAACAGTGGACCGATATAGATCATTTTCGATGTTGACGTAAGCTTGGAAGTAATATTATTGGACAGACAGACAAATATAAATTCTTCTTATTTTTATTTACTCATCCGTTATCCGAATATAAGTGATCGTACAATTAATATTTGTAAAATTTTTCGCATTTTATTTATTATTTTATTATATAATGGTTGTCAGCTCTCTGTTTTTCGCAGCATTCAGTAAATCATGTTTTTGAGACAGGATGTGTCTTTCCCCTTTCTAGCTCGTTTTCCTTCAATTTTTTTTCAGAATAGTTTGTAAAATGTTGTATTTGTTGATTCTTAATACGTGTCCTCTTGGAATATTTGCGCCGGCTTACATTCACACGGTGATCTTAACCAACTTTAAATGAAAGGAGCTTTTGCGGATTATGAAACTAGATAAGAAAAAATAAGAAAAAATCATAATTATGCTTTGTTTACATTTACGAAATCCACTCGATTTCAACTGTCAAATCCATAGGTTAAACGTCAAATGAAATCCAATGGATTTCAGATGAGATTTCATTTGACGTTTGGGCTATGGAATTGACAGTTGAAATCGAGTGGGTTTCGTAAATGTAAACTTAGCATTAGGAGGGTTGGCGTTTTTTATTTGGGATGACGACTTCTATTATGTTTTTCAAAATAGTCAGGTTTAATCCCACAGTCGTTGTTTTAATATTTTATTAAAACAACTTTAATTTATTAGTGGGAACTTTAATTTATTAGTGAAAAACAGAAAAAATCACAGATAAGAAAAAATCAAAAAACAAAAAAACGCTGGAGCGCGTTTTAAATAAATCGCGGTCAAAGTTCACATTTTTAGAGTTTTTTAGGTTTTCACCATTTTGCTGGGAAACTCCAAGCTCTATCAAAATGGAACTAAAGAACATGTTGTAGCAGTGAAAATTCTCTACAAGATTATCCTTTGGAATATTTTCATAGGTTTTGCCATTTTTGAGATATAGAAGTTCAAATCGGGACAATGCACTGCCTGTATCGCCTCCTTATAAAACAACGTCATGTACGGTGCGCCTTAACTAACTTTAAATAAAAACTGCTTACACCTGGGAAGTTGTTAGCTGATTCTGAAAAAGCAATGTTTATATGTAGATGAGAAAAATCCAAAAACAAGAAAAAATTGCTGAAGGAATTTTAAAATAAATCGCGGTCAAAGTTCACTTTTTTAGGTTTATTTTAGGTTTTCGCGATTTTGCTTGGAAACCACAAGTCCTATCGAAATGGGACTAAAGAAAATGCTGTAGCTGAGAAAATGCTGTAGAGGATTGACTGTTATCATTTGTTCCTAGGTTTTACAATTTTTGAGATATAGAAGTTCAAGTCACATTTTTAGTTTCTTTTTTGTTATGTTTTCACGATTTGCTTGAAAACGGTAAGTCTTATCGAAATGGGACTAGAGAAAATCCTATAGCGGTGAAAATCCTCTACGAGTTTGGTTTTCGTAATTTTTTCTTAGGTTGTACAATTTGTTGTACAGTGACTACCACTGAAAATGATGCAACCTGAAATAAAATATGTAAATGTTGATAACTTGGAAAAACATTTTTGTGGGCTGAAAAGTTGTCTTTAAGATGGCGTACAAAAATATTCCATTTACAGTACCGTTATTCTAAAATTTTGCCGGACAACAACTCAAAAAAACATTTTTGTGGGCTGAAAAGTTGTGTTTAAGATGGCGTACAAAAATATTCCATTTACAGTACCGTTATTCTAAAATTTTGCCGGAAAACATAAAATGGCCATTTTTGAAGTGAGCATTAAAAATGATGCACCACAATAATCGATCAATAATTTCCAAATTTTTCGCTTTGGTATTTAGTCTTCTTTGAATCTAAAAACTTTCCGTCAGAAATTTGTTGGTATAGATTGCCTCTTTATTATAGCCCCCATGGAACGGTAACCCCGAATTTTGGTATTTTGAAGGTTAGCCACATTATTTTACCTAACTTGCTGAAATTTGGTATTTAGTCTTCTTCATAAACGAAAGGAAACTAATTGTTCCATTTTACTTCAATACAACTCGTGGTGGAGGGTATATCAAGTTCAGCATAGGCGAACTTAACGCCGTTCTTACTTGTTTTTATTTATAATGACTTTTCATAATTTTATTATATTAAGATCTCGGTGTTCGTTTATTAGCATTCCAAGTTGTCATGGGGATTTTTTCTGCTGATAATTACGTATTTCGTCTTCTTCCTGTTAATTTTAAGGCCACATTTCTCACTTGTTCGAACAAGTTTCTCTACTAGTTTCTGTAGAGCCGATACGCTCCCGGTCAGTAACGTGGCATCGTCCGTTAACCTACTATTATTGACCAGTTTCCCGTGAATTTTTATTCCGAAATTGTATCCTTCGAGTGTATCTTGGAATATTTTCTATCTTGATCCGCAATTCCTTTTGTAGGGACTCCACTTACGTCAATTCGTGCCGACTGATTCCAATAAAGGATTTTTATGCACTGAAGTTAGTTTCATGTATTCTTATAGTATGTAAGATTTCCATTAATTTGTCATGTTTGACGGTATCGAACACCTTATCGTAATCAATAAAATACATGAGTACATCTTTCTGCACATCCCTACGTTTATGTGTTACAATTTGGTGGCAATATAATGCTTCTCCTGGGCCCATTCCTTCTTTAAAACCAAATTGTGTATTTCCCATTGGTGTTTCACATTTAGTATATATTGAAATATGGATGATTTATTTTTAAAAAAATATCTTCAAAGCGTGACTCATTAAGCTAATGAGTCTGATGTCACTGCATTGTTTTGTATTATTTTTCTTGTGTATTTCCATGATGGTTGGTTTGAGCCATTCATTCGGATAGTTTCTATAGTTTTATATGTGGATAAAAAAGTTAACTAATATTGTTCGAATTACTAAGTTCGATCCTGTGGCCTTTTTCTCTTTTAAGGATTTCATAGCAATACCGATCAAGGGTGCAAATAATCAAAAAATGGACATGAAAGAAACTATCAATTAAAATAGGGGTTTAGTTTTTTTAATTGTTAAATTAATTTTGTTTTAATTGTTTGTGTATCTTGTCTAGAACAACGCCCTGAGTTTTTACCTGCGACTGTTGTTACAACCTCCAACAAAAACTACGTATATTAAAACTTGATTTCAGCCATTTTGGTTGGATGAATGGGGGCTAAATCAAAAAGTAAACTTGTACCGACAAATTTCAGCCATTTTAGTTGGATAATGAGGCTAAAACCTTGAAAATTACCAAAATTGGACGGTATCTTTCTATGGGAGTTATACCAAAATAATAAAAAAATAAAATTACAAATAAACAAAATATATCAATGAATGAAGTAAAATTGTCAATATGAAGTTATCGTGATCATCATTATTGATAAATATACAATAAAACATCGACTTCTATTTTCTGCATTTTTTTTTTTTGGAATTTTCGAAACACCTCCATAAGGCGATTGTTCGCTATCAGTAAAAAGACTTATAATGTATTCCCATATCTACTTCCTTCCCTCCAAGTCAAAGACAGCTTCATTGTTTTTGCTAAATAAAACAGGATTGATTGTTTGCTTCATATACACCGTTAGCTTCTTGTGGAGGTTAAAATCATCATGTATACTTTGTAAGCATTAAATTTTCTGGCATTTGGCATTCAGTAGAGCATTTTTGGCTGTTCCGGTCGCGGATCGTATCTCCCTATTAATCTCCCAGTTTTTTTTATTTTTTTACTTGCTTCGCTCAGTCCAAAGTTCCCGTATCTATACTTGGAAGGAATAGTACGATGTGCAAAGTTTAGACCAAATTGTTTGCCCCCCTTCGACAGTTATCTTTCACACCATTTGCAGAATAATATTTAACTTTTATGAAGAGGTATCCGAAGGAGTGGATCGATATGGCCCATCTTCGAACTTAAACTAAGTTTGGGCAACATATTTCGAAGTGCAAAATTTTGTTCTAATAGGTTGTCCGTTTGAGCGGACGACAGACATACTGACGGACAGGGCTAAATCGACTCTAAACGAATTTCGTCCAAACATACTTGGGGTCTAAAACCATTATTGCGATGAAGCACATTTTTGGTCATATCAAAGTGCATACCCTCGTTAGCCTAAAGACTGAGGGTATAAAAAGTCCAAACCACACATAAATGAAATATACTACTCGGTTAAAAAATGGTCCTCGACATACGCCAATAAACACTAGCGGAATATATACCAGTAGCGATAAATATATAAAGAACAATTTTGTTTTTCCAAATAGTCTGGCATTGTTCGACAAGTGGTAAGGCATGGAATACTAGTTGGCGAACAATGCCAAACATTCTCCTCTAATAAATTAATTGTTTTAAAATATTAAAACAACAACAATGGGATTAAGCCAGACTATTTTGAAAAACAGCTATCCCAAAAACCAACGCCACTAATGTTCGAATAAAAAACACTGGCACGGTTGTATGTGTTGGTTTTTTGCTGTAATAAGCGAAACAACAAAAATTTTGTTACGTTGCTTTCATTGTAATTCAACGACACATAACAGTGGAGAGGGTTTGTGTTGTTTTGCAGACACTTTCGTTATTGAAAAATACCTTCGGTGGAGAGTACCACAAACAAGAAACCAAGGAACTGACGAGAACCTGTGGCGAGATTCGAAACTAGTCTTCCCTGCCTTAGCCCTTGGCGAACAGTGCCAAACTTTCTTAACAAATAAATTAGTTGATTTAAAATATTGAAACAGCAACAATGGGATTTAGCCAGACAATTTTGAAAAAGAAAATTGTAACAGCTATCCCAAAAAAGGAAACAATGTACGTATATAAAGATCAGCAACAAGCTATAATACGATGTCTTCTTCAGGGAGGAGCAAGATGATGGCACTATCTTTTGGTTGTGAGAAAAACATAAATCTGTAAAGCAAATACGTCAGCGAAGAAAGCATAATCATTATAAATTAGAAATTAACTAATTAAGAACGGCAGAACCGATTAGGATAATTCTTTTTTTGAAATGTTTGTCATAAACCAACATAGGTTTTTATACAAAGAAAACTTGAGCACGTCCACTTTTTTAAATTTAAATAATCTTTAATCTTTTCTACAAAACCTACTGAACCGATTTTTCTGAAATTGTCCGAGAATGTACAGGAAGGACTCGTGGTGAAAAAAGACTATATACTTTGTTGAATTCCGGAGGGTACGGGATACCTCCCATATGCCCTACTTTTTTATAAAAGCTATTTTAGCAAAACTGACGGACGTATCGGTGAGAAAATTAATTTGCGAGTCAATTGGGGTTGTGTCTCCGACCCTAGGTACTTATTTGAGGCCACCCCACCACGTCCAATTTTTTAAATATGTTATATCTCCTAGGCCATATTTTTAAGAACGCTATTTTTAAAGAACTTACGAATGGGTAGAAACGGTGGTTGAATCTCCGACCCTAGGTATTTATTTAGGGCCTAAAGACCCGATCACGACTACTTTTTCAAATATGTTATATCTCTCAAACTACGGAACTGATTTTACCCAAAATTTCAGAGAATGTACAGGGATGCCCCATGGCGAAAATAGACAATATATTTTGTTGAATTTCGTAGGGGCTGGCGTTCATGCACTAGGTCCTATTTTTAAAAACCCTATTTTTGTAAATCTTGTGATCGTATCGTATCGCACTTATTTGTGGCTTTAAGACCCGACCACGCCCACGTTTTTAAATATGTTATATCTCCAAACTTTCTGAACCGATTTCCATGTCATTTTTAAATGATTTACAGGGATGACCCCTGGTGGAAATGGTCTATAAATTTTGTCAAATTTCTCAGGAGCCCTATTTTTTAAATACGAACGTGTCCGTTTCCCCGACGCTGGGTACATATTTCATAACTATGTTACCAGATGTTATGCATAACGAAGCTTTAGTCTTATTGGAAAGCAAGTGCTTAGATTCGAAGGCAACATATAGATAGCGATAGCTTCATCAGGTATATAAGATACATTATAAGAAGGTGGAAGGCCGTCACACTCGATCCTTAAGTCTCCACTGGACATTCATTTGAAAGAATTGCACACATGCAATATTAGATAGAAGTTATCATCTGGAACGAATGAACGATGGCACATAAAAATTCCCTAGAAGCTTTGGACCCATTCTTGAAGGATTTAAGAGGCAATTCACGTTTAAACTTCAGACAAATATTTTCCAGATATACTATTTCAGCAGATGAAATAAATACCTGCCTCAAGTCACCAGTTCTTTGGCGGTATGATAAAATTGCATATCGGCACCATCATTTCTGAAGATTTTTATTTATGGTCACTTGCAGTCCCCACTAATTAGCGATGCAGCAACGCGGACTGGGTTGGCTAGTTTTAAATAAAAATTTCTGAGACGAGCAATTTTCTTGCAAATGTATTGGCCACCACTGTATGCCTCTATTTTTCTATATAATTGGATAATAACTATCTTAAGACGTTCTTAGATGCTGTCAACTGATTTTGGACATCGTATGGAGTATTTTGATAGTTGCTTTAATCAAAAAACAATTTTTGGGGCTTTTTTCACGAATTCCACAAACCTAATTATTCCCCAATTTCGAAAAATACCCCTTAGTTTGGGGGAAAATGCGCAATACTACCAACGCTGTTGCATAATGTCACGACCGCGTCCAAAAGAAAAACAAAATCAAGTCCTAAACATTTTTTGATAGGAATTCACAGAAAGTAAATCAAATTAAAAGAATAACTTTAATTATGCAAAAACATTTTTAATTTTAATAGTCGTTGCAATGGTCGTTGCATATGCGATTTTTTTAAGTTGATTTAAATCTAATAAATTTGGCATCACTTTACTTCGGAAATAAATATTGATCATATGGTGTTTACTGTTTCAATTTCACTTTCATTTGAAAATTTTTTAGCATAAACGTTAGAGTTACGTACTCTAGTTCCCAGTTCAATGTCCTAGTTCCACAACGTGTGAGTAACGTCATACTAACGTATGAAATTACGTATACGCACTTGCTTTTCATACAAACCATGTGGACGATTGGAACTAGGCAGTGAACTACATCGTTCCATTAACACAACTCAATTAACACAACTCTAATAAACGTCGGGTGCCACCGTGGTGCAATGGTATTGCCACCCGCCTTGCACGCTGAAGGTCGTAGGTTCGATTCCCCGGCCAGTAGGTTGCATATCATTGAGCTAATATGAATCGGTTTGCACTCATTGATATGAGAGGAGTCTCCCTTGTCCCGTATGGGATGTTTGTGGAACAATTATATATTAAATAATAAACGTACACAGTACGGCTTGACGTACGACCATAGTTTGCGTGGTTTACAGTGACTTGAAAACTAAATTTGCAAAGAAAATGGAATTAACTTGATCGTGCGATCATTTTTCCAAATTTTTCGTGAATTATGACGACAAGAGTGCAGCGATGAACTTAAATCTTTTTATTAAACATCCTTAAATTCATTTGTGGACGACGCTTGTTCACAAATGAACATTGAAGCCTTGCGTAAACTTATAATATACAATCGACATGTGATTTACCGTGAGAATAAAGCATGTTGTATGAACACCTGACCACAAAAAGGTTTGTTTTCTTTGGATGCTGCGTCGATTGGCGCAAGAAATTTAAAAAATCGATTGCATAGCTTCGAAAGATCATTAGAAGATCGTCACAGGTGATGAAACATGGATCTATAAGTAAGAACCCGAAACGGAACAGCAATAGCCAGAAGATGCTGTTGAAGCTTTCGAAAAACATGTTTTGGGGGTGTATTTATCGGAGTGGAAAAAATTGCTTCGACAATTGGTTTGAGCGCATGCAAAAGTGTGGAGAATACTTTGGAAAACAATTAAACCATTTTTATGACAAATATAAGCGTTTTTCATAATTAGGTCAGAAATATATATAGTACCCCTCGTAATACTTAATTCATTGGTTTTGTGAAGCAAATATTAAATTGGTGGAGTTGAAAAATAATGTTTAAAGTGTCGGCTGCTGAGGTTTGCTGACCTCACAGTTATTAACGATTTTCAGCAATCACATCAAAATGTTTTTAGCGCTTTTTGCAGTGTTTTATCTAACATGTTTATACACTCAGCCTTTAGGCTAAGGAGGGTATATGGGCAATATTATTGAAAATTTAACATCGTTGAAGCCAAGGTTTACCCGTTTATAACTCGCGAATAGTGGTTGCATATTGTACAATTTACATGCTTTTGGATAAAATGAAATGTTTTTAGACTTGGCAAAAAATATTGGCCTTCAAAGTTGATATGCGTGGAAGCTGTGGCTATATTTATGTTAAAAAATGGGTAAAAATGGGTTGAAGCCAACGTGTCTTTTTTTGTTTTCTCTCGATTTGTGATTAAACCACACTTCTCACGATTTTCCCGTTAAAGTAAAAGTAGAATGCAACTAAATAAGGACCATCTCACTAGTGTATAACTTCTCAAAATTTGATCTGCGTCTACCATTAAATGATGCTGACATTTTGAAGCCAGATTTTAAGTGTTTTTTGAAATTTTCTTATAATTTCGTTCCGCAAACAGGTTTTTCAAAAAATCATATATAGGAATGAAGAACTCACGATTCTGATTTATTTGATATATGTGTCGTGAATGTAGCCTACACAGCTTCAGAGAAATCTGTATCCAAATACGAAAATTTTGTGCGAACAAATTTCTAAAAATCATATATTTCGGGTCTAATTTGTACAATTGGCATTCGATTTACACGTGCATGATTGCAAATTTTGGATTTTTACGTTGCGGATCTAATAAATCATTATTCGTTAAAATCCATCTACTAAAACGCGAGATAGGAGAAATTCCAAGGTAGGAAAATCACCTATAATTGTTTTTGAAAATATCGCGCATTTTATCGCGTATTCTGTCGGCCGCTTGCACTACTATGAAAAAACTAGTGCAGCATCTTCCTTTTTTCGGAAACAGAGATTTAAAAACTTCACTGATAAGGGAACTACATTCATTTTATCCCAAAAATAGTGTGTGATGCTACATCCACGGTTCTTGACTGATTGCCTTGAAATAGGTATATATCGATGCAGATTTTCATGGTGACACTAAAACCGGATGCGGAACGAAATTGTATGAACTTTGCTCAAATTAGCTATGTTTTATAGGTTTTTTAATGCTAAGATGCAGCCGATGCTACATCTTAGCGTCCAAATTATATTTCGAAAAATATATACAAATTATAATGTATGGTCTCGCTGTACATGAAAATCACATGCGGACAAAACGATTTTGATAATTACGCGATTTACACATATTTTAATAATGCATATAAGTTAAAGCGGTTTATTTGAACTCTATTTCCGTTTAAGAAGTCTAATGACTTATTTCAACAACCTGATAACTTTCCTCAATGGGAAACCTTCTATCTGAATGTAGATAAAGCAAAATCCGCCCATTTCCTTGGGAGTTTCAAGAAAAATAAAGGAAGTATTCCTATAGAATTTTCCAATATTTTCAACTCTAGAATGCATGTGAAAACTATTATTCTAAACCCAAATTTGTTTTTTGTAACACAAATATGTGTTTATTTTGGTTATAATATCCTAACTACTATCCCGATGATTATAAGCTTGGTCTCATTTGATTCCCCGTAAAGTCTTTATTTAAAACTGTTACTTTTTTGTAATTTTTGACGGGTAAATGGACCTATATTTAAAAAAAATCGGATTACATTTAAAATTTTGTTAATTTTTTGTAAATTCAGCGAATGCTGAGTAACATTTTACAAATATTATGCAATCTACTTAATGACGTCACTTCGTGATAACTTTTGAGTGACAATTGTGCTCAATAAAATAATTAGCGTTTTTATAATAATTTTTTCTTAAAAGCAGAAGTTAAACCGCGATAACATTTGTCCGCAACGACCAAAAATTTGCTCGCGAGCAGATTCGTACTGGGGAATTTTTTCTTAACCTATGTACCAAAAATCGTTAATGTAGCGCGAAAAGAAAAAATTCAATTTTTTGGAAATGGAATATGAAATAATTGGCAGTTTTGCCCATATACACTTTGATACGATGAAAATGTGCCTCATCGAAATAATGGTTTTAGACCCCAAGTATGTTTGGACGAAATGTGTTTCAGACAATTTGGAGTCGATCTAGCCATGTCCGTCCGTCTGTCTGTCTGTCCTGCTGGCTGGAGCGCACGATAACTCTCGAACGGATGAACCGATTCTTTTCAAATTTTGGCTTTCGTAATATTTTTTCCAAACTTAGTTTAATTTCGAAGGTGAGCTACATCGGTCCACTCCTTCCGGTACCTCCCCCACAAAAGTTCGAAAATGTTCGGAAAGTTTGTGCGCACGATAACTCTTGATGGGATTAACCGATTTGGTTCATACATTGTACAGCGTAAACTTTCTACCAGAGTAATATGAGGTTTCAATATGGTCTTAATAGGTCCACTCCTTCGGGTACCTCCCACACAAAATTTGAGAAAAGTTCAGTTTAGGGCCATCTCTCGAATCGCTTTGATTTTTGTTTTAGTCCAAATATAGATTAAGTTTGAAGATAAGCCATATCGGTCCCCTCCTTCAGGTACCTCCCCCAAATATGGACTATATTTGTCCACTCCATCCGGTACCTCCCACACAAAATTTTGGATAAGTTCACTTTAAGACCTGCTCTCGAATCACTTTGATTTTTGTTGAAGCAACTTGCATTCGCTGCCTCAATTACGATGGTAAAAGTTTTTTTAGGGGCAAGTCCATACTTCTTGAGCAAACAGACCGAAGAGTGTAAGAACCCCCTATGGCACCATATGTTGTGGCTGGAGATCCACTTCCATAACGGTCAATGCCGATCCATTCCTTGTAGTATCTCCTCCGCAAAACTTTTTATCTTTAATCCTAATCAAAATTTTTGCCGGTTCAAACGCCCAAAATATTTAAAACCCCCTAAATACATACGTATTTTGGGAAAAAAATATTTCAATATACACAGGCAGAGGGTATATCTCTGTCGGCAAAGCCGACTGATACTTTTTTACTTGTTTAGTGTCTGTTTAGTTCAAATCTAGTAACTCATTTTAAACACAGTTGCAGTCGACAGTTGAATCGAACTAAAATTTTGCACACTTTTCAGATTTGGATGACAATACATGAATATGAAATCAAAACCAAAATGGGTCCATGTATAACCCCCATATAACGGTACCACCCGATTTCAAGTATTTTGAGGATTTTACCTTCATTTTTAGCCCGATTTGGCATTTGGGGTTCCCAATGGTACAGAATAGACAGGAAACTATCGATATTCCCAACATTAGATGTTTTCGATAGTTCATTTCAAAAAATCTATACCTATCAATATTATTGTTAATTTGTCAACACCATTAATTGGAAATGTCTATGCTTTTTTTTGACATTTTTGATAGTACTTCACAGAAATATAAAGGAGAAAAAGACACAAAAATACAATTAACTTTTCCGAAAAATTTAGGCGTATGACTACGGACTTACTTTTTCACATCTACAAAAACGATAAGCTGCGTAATTTCTATTCATTTCAATAGATTTTATATTAGGGATTTTTAATCCTATGTTATCGATAGACAAACCTATCTGTAGATATTGAATTTTTAAAAAATTAATCGATACTATCGATAGTGTCATAGATTATTTCTAGTACAGGAACATCCCCACCAAAAATAGAGTAGGTCCAGGTTTTGGTATAGCGTCCCATATAACGGTACCACCTGATTTCAGAGATTTTAAAGTTCTGTGGTTTTCTTGGAAAACGACATAAGTCTAAAAATCAAAATTTTCAGGAGAGCGAACATGATATTTTTTTTGTAATATATGATATACGAGGGCGGTTCGGAAACTTCTTAGCCTATCAATGAAAGATAATAGTTAGTTTTTCAAAAATATTTTTATTTTTCAATATAATCTCCTGAAACTTCAATACACTTAGTACAACGCTTTTCTAGCAATTCTATCCCTTGATTAAAATAGTTTTCCTCAAGGTCTTCAAAATAGTGGTTTACAATTGTAATTGCATCTTCATTTGAGGTAAAACGCTTGCCAGCAAGGAATTTTTTTAGATTTGGGAACAAGTAAAATTCACTGGGAGCTAAATCAGGAGAATAAGGTGGGTGGTCAAGCAACTCGTACTTTAATTCGTTGATTTTAGCCATTGTTAAAACACTCTGTTAAAACACTCTTGTGCGAAAAATTATTTTTTTGTGTTGTAAGCCAGGACGTTTTTCTCGAATTTGTACATTTAGTTGATCCAAAAGGTTGCAATAGTACTCTGAATTTATTGTTTTACCCTTTTGCAGAAATCACTGTGCAACATTTTTAAGGTGATCTTGTGCAAACAATTCGAACTGAGGCTTTTTTGAAACTACAGACCCAAACGACAAGAAACCCTAGTTGGGTTTTGTTGTGTCAGATCCAGCTCGGATTTTATGGCCCCATCTACACATGGTTAAATATTGAGTTTTTAAAGAAATTCGTTGCTATATCTCTGAAACCAATGCGAATCTTCTTCTGACCTCTGCAGCAAATTTGTAGATAAAGACAAGAATAAAATATTTGGAGAAATAATGAACTCGAAAAACTACATTTATTGCCTCAAATTTCAAAAATATGCAAAAATTCCACAATTTTTATACACTTCGCACCGTATCTCCAAAACCGTTAATTTTTTCTGAATATTTTCTTTTGGAAAAATGCCTGTATGCCATTGTTTTCAGTACATTTTTCAACGACGATTTAATAAAAATGTCAAGAATGTAGTGAAAGCCGAAATGCTAGATTAAACTGTTGGTGTGAACTGTGTTTGAAATACGCGTTGTAAAACATATGATGCAAAATACCGCTGAAACAACATGAAGTAAGCAGTTTAGAGTTTCAGAATGTTCTAATGAATTGTTGAGAAGTTTATTTGGAAGATTTTTGCAAAAGGTTACTTTATTCAACTCCCAATAGTTTAGCCGATACTGACCAGAATTTCAGAAATTATGTAAAATTTGCTATATTTTATAGATATTGATGCCCCAGATGGAGTTTTTCTTATGTTGTTAAGTTCTACTACTTTAGGGCTACAATATTGCTAAAGACATCAAGGCCAAATTCCTATTCGTTTCTGAGATAAAGGCCTGATAAATGCAGAAAAGTGTAGATTAGCCCGGTTTAGAAGAGGCCATAAAATCCGAACTGGATCTGACAGGACAAAACCCTACTAAGGTTTTTGTAGACTACATATGTACTTTCAAAAAATGCATACTAGAAGTTGTTTGCATTTTCACTGTTTCATAGTGTAGTCAATCAATAAAAAACCTTTGAAGTCCCAAAAAACCGTTGACATAACCTTACCAGCCGATTAAATTGTTTTTGCCTTCTTCCTCCAGCTTCAGTCCATTGTTTGGATTGTTCTTTTGTCTCTGGAGTATAGTGGTGGATCCATGTGTCATCAAACGTTATGAAACGACGCTTAAAATCCTTTTCATTTCGCTTAAAACGATCCAAACAAGCTTGAGAAATGTTTATTCTTATGCGTTTTTGATCGACTGTTAACAAATGCGGCACCCATCTTGCAGAAAGCTTTTTCATCTGTAGTTCTTCATGCAAAATTAAATGGACTCGATCATTTGAGATGCCAATGATATTAGCAATTTCACGCACTTTTATTCGTCGATCATTTAATACCATATCATGCACTTTGGCTACAATTTCTGTTGTTGTTGCTGTTTTTGGACGTCCACTACGTGGTTCATCTTCAATGCTTGTACGGCCATGTTTAAATTCAGCAACCCAATTTTTTACTGTTGCATATGAAGGAGCACTTTCACCTAACACATTCACCATATCATTATGAATTTCTTGTCCCGATAAACCTTTTTTATGTAAATATTTAATGACAGCACGCATTTCTAATTTTTCCATTGTAAAAAAATTGCGGATGGGTCTTTTTTGAACACCTGTTTCTATACGAAGGAGTTGCCAGAAACAAAATTTAACATGTGTTCATAACAGAGATGGAAGTTCCCAAAACACTTAACTTTTTTCTGTTTATACCGCGCTTTTTGTGCTAGGCTAAGAAGTTTCCGAACTGCCCTCGTATATCGCTGATTTTATTTTGGTTTTCTCTTACATATTCATATAGCATGTCAAAAACAAACGTTAGGAATAAAACAAATTTAAATTTTTTATAAGCTTACTTTTTATTAAATTTTTTTAAAAACATATCTTTGCATGTGCGTTTTACTTGTTGCAGAAAATAACACATTTCTACTTATGTTGTTTTTTATGAATAATAGCGGAGAAAATGGAAACACATGTACACTTGTGTTGTTTTTCGGTGAAATTTATTTTACAAATTATAACCCAATCTTCAAAGAAATAAAAAAAAACAAAATTAATAAAATGTAAATTATAAAATTTATTTAATTGAGGTTAAGAGAAAAAGTTATTTTCTAGTTTTTATTGCATTTATAAATAAAACACTGTAACCTAATTTTTTTTTAATTATTAAAAAAGCGTTTGCTGTGTTCTCTAAAGTTCGAAAACTTATTTAGTAGCTAATAATGTTGATTTTAAACCAGTGAATTTTAAAAATATTCAAAATTTCTATTTTTAACATAAACCGGTCAATAAGTCCACAAAAATATATGAAGACTAAACACCAATTTTCAGTCATTTTGGTTGGATAATGTGGATAAAGCCTTAAAAATACGGCAAATCGGGCGGTGCGTTTCTATAGGCGCTATATTAAATCTTGTGCCTATTCTGTAGGAGAAGAGACTACCAATAACGGATGCTTAGCCCACTAATCGATACATTTTTTTCTGGTGAAAAAATAATTATTGATAGTTTTCAGGTAAATAAATCATGTGTTTATAGTAAAAGTTGACAATAGTATTAAAATTATCCTCCAGACGAGAAAAGTTCTTAAGCACCAAAAGGCGGACCTGTCTGGTAATGTTATAAAAAATTCTGGTAAAATAATGTTTTAACTTGTGATTCAATTATTTTTTTTTTAAGTTTTATAGATAAATTCGGAATTAATTGTTATTGTTTGATAAACATATGCATATCGCTCATTCACTAAAAGAGTGCAATTTCTATTTTTTCTACGCCTTCTGATTTATCTTGTTTCAAATTTTCATGTCGAAATCTCTAAAACTCAACGAGTAACAGCTATTTTACTAGGATTTTGGAATAAATCAACAAAAAAGTTTTTTAAATCATGCTTGGCCAGGCAGAGAAATTTAGCACTGATTACGGTCTAGCTCTTAACAAAAGATGATCCAATTAGTTATTTTACTTTTGGTGTAATAATCTTTCTTAGTAGGGAAGTCAGATTTCAATCGTTGACTTAAAATGCGTTTTTTGAGATGTGATACTCTTTGAGTAAATGACCGACATGTATCTGCAAAACATTTCGAGCAGTACATTTTCGAATTTACATCCCAGTAGTTTTGCATAAATTTTACCCCTGCGGTCCAAAATATCAACATACATAAAAAGGATGTCCTATGGTAGGGGTGTGAGGAATTACAAAGTTATCATATGCTCCCTTGTATAATTTAAATCTGTACAAACGAGTAAAGAAGTACCAGTCGGCTTTGCAGGCAGAGATATACCCTCATGCTGTGACATAATGAAAGAAGCAAAACCCAGTATGGGTAGTTTTTCCAAAACATTACTCTTGTAATGAGTACTGTGAGAAGTATCCAAAATAAAGCTTAAAATGTATCCAAGCCTAAATGTTTGAACACTTGTGGAAAGGTACCGAAGGAAGAGGCCAAATATAGTCCCTGATTTAAGTGTGAAAGAAATATTACGATGTGCAATGGTTAGACCAATGTCAATCACTCCTTTCGACAATTATCGTGCCCATCAGGCACTTTAATTTGTCATAGGTAATCCTTTTCCTGAGGTGTCTTTATTTTTGTGGTGTCATCAAAGTGACAATATTTTCTGAATGTCACTTCGTGCGGAATTGTCTCAAAGGAATGTTTGGAAAAAATACTTTCAATATGGGGATACCGGTACAAATACACTATTTTTTCCAAACACGTTTTTAGCCTCCTTTAATATGTGATCCTATTTTAAAATAGGTCCTAGAATACATCAAAACTCTAAATCTTACCCGAACGCCAAAAACCTGTAAAAATTAATTTGAAAAATTAATTTTTGAGGATTATCATGGTGTCATGGTAACAAACCCAGATAGAAGATTGTCAGTTACTTCGATTGTAATTGTTAATTTAGTAAATTTTCTCACCGCAGGAGTCGCAGACATGCATTAACAATAATTACTAAATTCATTAACTTAATACTAAATTTCAGATTTCCTGTCCGCACCACCAGTTTAATAAAACGCAATTCCAGTGTAGAAAGGATCAAAGTCGGGCGGGGTCGACTATATGATAACTAGACAGCGGAATTTTATACAACACCCTATTTTTGGTCAGATTCATGTCAAATTTTGGAACGGGTCATATTATTGGATTTCGATTAAATTTCGATTTAATTATGCAAAATGCATAAATTTTTTTATGCAACAAATATTTCATTAAAAGGTACGAAACTGCTTGTGTGCACAATTTTTCTGTTTAAAATTGCCTTTAGACAAGTCAATAAAATAGAGAAATGTATAACAACAGCCATAATCTTCAAAATACCGAAAATTGGAACATACCGTTCTATAGGGGCTATATGAAGACGTGGACCTATACCGACAAATTTCAGGTGGAAAGTTTTATGTCCCCTAGGAAGACTTATTACCACAACCTTCAAAACACCGGCAATCGGGAGGTACCGTTCTATGGGGGCTATATGAAGACGTGGACCTATACCAACAAATTTCAGGTGGAAAGTTTCATACCCCCAACGAATATTTAATAAATGATGTCATCCATTTCAGTGTTATAGCTTCAAAATATCGGAAATAGGGAGGTAGTGTTCAAAGGGAGCTATGTATATGAAGACGTGGAGCTTTGCAGACAAATTTCAGGTGTAAAGTTTCATACCCCCAAAGAGGACATAATACCAAATTTCAGCCCTTTCGGTTGGATATTCAGACCGCAATCCTGTAAGATATGCAAAATTGTCTGGGTCTAATTCGTTTTATTATACCCTCCCCACATAGTGATGTATTGTAAGTTGGTTTTGGCCAAAAAGTTTGTAACGCATTGAAATAATGGTCGTAGACCCATACTTATATGTATATACCAAAATGAATGTCTCGACGAGCTGAGTCGATCTGGATATGTGTATCCGTCCGTCTGTCCATCTAAACCTTGTAATCATGCTACAGGTCGCAATTTTAATCGTCACCAAATTTTGGTTGTTGATAGGGGTCCCGGAGGGGAAGAAGCCTATTGATTTTTGTGATGGTCGGATAATATTTAGGGGTCGGAATGGGCAAAAAAACTTATTTGGAGAAAAAGTTAACGTTTTATTTCAAAGCATATCTCCGCATCTATAAGGGGTATATCAAAAGCAAAACCTGCTAATGAAAGTAGAAAATATCACCTTTACAACGATGTATATATAGTAGGTTATCGTGGTGGTCAAACAACGAAGATATCACAATAGTCGCTAATACAACCCAACTTTTCATTTTTGCGATATTAATAATAATGACGAATATCACAGCTTTGGATGGGGAACTTCCAAAAGCAAAGCCTGACTACGAAAGTAGAATATCCCACCTTTACAATAATGCAAAGTAGGGTGGTGTAGATGGTCAAACAACAGAGATATCGCAATAGTTGGTAATGCATCCCATTTTCCGATTTTTTGTAATCACGATGCAGGTTGCAATTTTGATCGGATCATCACGAATTTTATGGGAGTTGATGCAGGCCAGAGGAAGAGGTCTATTAATTTTGGTGATAGTCGGACAATACTCAGAAGTCGGAATAAGCGAAAAGCTTATGTGGAGAAAAGTAAATGTTTTCCTTATGCGAATATCTCCGCTTCTGGTAGGAGTATTCCAATAGTAAAGTCCGTCAATGGAAGAAGAAACGATCTCCCTTATATTAATGCAACGTATGTTGGCGTAATTGCCCACTTACAACCTAGATATCGCAAAAGTCAGTAATATATCCAATTTTTCCATTATTTGTAATAACGCTAAAGGTTGAAATTTTGATCAGATAGTCACGAATTTTTGATGGGTAGATGGGGGCCCCACAGAGGAGGAAGCCTATTGATGTTGGTGATAGTCGGATAATATTTAGGGGTCGGAATGGGGAAAAACTCATGTGGAGACAAATTCAAAGTTTTATTATTTCCAACGGCAAAGCCTGTCAATGGAAGAAGAAAATATTAACTTTACATTGGTGTAAAGTAGGTTGGCGAATGTGGTCAAACTAGGGAGATACCATAATAGTCGGTAATGCATCCAATTCTTCCACTTTTTGCAATCACGCTACAGGTCGTAATTTTGATCGGATGGTCACGAAATTTTGGTTGCTTATGGGGGTCCCAGAGAGAAAGAGGCATACTATGTTTGTTGGTAGTCGGATTATATTCCCTCAATGAAATATTTACCAGTGAAAAACTTATGCACAGGGGTAGTGGTGTAGGGTATCACATGGTCGGCCCCGTCCCGACTATAGCCTTTGCTCACTTGTTTTGTGATAAAACGAGTTTCTGTCTAATCAGAATCAGACCATCCTAACCAGGGACGTACGCAGGATTTAATTTCGGGGGGGGCCCAACTTGACCAAAAATCATGAAATTTTAAAATGGTATGTAGGGTAACGTAAAGCTTTTTTAAGGTTTTGCTGTTGATTTTATATGAAATATTGACACAAAGTATAAAAATTCATTAGAGAAAGATCACAATATTTAGGATACAATTTTAACTTTTTACAGAGTATGAAATATACGCTAAATATAAGATATTTAGAATTGAAATTGAAACTACGTTTGGTATAGTCGCCATATAAAAGTTGCGCCCCGTTTTCAGTATTTTGGACCTATATGATTAAAAAATATAGGTCAACGTTATGGTATATCCCAGAATTTTAAAAGTACAGAGAATTGCCATTATTTCTGCTATCGCAAGATTTTCAGTATTTCAAAGCTCTTAATACAACAAAACAACAATTTTTAGAATATCAGCTGTAATACAGATTTTGGGATTCCTTTTTGTGAAAGAGCCTCCATGCAGAAAGTGGTTAAAATATATCCACGTTTTAATCCAATCCCTACTTAACTATATTCGCGAGTAGGACGAATTGAGTTATACAGGAGTTATAGGGTATAGGGGTATAGTTCGACCCGAACATAACGCCTCATTTTTTTAATTACATGTCGAAATACCCATACGACTTCTATAAATTAATTACCTTTAAAAAGAAGAATAACACGAATCTCCGTGCACAGATTGGACTTCTATATCTAGCTATTGTGTCGATAACCTAAGAATAAACTATTATTTAATGCCATAAAACGCCAAATTTGATTAATTAAAAACTTTAGAAATTTAAAAACGGACGATACAGACTACGTTTCATAGACTCCAAATCCTTCTCAGAGTTCTGTTTGAGACTACAAAACTCATGTTTGGACAATTGGCAAACTCTAGCTAAGTCGTGACAAAATAATATAAGTCGAAAATTTTCATGATTGTTGTTCCGGTATACTTTTGGTATAATGTTAAAGAACGCCTTAACTAACTTTAATTGAAAGGTGCTTACACTTGGGAAGTTTTTGCAGTTTCTGAAACTACAATGTTCATAGATGAGAAAAATCCAAAAACAAGAAAAAATCGCTGGATGGACTTTTAAATAAATCGCGGTCAAAGTTCACATCTTTAGGTGTCTTTTAGGTTTTCACGGTTTTGCTTGGAAATTGCAAGTCCTATCGCAATGGGACTAAATAATGAGATATAGAAGTTCAAATTAGGACAATGCACTGACTGTATCGCCTTCTTATAAAACAATGTCATGTATGGTGTCCTTAACTAACTTCAGTTGGAAGCGGCAAGTCCTATCGAAAGGCAACTAAGGAAAATGTTGTAGCAGTGCAAATCCTCTTTAACATTTTCTTTAGTCCCATTTCGATAGGACTTGTCGTTCCCACGCAAAATCGTGAAAACCTAAAATAACCCAAAAAATGTGAACTTTGATCGCGATTTATTTGAAAATTCCTCCGGCGATTTTTTTTTCTCATCTATAAATAGTTACTGCGCCCAAAAGCCATTTCAGTTGGTCTCCTTAATATTTAGAGCTTTGAAGCATGGACTTTCCTCCTCAAAATTTGATATCGCAGTAAACAAGACTACAAATGTCAAAAAAGTCCAAAGGATCAGTCTTAAGCTGCACTTATGTTGAATTTTGAGAGGGACGTACATGAAGATGTTGGCCACACATATTCTCTTGGAACTTGTTGTACATTTGGAAAAAAATTTATTTGAAGAACTGGACCGATATAATCAATTTTGGGTTCGATATATTTCTGGAAGAAATACTGCGATGTGCAAAATTCAGATCGAATCGATTACTACCATTTTAGCGAAAGTTTTTGCTTTACGAGATCCAAAACGTTGACCAAATCGGTTGATCCGTTCGAAAGTTATCATGCGCTCCAGCCTGACAGACCACTGAGATACAGACGGACGAGCTGTCCGTCCAAACATATCGCTCATTTACTCAAAGAGTGGCATAACTCAAAAACGGGTTTTTGAGTTAGCAATTTCTAGTTTTTCTACGACTTCTATTTTATTTTGTGTCAAATTTTCATGTTGATATCTCTAAAAATCAACGAGTTACAGCTTGTTTTCTAAGAGTTTGGCATAAATCAACAAAAAGGTTTTTTGAGGTTATAAAGCACTAAAACAATTCGAATCGTGCTTGATCTTGCACAGAAATTTAGCACGAATATCTGGCAAGATCTGTTCAAAAGATGATCCCAATAGTTATTTTATTTTTTGTGTATTAACCTTTTTAAGTTGGGAAGTCAAATTTCATTCCGCAACTTAAAACGCGTTTTTCCCGAAACTTGATTTTTTGAAATATAAATGAGCGATATGTGCAATTATAGGGAAAAAAATGCAAGTGAGTATGCTACATATAGCAGATTTTAGCAGATTTTGACGAACACAAATTCATTTTTCTTCATAATTTTCTCCTCTTGTTTAGCAACAAGTAAAAAAAATGGTGGTGAAGGCAGCGAAACAAATTTCTAATTGGCTTTCAATATATAGTCCACGAAGAACGCTTCATACATTTTGTCCAATACACATTTTTCATGCACTTCCATTCCCACAATACTGAATTATTTTGGATTCAGGATGAGTGTAAAGCCTCGAGACCTCAATATAGCTTGAATAAGACATAACAAATATGGAGTATATTCATTACGGAATTCGTATTGAATAGAGGAATGATGTGGCATGAAGACGTAATTCAGATTTCATTGGAAGTTTCTCCCAAAAGGAGTATACAAACAAAAAATTTGAAAAAAAATCTTACATAACTTGACTTGATGTACGTTTTCTGTACAGAAACATCACATATATAAGATAGACATATAAGTTTTCATTTGAAATCTCCTAACATAAAAAATGTTTATGACAAAGAAAAGATTTAATAATTGGTTACTGTAGCTTAATAAATTTTGTTCGACCAAACTATTTCGGGGGGGGCCCGGGCCCCCCGTGCCCCCCCCCTGCGTACGTCCCTGATCCTAACCATATATGCATTTGCATAGGATTCCGCTGTCTAATGATAACCTACCCGATGATACCCTACCCGATGATACCCTAATTACAAATATATGGGAGCTATATCGAAATATAAACCGATTTCAATATAATTTTGCAAACTTTTGTCTGGATAAAATTTTGTTACATGTTTCAAATTTCATCAAAATCAGAACCGATTTGAATATAAATTAGCAAACTTATTTCTAGTTCAAATTCCGTCACACATTTTAAATTCCATAGAAATTGGACATACGTAGCGTGATTGATGTACCAATGGGAGATATATCCAAATTTGAAACAATTTCAATATAAACTTTTGTTTTAGTCACACTTTTTAGATTTTATCAAAATCGGACAGAATTTTCGTGATTGGTGTTACAAATACCTAAAATCGGCCGAAAATATATATGGGAGCTATATCCAAATCTGAACCGATTTTTACCAAAAGAAATACCGTTCGTCCTTTGGCCAAAAAATTACCTTCCCCAATTTTTACTTGAATCGGACAATAAATGCGACCCGTACTTTGATGACAAAAATACATGGACAGACGGACATGCATAAAACGACTCAGAAAGTTAGTCGTTAGCAGCAATCAATGCGTTTATTAAGAGAACACTTCGATGAGCAGACAATTAAATTTTTTGGGACGGTCGATTGAGCACCAAGATCGTGTGATATCACACCATTATACTTTTTCCTGTGGGGATATGTAAAGTCTAAAATGACATGTTTGCTTCGATTCAGGCCTTAGGGCAAAACATCACGCTTGTCCTTCATCAGTTACTAGTCGAAATGTTCGAATGATTCGGCGAAAATTGGATAATACGGAAAGACCGCCTAAGACGTAGATGCGGCCAATATTTGAGAGACATTAACATAAAAAAAATAAATGCAAAATAATGTTCTTTAAAAAATTAGGATCCTCTCACCCTTTATACGAGTATATACCCCTAAAAGGAATTATGGGTCTATCTCGCTGCCTTTTGCATGTTACATACAAATACACAATGATATAATACCTCTTACCAAAGGAGTTGAGTAGGGTATAAAAACTATTCACGTGTAAATCGAGTGTTGAGCAATGTTCCAACTTTATCGAGCTTACATGAAGCGAGCTTTTTATTAAGTCAGAACAATAAATATATTTAATTTTGTTTGATTTCACGTTGTATTTCTGTTAACAAATATTCTCTGCTGTTAACCTAACAGCATTCGTTCATTCATCATTGCCGATTTCAACTGTCCGCCAGCACAAACGAAAAGGTGAAGTCCAAAATAAAAAACGATATTCGGACAACTTCAGAATATACAAAGCGATCATCGACGGCAGACGTGTTTGCTCCCACTCTACCGCATTTTGTTGACTTCCAATTCGTTTGTTTTAATCGAATATTCAAAAATTTGAAAACAACGCGTTTGATTTTCAACGGTGACAGCATAAAATCAAGAAACAAATACATATTCGTGCAAAAACAAATAAAAACAAATTGGTATATACAAACAAACATATAAATACATATGTACATAAACATATTTTGGATATCTGAACGCAAATAAATACTATATAAACAACTTGTTTTAGCCATTTCTCGGCGGCTGTCTTTCCAAAAAAAAAAAAATCACAAAAAAAAAAAAAAACTTGACAGAAAAAGTGATTAAAATTTGTTTTTTTAATTATAAAAAATCATCAATCTGATAAAATAGAAACTCAGTGATCATTGAGTCAAGGTGTATATGAATCAAAATTCACTTTTTACTTTCTTTCAAATTTAGTTAAAATGGGCTGTACATCGGACTGCATGAAATGCATCTTGAATATCTTCAATGTTATTTATGGCGTAAGTACCAATAATGTTATTAACAAAAATGGACAATACTGGAATGATAACTCATAAATATTTTCGATAAGCCAACCACCATTGTTGTAATATGCGAATAATTTCACCTCAAACAAATATAGCTAAAAGTTGTCTCGGGCGTTAACTACTACCAATGATGATGATGATGTTGATGATATCATCTTCAGGCCTTATTCAGAATCTTTTTGTTTTATTAGAAATACAAATAAACAAAATATTTGTATGTACGATTGAAAGTGTAGCTTGTTCTTTAAATGTTAATCATCAAGCATCAACATTAGGAAACAAAACAATTTGGTTGTTGTCTTCAGGTATGGATATAAAACACATTTGTACATACATATGTACGTGTGAACATATGTATGCTTTATAATTTAATATTCATAATATTAAAATGTATAGATAAAGATAAAAATATGTTCCAAATGTAAATTAAATTGTATTTCAAATGAATTCTTATTAAAAATTTTAAGATTATCAAGGAAGAATACTTCCTTTGAAGCAAACTAAAATATGTTTTATTCCAAATATATGTAAATTGTAATAAATACAAGTTTTTATAATACATGTTTTATACGAACAAACGAAACATTGAACAATTTCAAACGAATTGATCATATTGCAATACTTTTTGTCTATACCTATGACAGGAGTGCTAAATTACAACTAATTGTATTGAAAAAAGTCTAAACTCGGAAAGTGGTGGTGTTTCTTCAGATAGTCATGGCTATCGATTTACAATTTTATGATGATCAAGATTAGATAAGATTTACAGATTTGGTGTATTCTGAGACCTATAGTGAATATTTATGACGAATAATTCTGTAGAATATTTGGATTTTATATAATCACATTTTAAAGGAGTTTTGAACGATTTTCGAAAAAAGAACCATAAAGACCCAGTTAACCTTATTAGGGTTAAAATTTCTAACAAAAATATTCCCCACATACTTCTCTGTAATGTTGCCAAAGACACTATATACATGGAATGCAAGGATTTTAAGATATCTTAACTCGAATATTTCGAAAAAAACTAGAAATGCGAGGAACTTGCCCCTCCTACTTTGGTTACTTTCCGATGTAAACTTTAAAAACGCCGTTACACATGTCTCATATTTTTAGCTCTCCTTTCATAATCTACTCAGTTTTCCTTGTCATTTTTTTGTCGCACAGTGTTTTTATAGCAATTACTAACGCATTGGCAAAATTAATATAGCCTCCATATTTTAGTAGGGGGTTTGGAAAGCCTATATGGGAACTAGATGCTACAAAATCGAGCTATAGTGGAACTCTGCAATTTTTTTGGTTTCCGACAAAATTAAAGCAAACAAGTAAGAAAAGCGTTAAGTTCGGTCGGGCCGAACTTTTTATACCCTCCACCACAAATTTCAGCCATTTCGGTGCATTAATGTGGCCACAACCTTCAAAATACCGAAATTCGGAAGGTACCGTTCTATGGGGGCTATATGATGGCGTGGAATTATACCTACAAATTTCTGGGGGAAAGTTTTATACGCCTAAAGAAGACTAAATACCAAATTTCAGCCATATCGGTGTGATAATGAGGCTAAAACGTTCAAATTATCGAAAATCGGGAGATATTGTATTATGGGGGCTATATCAACACGTGGACCTATATAAACATTTTATGGTAGAAATGTTTCTTAGCCTCTGGAAACACAAAATACAAAGTTACAACCGATTCTTTGGTCAAATGGGTCTAATACATTCAAAATATATTAAAATGACGCGTACTTTATAAGGGGTCCTATGTGGGGACTATACCCAAAACGTGGACCTATATAACCCAACTTTGGTAGGAATGTTTTCTGGCCTCTGAAGACACAAAATACCAAATTACAACCAATTCTGTGGTCAAATGGGTCTAATACATTCAAAATATATTAAAATGACGCTTACTTTATATGGGGCCTTATATGGGGGCTATACCAAAACGTGGACCTATATAACCCAACTTTGGTAGGAATATTTTTTGGCCTCTGGAGACACAAAGTACCAAATTACAACCAATTCGGTGGTAAAATGGGCCAAATATCTTAAAAATTCCTTAAAACGACGACGCGTCACGCGTCATTTTGTATGGGGGCTATACGAAAGCGTGGACCTACATAGCCCGCTTTCAATACCAAAAGTCCTACGTAAATATAACATATTTTCCCAAAATTTCATCAACCTACGTCAATCCGTTCGGACGCTAGAGTGATTTCCACAGACGGAGAGACGGACGGACATGGCTATATCGATGTAGAATTGCACGCTGATCAAGAATATATATACTTTGTGGGGTCTACAATGATTATTTCGAGTAGTTACAAACGTAGTGACAAACTTAATATACCCCCATCCTATGGTGGAGGGTATAAAAATTATGAATTTCGGTAGTCACAATTGAGTTTTTGTGAAATATCGACGTTTTGCCCGCCATATAACCGTTACTAACTTGTTTTAAAATTTTTAAGGTTATTTGAAAAATAATAATATAAAATTTTAAAAATTAAAATTATATTATAATACGAAGTTAAACAAAAATCAAAAGTTGGACCCAAATCCTCATTAACTACTGGAACTATTATTTTAGGGTTGGAAGTGAAGGAAAACTTAAAATGATGCCAAAATATCTTAAAGCGGGCGGTAAATCTTTATGGGGCATAATATTATCCACAATGACAACAAAAGTGTTGTTGTAGGCATAAATATTGTTGTTCTACCTTATCTTTTAAATATTCAGTGGGTAAGTACCCGTGAATTGGTAAAAACACTTTTTAATTGACAAAAATACCCATTGAATATTTGCCCTATGTTGTATAAGGGCATTCATTATTGAATGAGTCAACATCTTACAATTGTATCGTAAAATAATATACTCGTACATTATCTTTAAATTCAAAACATACTTGTATATGGAAGTAGCCCCAAATGCATAACTATAATTTGTAATTACCTTTCAGTTTCAATGGAATAAACTTGAATAGTACGCGCGCTCAAGTTGATTTTATTTACATGTTTTGAATTTAAATAGCTTGCAATGAAATCTGCTTCGCAAATTCGTGTAAGTTTATTATTTAATTTGGCACTTAACTAACCTATAATAAATAGGATGTCTGTCACGTTTATTACGTATTCTGCAAATATCGCGGAACACAGTGGTGTGATTTGAGTTTTTTTTCGTTGCAAAAATCAATTGTCTGGAAACGAATAAGATACTCGAATATTTTAAGGTGTTAACTACATTTGGGTATGGTTTGTATAACGGTATTTTAGATAAAAATATAAAAAAAAATTTTGATATGCTCTTGGTCAAATACATAAGTCTGCGTAGTAAAATAAAAATTTAGAAAATCCCGTTATTTTCGACATAACTAACGGAAAAATGTGTACAAGCAGATTTGGTTTTATTATGCAGCATAAATAACTGCACTTCAAAAACTAATATGTATGTACGTTCTCGTTTCACCAATGCTCAAAAGTATAAGCACAAAAATAAATCCAGAACCTGCAAGAATCTACAAATTTTTACTACGATAACAATTTTTCATTTATAATAACAAAAAATAGTAAAAATTAGTAGATTATTGCAGTTTTGGAACAGACAAAAAACAAAAAAAAAACTTTTTTTGGGCAAAGTAATATGGAAATTTATATTAAAATTTCTTTTCTGTGTAGTTGTCATAGTGTAGTTTTGCACATTTTAATATTGATCCCTTCCCCAATTGGAACAGTTTAATGATTAGAGGTTCTGAGGTACCAATTCGGGTTTGCTGGACGAAAATACCTTTGGTTTCTGTGGGTCACTTCATTTTTTGATTTTATAACGGTAAATACAGTTAAAAACGGGTTGGATCCAGAGGTCTGGTATTTTTACCTATATTAACTTTTTACAGCAATTAAAGTACTATATTGCAACCAGTTTTTTTTTTTTTTTTTTTTTTTATTACTTAAGTCTATAGATACAAAATCCTTACAGACTAGACTACTAACTAATTATATACAAAAACTGAATTAATTTCAACCGTTGATGTAGAAACTATGTGTTAAGGTATATGATTAATTTTCTTTTTAATGACTCACGATTTTCAGACAGATCTATAAGATTATATAATTTGTTAAATTCAAGAAGGAGACGGCGGAGTGGATCGTTGTTTGCATAATCGGATGTAAAATAATTAATATGAAGAAGTGAGTAATTACGTGTGGGTCTAATAGGGGCATAAAAACGGATTCTGTTTAATAGAAAATCTGAAATTATTTTGCCA
Source organism: Musca autumnalis (assembly GCF_047663935.1). Classification (NCBI taxonomy): domain Eukaryota; kingdom Metazoa; phylum Arthropoda; class Insecta; order Diptera; family Muscidae; genus Musca; species Musca autumnalis. The sequence goes on along the minus strand of NW_027412088.1, from coordinate 111,869,472 downwards.
TGAATTACGTTTAAAATAAAAGTTACATTTAGCATTGTCCGACGACTTTTTAATGTGGGCAACTTTATTAAGTTTAATCTATGTTCATATGAGGGTAAAGTTTGTGAATTCCAACCACGACCTCTCAGGCAAAACAAAAGAAACTGCTTTTGGACAGATTCAATGACCTTAGCATGAATAGGATATGCAGGGTTCCAAATAATAGATCCATACTCCAGATTGGAGCGAACAAAGGATATATACAATTGCTTTGTGACTAAGGGATCTAAGAATTCCTTACTCCAACGCTTAACAAATCCCAGGTTTTTATATAGTTTGTTGCGGGTTTCTACCTATTAGGGACAAATAACCCCATCTAATTCCCAAAATATAGAAATTTATTACCTATGTAGATATTCAAAAAGACTCCATTATCCTTCAAATATACACAATATTATGATCACATTAATTGTCCATACATCAAACCTGGCAGTCTCCCCAGAATTGCATAATAAGTTTTCATGACCAACTTCTGTTTTTGCGTGATATGCGCAGTGGCTTCTACCTATCTACGGTACTATTACAAGAGGCTTTCTGTAGGATGCAGTGCAATCTCTTAGCACAATATTTCCCAAAGCATCGAATTTTAGATTTCAACAACCTTTGAATCACTTTTCCATATATTGAATCAAATTTCACAAATTTCTGGAGAAAGAATGTTCATTGTTTTTTGCTAGGCAGGTAGGATTTTTGCCTTTAAGAAACGTTCCGTAGCGTTTACACGAAGTGAGATATTTTATTTTTGCTCTGTTACTAAATTTTAGTGAAATTCCAACTTTAGTGGACTATAACTATTAGGAAACAGCATTTAACAAAATTTCGATTTATTTTATATTTTAGGAGTTTGGCATAAATCAACAAAAAACACTTCAAATCATGGATGTTCTTGCCAGGGTTTCGGAGTCGAGGTATTTGTGGCTCGACTCCGACTCCAGACCGGGTTTTTTCACGACTTCCTATACCGCTAAAATTAATAAAATTTGCACAAATGTTTAACTTTTTCCTATATTTGGCCATATAGGCTAATTTGTTGGCATATCCTAACGTATGCATTAGAAAGGGTATTAGTACTGAACTACGGAACATAAATATGAAGTAACATTCATATCTATATTATTTTACTGAACCTTACATTTAAAAAGGCAACAAAATACAATTTAGAAAGTTTTTGTTGCTTTTGGCGTTTGTTTTTTTGCACGAGTAATTTTTGGAAGGAACTCTTCCCCGTGAGAAAATCTTTAAGCTTTCAAAATATGTGAAAATGAAGGGGCAATACAAACCATAAAAACTGCATGCGCACGGTGTGCCTTAAACAAATTTAAATAGAAGGTGCTTACACCTGAGAAGTTTTTGCAGATTCTGAAACTACAATGCTCATAGATGAGAAATATCAAGAAACAAAAAAAATCGCCGGAGGGATTTTCAAATAAATCGGGATTTAAGTTCACAATTTTAGGGTTTTTTTAGGTTTTCACGATTTTGCTTGGAAACCGCAAGTCGTATCGAAATGAGTCTACAGAAAATGTTGAAGCTGTGAAAATTCTCTACAAGACTGACCTTTAGGTTTTTTCGTAGGTTTTACCATTTTTGACATATAGAGGTTCAGTTCAAATTTTTAGGTTTTTATCTTAAGTCTTCAAGATTTTGTTTGGAAACCGCAAGTCATATCAAAATGGAACTAAAGAAAATGTTGAAGCTGTGAAAATTCTCTACAAGATTGGATGATTTATTTTTTCCTAGGTTGTACCATTTTCAAGATATATAAGTTTAATTTGGGAAATTGCAGTAATGACATTGTTTTGTAAGGAGGCGATACAGTCAGTGCATTGTCTCAATTTGAACTTCTATATCTTAAAAACGGTAAAACCTACGAAATAATCTTTAAGGCCAATCATGTACAGAATTTTCATAGCTACAACATTTTCTTTGGGTGACGTAGGGGATGGAAGATACCAAGCAACGGTCCTGACCGGTTTTAACATGGCAAAGCCCAGGATTTAACTTGGTCCCTCTTTCATCTCAAGTGGACACTGACCTCCCCGTGGTGTCACCTGGGGAACTGCCTTTAACACCCGTTAAAGGTAGTGAGCTAACATGTGCCGCGCGTTCACCCATAAGAACGTTAAAAACTTGGGTTTGGGCTAGGGATACGCAAGTCGATTTTCGAGTAATCGATTCCTCGATTCTTTGATTTGAAGAATATAAAAATCGGAATCGAGTTTTGACTTCATAGAGAATCGAAAGATCGATTCTTTATTACGATTCCTCGATTCTTGCAGTGGGAATCGAAAGATCAATTCTGTTTTGACTTTTTCATGTACCACGAAAATGAAATATACAGACTACATTGGTAAAAGCAAGACAACAATAGTATATTATTTGTTGTACTGATGAACAAAGTTAATCTAACGGTACGGCAGTGTTAAACGCGAAGCATTGTACACTAAAACGTTCACATTTTCAACTAAGGAGTCATCTCGATCGAACGATTCTTTTATCCAAGTGAGTTCTAAGTAAGAATCAAAGGATCGAAAGATCGATTTTTGATTCCTACGTAAGAATCGAAAAATCGATTTTTGAGTTCTAAGTAAGAATCAAAAGATCGAAGGATCGATTCTTGAGTTCTAAGTAAGAATCAAAAGATCGAAAGATCGATTCTTGAGTTCAAAGGAAGAATCAAAAGATCGAAAGATCGATTTTTGCTTGGTAATACATATCCCTAGTTTGGGCGTCGGGTTAGTAACGCTCCCCTAGAAAAAAACAGCCTACTATGAAAAAACGAAAGAAAAGAAAAACAAACCCCTCTAAAGTTGACGAACCCCGCAAACGTTTTAAGGACCATGATCTGCGAATCTGCACCTGGAATGTTCGCACTCTTTATAGAGAAGGTGCAGTCTTCGCATTGGCAGACGTACTTGAAAAGTACAAGGCCGATATTACTGCCATACAGGAAATACGATGGATTGGGAAAGGCGTCACAACAACACCTAAAGGTGACGCACTGTATTATAGCTGCCATGACGTAAATCATGAGTTTGGTTGTGGATTCGTAGTTAGTCGGGGACTAAAACATCTGGTATCCAGCTTCACCCCAGTGAATGAAAGACTTACTGCAATTCGAATAAAAGCTAAATTCTTCAACATCAGCTTTATTTGCGCTCATGCTCCTACTGAAGAAAAGGACGAACAGACCAAAGATATATTTTACGAGCGCTTAGAAGAAACATATGACCGTTGCCCTGCCCATGACATTAAAATCATTCTAGGCGATTTTAATGCCAAAATTGGAAAGGAGAATATCTTTGGCCCAACAGTCGGGAAATTCAGTCTCCACAGTGAAAGATCTGACAATGGTATGAGGCTGATAGACTTTGCAGCTGCAAAAAACATGGTAGTTAGCAGTACCAGATTTAATCATCTCGATATTCATAAGGGCACCTGGCTGTCTCCAGATCAAAGAACAAGTAATCAAATTGATCATGTTGTGATAGATGGAAGACATTCATCCAGCGTGTTGGATGTACGATCGTTCCGAGGCGCATACATTGATTCGGATCACTACCTTGTTGCAGCAAAGGTACGCACCCGCTTAAACGTAGCAAACAAAGTACGAACAGACACAACACGAAAGTTAGACATCGGTAAGCTGCAATCACAACAGATAGCCACAGCATATTCCACTCAACTAGCCCAATTGCTTAATCAAAGCACTCCTCATCCCGATAACATATCAGCGCAATGGCAAAGCATTGCCCACTCCATGCAAACAGCCGCAAAATCCATACTTGGATACCAGAGACCTCCACCAAGGAATCCATGGTATGATGAGGAGTGTCGTGCTGCCACCGAAGAGAAAAATGCGGCATATAAGGCTACTTTACAATCCGTAGCAACGCGTAGCGCACGAGAGAGATACAGGGAGAAAAGGAGAGAGGAGAAACGTCTTTTCCGCAGGAAAAAGAGAGAGATGGAAAAGCGGGAGTGTGAAAAAATCGAGATGTACGGGAGCCAGAATGAAGTCCGAAAATTCTACCAAAGAGTCAAGCATCAAACTGATGGCTTTGGTACAGGCACATCCTCCTGTAGAGACCAGCAAGGTAATTTGGTAACTGATACAGATAGTGTACTCAGGATATGGAAAGAACATTTTTCAAATCTGTTGGTATCCAATAGCAGCGAAGACGACGAAGATACCACAGTCCCAATCCCAGAAGATGGTATTGAATGTATACCGCCCAGCCAAGATGAGGTAAAGACAGCAATAAATCGGCTGAAGAATAATAAGGCAGCAGGGGCCGATGGCTTACCAGCCGAGCTGTTCAAAACCGGAGGCGACACGCTGATAAGGTGTATTCATCAGCTAGTTAGCACCATCTGGCAGGAAGAACGAGTACCCGACGATTGGAACCTGAGTATCCTGTGCCCCGTCCACAAGAAGGGAGATAAGACTGTATGCTCTAACTATAGGGGCATAAGTCTACTCCCTATTGCCTACAAGATCGTGTCAGGGATATTGTGCGAACGACTAAAGCCTATGGTAAAAGAGATAATTGGACCATACCAATGCGGCTTTAGACCTGGCAAGTCCACCATTGACCAGATATTTACCCTGCGGCAAATCCTGGAGAAGACCCAAGAGATGCAGATCGACACCTACCACCTTTTTGTCGATTATAAAGCAGCCTTCGACAGCCCGCTGCGTTCAAAGGTATTCCAAGCCATGTTTGAATTTGGTACTCCCGCAAAACTCATCCGGCTTTGTAAAATGACTTTAACTGACACGAGGTCCTCAGTTAAAATAGGAAAGAACCTCTCCGAAGAGTTTGGTACCAAAAGAGGTTTCAGACAAGGAGACAGCCTTTCGTGTGACCTCTTCAACATCCTGCTAGAAAAGGTTATACGAGAGGCAAACGTCAAAAGAAGTGGCACAATCTACACCAATAGTCACATGTTACTTGCTTATGCTGATGATATAGACATCATGGGCCGATCAGTAAAAGAAGTAACTGATACCTTTATAAAGGTCGAAGGAGAATCTGCTAAAGTGGGTCTGGCGGTAAACGGTGAGAAGACCAAGTTGATGGTGTCGACGCGCAATGCGTCCATTGAGCTCGGAACGACTGTGGAAGTTGGTTCCTATAATATTGAGGTAGTAGAAGACTTCGTCTACCTCGGCACCTCCGTAAACACAACAAACGACATCAGTTGTGAAATAAAAAGAAGAATTGTATTGGCCAACAGATGCTACTTTGGTTTAAGTAAGCAGTTTAAAAACAAAGCCACATCTCGTCAAACAAAAATAACGCTCTACAAAACACTGATACTACCCGTGCTGATGTATGGCTCCGAAGCATGGGTACTTGCGCAAGCAGACATGACAGTGCTTGGTGTGTTTGAGAGAAAAATTCTTCGAAAGATCTACGGACCAATCTGCGTTGACGGTGAATATCGGCGTCGCATGAACCACGAGCTGTATCTGCTATACAACAACATCAATATAGTTAAACGTATCGAGATGCAGCGATTGCGTTGGCTAGGCCATATCATAAGAATGAACGATGATGAACCCGCTAAAAAGGCGTATGAATACATGCCACATGGCGGTGCACGCAAAATTGGCAGGCCAAGGAATAGGTGGCGCAAACAAGTGGATGATGAGATGAAAAGGCGCGGTATTCCAGAGTGCAAAGCAACAAATAGAGAGGAATGGAGATCTCTTCTTAGTTCGGCCTATAGAACAAATGTTCTGTAATGGGCCAGCTAAGTAAGTAAGTAAGTAAGTAACATTTTCTTTAGCCCCAATTCAATGGGACTTGCGACTTCCAAGCATAATCGTGAAAACCTAAAGAACCCCTAAAAATGTGAACTTAATTCGCGATTTATTTGAAAATCCCTCCGGCAATTTTTTTGTTTTTTGATATTTCTCATCTATGGGCATTGTAGTTTCAGAATCTGCAAAAACTTCCCAGGTGTAAAAATTATAAGCAATTCATGAAAAGGTTTTAAAATGGATGTAAGCCTACATTTTAGAATGCTTCGAGAGTCTTAAAAATCGATCTTTAATGAATATTATCTAAGAAAACTACGAAACTTTTTTTTAGATTTTCTTCGTCTGAAAGAACATAATAAAATCTGCTTTCTGAATTTTAGTTTAAAAAATACCACGAAGTTTTGTGGCAAATGCCGTATACGAACCCCCTCTTATAAAAGCGTTTTTCAGTGTCAACTCGAAAACTAAACCGATTGCCATATATTTTTGTGGACTTATCAAGAACATCAAAATCTAGTCCTTCATCGATCGATTTTGTAAAAAATATTAGATTTTACGAAAATGGTGGACAGAAAAAGTCAAAATATTAATGTTTGGCTTAAAAACTAACGTTTTTGCCATAAAACGGTCGACAAAATATGACAAATAAAATCGATCGATGAATTTCTAGATTCTGTAGTGGAATTCTGTAACTCATTTTTCGAGCTACCTATTTTTCTTTTAAAATAAATAATGATTTTTTGAAACAATGTTGGTGTCCCGAATTTAATGTTATATTTCTATAATGTAGAAAAAAATTGCCCGGAGTCGGAGTCGACTCCAACTCCAACAAAATTGCTCGACTCCGACTCGTAGACTCCGACTCCACAACCCCGGTTCTTGCACAGAAATTTAGTACTGATATCTGGCTAGCCCTTTAAAAAAGATGGTCCAAGTGGTAATTTTAGTTGATGAGTAGTATTCGCGTAAAACGCATTTTTCTCGAAACTTGATTGTTTGAGAGGTGACACTCTTTGAGTAAATGAGCGAATTTTTTGTCAGTAGGCTCTTTTGTTACCTTTACAATTAAAAATACGAGAACACAATTATTATCATAATCAACATTCTAAGAGAACAACTAAATGTTGTGTCTTTACAGTTAAATTTAGAAATAGGCTTCAATCCCAATAAATAATAATTGTAAAGATATTGATAAAATATGTTTTATATATATGCTTTATTTATATTTATGTTTGTACGTCCATTGGCTAAAGAAAGCTGCGAAAATAATGTTTAATCTTCTCACATCTTCACGTGATTTTCTTCGCATTACGTCATACATGCATATAATCAGACAACTGTCAAATTTGCATGACAATATTAAATGTTATAAAGCTAATTTGTTTTTTTTTTTTTTTTTTTTGATTAGTACTGTTAATTTTAAACAGAATATTGGAATAAAAATTTATTTATATATTGTAAACAAAGATGTCAACAGAAACTTGTTATTGAATTGACTCATTTTAGTTTTCAATGATGCGATGAATTCCGAAATTAGTTATTTTTAATATTTGTTGTGAAGTATGTATGTGCGTGGGGTAAAAAGTTGGCATCTTTAAAAGCGTGGATTGAATGATGCCATTTTCTTCTTCTTTGTTTGCTTCTATTGCCGTCGTATTTCGAGATTCTTGAAATCAGAACAATGTATCGATTTTAGTCTTGAATCATTCATTAAAAACATATGTTTAATGAAGCATGAATCGTTCCACAGATAGTGTTATAACGGATATATTCATATATTTATTCTTACTTGAAATTACATTAGATATGTGTTATAAGTAGCACTTAAAGGATCTCGCTTAACATTCACTGAAAGCATGTTCAATAAGGATTATGGACCTATGCGCATACATATGTAATTCGTTACGTATTTTGATTGATTACCTCAAATTAAAAGCATTCAATTTGTTTCATTTCAAAATAAATTTGGGCCAGTTCATGGCCGTTTGTGCTGATTTAATATATATATATATATATATATATATATATATATATATATATATATATATATATATATATATATATATATATATGTTGTTATTATTGTTGAATATGTTTTTGAACTATTGTTTGCAGCGAAATATTATTTAGGATTTAGGTGTTAGGCATGGCGTGTGAATTTATATTCGTTTAACAATGAGAACACGCGGATATCTTAATCCACAAATGGGAACATATGATTCAAAATTATTTAATACTAAAAAAATAAAATAAACAATTCAATACCGTTTAAAAAAATCTTGATTTTGTATTTGTATCACTACAAGTGTTGGAGATACATAATTATCATCAAAACTTTAAAGATTTATTGAAAATTAAATTGTTTTCCTTTGTTTATAAACAAATGAAATAATTTCGATTTACTTAAATAATTTAAAAACCAATAATTATTTTTCAAACTATATTATTTCATATTGAAAAATTCACATAAAAAATAATTATACATATGGATGTTTCTAAATACAAACATATACATATGTATATACATTAAGGTATGCAAATTTTGGTAAAATATTTTTACCACTTGATTAGCAAGCATAAATATTAAACACGCCCAAATATTTTACTTTTAAAATTATGGCCGTATGTGTGGATGTTTGAAGAACATATCGCTCATTTACTCAAAGTGTATCATAACAGATATTAGTATTAAATTTATATGCAAAATCGAAAATAAATCTCGTAGTGTTAAACCCAAAAAAATTAATTCGAAAAAAATAATAAAAAAAATTCTCAGAGAAATAAAATTCTATGAATGATTCGCATATGTGACAATAATTTATGAAAAAAATAATTTTATAGGAATGAATTTAAAATATTTTTAGTTAAGTTTTTTTTTTGTGAATGGAGTGATTTTTATGTTTTTTGTATGTTATTAATAACATCATTTACATAACATTTGTTTCAATGGATGATTAAAATCACATTCGCTTAAATTTTTAGTAAAAACTTTAGGAAAAAATCCAAAAACAATTTTTTGGAACCAATTAAAAATTGTTGTTTCGCATTGCGTTGAAGTTCGCCGGAACCAACCATTAACGCAAATCGAGGTATTAGTGTACTATTGTAATGAGTACTGCGAGAACTATCCGCGATAAAGTTTAAATTTAATGCGCCATCAAGTCTGAACCTGTTCTTAAGCCTAAATGTTTGAACTTTTGTTTAGAAGGTACCGGAAGAAGTGTACGTAAGTTTGGAAGAAGGATTACGATGTGCAATGATTAGACAAAATCGAGGACTCATTTTAAGAGCTATAGTTGACGGCCGTAGTGTGGACTCACACTCGAAACGATCCTAGCCATGTCCACAAAATGAACATTTGTAAAAAAAATAGTTTTTGTATTACGATGCGCAAAAGTTGGTTGTCGTGCTCATCAGACTTTTAGTTGGTGACGAAGCATAAACTTGTGCATGAAAAACATTATATCGCGGTGAACTTTGACCGCGATTTATTTGAAAATCCCTCTAGCAATTTTTTCTTGTTTTCTGATTTTTCTCATCTATAAACGTTGTAGTTTCAGAAACCGCAAAAACTTCCCAGGTGTAAGCACCTTTCATATAAATTTAGTTACGGAGCACCGTGTATTTCGAAGAGGCATTTACCTAAATGCTAAGGACATACACATTTTAGACATACATAGGTCGACGTTTTGATGTAGATGCCATAGAACCGGACCTCCCGATTTTAGGTATTTTAATGGTTTTATCGTTATTATCTCATCAAAAGGGCTGAAATTTGGCGTTTAGTCTTCGTTTGGACAACAAAACTGTTTCCCAGAAATTTTCGGTGCAGGTCCACATTTTGTTATAGCCCCCATACCTTCCAGTTTTGGGAATTGTAAAGGTCGTAGCCACATTATTCAAACGAAATAGCCGAAATTTGGTATAAAGCCTTCGTTGGGGCTGTTACAGGTCCACGTATTGACGTATTGGTATACACACCATAGAACGACACATCCCGATTTCGGTTTTAGTATAGCACCTGTAGAACGGTGCCGCTTGCTTTTCGGTGTTTTTGAACTTTTAGCCAGCCGAAATGTCTGAAATCTGTTCCAATATAATTTTTGGTTGAGGGTATAAAAAGGTCGGCCCGGCCCGGTTTTTATTTTAATTGTAATGACGAATATCCCAACGTTGGTTGGGGCACGTCAACAAAAGTGAACGATATTAGAGAAGACCTTTTGAGATGAAAATTGGTCACAAATGGTCTAGAGAAATAGAAAAAAAAAAACACTCAGCAATTTCCAATTTAAGGAATAAGGAATATCTTTAGGTTTGTTGGACATAACATGATAATGAAAGTAGACCGCCTTGGTGTTGGTGTTGATGGTCAAACATCAGAGTTATTACAGAAGGCGTTGAACTAATTTTATTATTTTGAAATTTTCATTTTTATGACAAATATGTCTGCCTTTATTTAGAGAATTAAAAATATATAGCCAGCTAATCAGAGAAGACCAACCGAGCATAAAATCAGTATCAAGTAGATGTCCGACAGTGGTCAAATATAAACATATAACCAGAGGCTATCCCAAAATTCCACTTTTGGACTTTTATTCTTATCGTCTTCTTTTGAATTTTAGAATTTTTCATTTTATGCATTGGAATAAAACCCAACATTAAAAATTTGGGAACCACATGAGTATTACATGGTACATTGGGTAGATAACAAGTATATTCCTTTCAAATTTGATTATTTCGTGAAATTATCATAGTACGCATGATTTTGGTTTTGGTTTATAATAATCGTTTAATACTTTTATTAATAAAATTTAGAGAAATGTAATTTTACACCATTCTAATATATTTTTACTTTCAGATTTCTGGAATCGTGTTGATCGTTTTCGGAGTAACTTTGCTGCAAACGGCCAATATTGTACAATTGTACATTATAATTGCTATGGGTGCCATTAATTTGATTGCCGCCATTTTGGGTTGTTGTGGTATTTGCCACGAACACGTCTGCATGACTGCCACTGTAAGTTGAAGATTTTTTCTATACATACAAATTATACATTAACGTATACTACCATATATATTTTAGTACGCTCTCTTCATATTGTCATCTTTAATTGGCCAAATCTACAATAAAATCAAACCAGCTTCCACAGATGAAATCAAGAAAATTATCCGTAGCACTATCAAAGCCGTTTGGGATGAGGAATTAAAAACTCCCGGTGCCATGGATGCTACACAAAAATCGGTAAGTTAGAAACTAATGTTTCAATAACAGACCAAAGTCTCAAATCTATGAATATTATTTTATCAAACTGTAATAATTATTTTAAGCTCAAATGCTGTGGTCTTGATGGTCCCACCGATTATCAAAGAAATGGTCGCTTTGTTTTGCCTGCAAGCTGTTATCCCGATGACGCCTCAACTGCTGGTCATGCATTCTATAGTGTCGGTTGTGTTACAGCTAGCGAAAATAAAGTTTTCAGTTTGGCTAAATATCAAACTTCCAGTGAATGGGGTGTAATTGCCGTTACCGTAAGTATATTTTGACATTTTGAAAAATTAGCTGTATATTTCAATGTGATTTCCTTGTGATTTCAGGCCATCTTGTTCATCTTCTCCATTTACTTGGTATTCCGTTTCAACAGCAGAAATAAACGTTATCGTTACTAGGAGGTTTTTACATCACCCCTTTTTCGACTCTAAAATTAATGTTTATTAATGATTTTTATTTTTGTTAACTTCGAATAATAAATTTTCTAACTTTTGTATTAAACGATTGTGTTTCACTCTGTTTTTCGCCAGACACTCCCAGACTTTATTAGGGTTTCGAGCTGCCATTAGGAAAAAATAATAAGTAACAAGTTAGAAAGTATCAGTCAGCTGTGCGGAGATGTACCACCAGCGTCTGACCAAAAAAGAAGCAAACACAATGATTATGCCGTATATAAAATACTAGCAAAATGCCCGCCACTTCGTAAGCGGAAAAGGAATAATATACAAATAAACAATATTTAATATGGAGAACACTGAAAATGTTGATGTACTAATACTTATTTGAATTGATATTTAATTTCTTTCAAGTACTATTCTACACTTCAACAGCGGCCTACATTTTAAATTCCAGTCCATGTTTTATTAGAATTTTCCAACCGAATTTTAGAATTTGTGATATCAAAATGTAGAAAAACTTTATTCAGAAGATGTTACCCTATATAACAGTTAATTTTTGAGCCATTGTATTTTAGCCTTTTTTTCTCAGGATGTAAAAACCTTCTTGTAAAACATTAGCCGAAAAGACAACAAAGATAAAAACAATTTTGTTGAAAAGGTACGTTTGACTTCTTGATTTCAGTACATTATTTAGAAACCGAATTCGTGTTAACCTAGAAGCAATAGTACATTATTCAGTACAATTTTTAAAATCAGGACCTTAGCTCAAATGTTACAGTTTTAGCTCTACTTGTTCATTCAATGTCAATGGTATTACATGTAGAAACCTTTCATACATTTAAAGGCGGATTTAAATAAACATTCTGATCCAATCTCAACAGTTATCGATTCACCCAGTACCAGTGCTTCAATATTTAGTATTATTTCATACTTCTAGTACACTATTGTACGACCACCTCTAACAATGAACCTGACAAATCAATAATATATCAGAATTTCACGTGTATACCAAATTTATTGCAATTTTGTACTTTTCACGCACTAATGATATAATTCCATCTTCATTGCTACACCCAACGTCAAATTTAATAGCATTTAGTACATTTCGTATTTCTCAATAAATCAACCAGCCCTCAGCCTAATTTTAGAATTTGTATGCATTTCAAAAAATCCGTATCTAAACACCAACGCAATCCCTCATACAACAATTCGAAATTCCACCTATATTCCATCATGCAACACCAAACTGGTACCAAATTTAGTACTTATAGTATGTATAAGTCCAAAAATTACTTCCTTTTATCCAAAACTATATTCAAACCGGATTTAGTATTTTTCGTATACATTAGTACGAATTTGCAAAACTTCCCCTCTATCTCCACTCTAAACGTCAACTGCTATACTAATACTGAATTTCACAATTTCAGCTCTAACCCTTTACACAATAACAATTTGGACCAAATTCTGTGCCATTTAGTAATTTTCGTACACTTATTGTATGTATATCCACAATCACATCCATATCACAACACTACACACCAACAACGGCTATAATACAAAATTTCCGAATTCCACTTCTATTCATAATACTATTAATACTTTTCGTATGAAAGTACGAATTTCAATAACTATCTCCCACAGTAATTGCGAATTTCAGGATTCCACCTCTATCCGTCCACCCAAATAAAAATTTTACCAAATTTAGTACCATTTATTAATTTTCGTACCCATAAGTACGAATTTCCAAAGCTACCTCAATGCAACACTCATAAGTAACCTTAATTATAAATTTCACGATTCCAGCTCTATCTGTACACCCAAATCCAAAATGTACCAAACATAGTACCATTTAGTACTTTCCGTACCCATAAGTACGAATTTCCGAAACTACCTCAATCCTACACTCCATAAGTAATCATAATTCCAAATTTCAGGATTCCAGCTCTATCCGTCCACCTAAATTTAATTATACCATATTTAGTACCATTTAGTACTTTCCGAATTTCCAAGACTAAGTCAGTCCAACAGTAATCATAATTCCAAATTTCAGGATCCCAGCTCTATTCGTTCCCCCAAATCCAAATTGTACCAAATTTAGTACTTTTCGTACCCAAAAGTACGAATTGCAAAAAGCTTCCTCAATCCAACACTACAACAGTAACCTTAATTCGAAATTTCAAGATTCCAACTCTATCCGTTCACCCAAATATAAATTGTACCAAATTTAGTACATTTAGCACTTTCCGTACCCATAAGTATGAATTTCCAAAACTACATCGATCCTACACTCCATCAGTAATCTTAATTCCAAATTTCAGGATTCCAACCCTATCCGTTCACCCAAATATAAATTGTACCAAATTTAGTACATTTTGTACTTTCCGTACCCATAAGTATGAACTTCCAAAACTACCTCAATCCTACACTCCATCAGTAACCTTTATTCGAAATTTCAGGATTCCAACTCTATCCGTTCAACTAAATTTAAATTGTACCAAATTTAGTACTTTCCGTACCCATAAGTACGAATTTCCAAGACTAACTCAATCCTACACTCCAAAAGTAATTAAATTCCACATTTCAGGATTCCACCTCTATCCGTTCACCCAAATCCAAATTGTACCAAATTTAGTACTTTCCGTACCCATAAGTACGAATTTCCACAACTTTCTCAATCCTACACTCCAACAGTAACCTTAATTCAAAATATCAGGATTCCAACTCTATCCGTTCGAATTAATTTAAATTATACCAAACTTAGTACCAAATTTAGTACCATAAGTATGAATTTCCAAAACTACCTCAATCATACACTCCATCAGTAATCTTAATTCCAAATTTCAGGATTCCAACTCTATCCGTTCACCCAAATATAAATTGTACCAAATTTAGTACATATTGTACTTTCCGTACCCATAAGTATGAATTTCCAAAACTACCTCAATCCTATACTCCATCAGTAACCTTACTTCGAAATTTCAGGATTCCAACTCTATCCGTTCAACTAAATTTAAATTGTACTAAATTTAGTACCATTTAGTACTTTCCGTACCCATAAGTACGAATTTCCAAGACTAACTCAATCCTACACTCCAAAAGTAATTAAATTCCAAATTTCAGGATTCCAGTTCTAACCGTTCACCCAAATATAATTTGTACCAAATTTAGTACCGTTTACTACTTTTCGTACCCATAAGTAAGAACTTCCAAAACTACCTACATCCTTCATTCCGTCAGTAATTTTAATTCCAAATTTCAGGTTTTCGTGTCTATCTAAATCCAAATAGTACCAAATTTGGTACCATTTAGTACTTTTCGTACACATAAGTATGAATTTCCAAAACTACCCCCATATTTCAATCGTACACTTCAGCGGTAATCTAAATTCCATATTTCAGGTTTTTAGCTCTATCCGTTCACCCAAATCCAAATTGTACCAAATTTAGTACCATTTAGTACTACTCGTACACATAAGTACGAACTTCCAAAATCATTTCCTTATATCAACACCACTTCCCAACCTTGATTCCCATACCAAATATGAAGATTGTAGCTATATCCGCTGAAAATATACAATTGGTACCAAATTTAGTAACTTTTCGTACACTTATAGGTCGAATTTCCAAAAACCCTTCGGTACATCTTTCTAACTCTCCATCAGTTACCCTCATTCCAAATTTCAGAATTCTAGCTCTTCCCGTTTTCCTAATACAAAGGGTACCATATTTAGTACCTTTTAGTACTTTTCGTACCCTTCCAGTTCGAATTTCCAAAAACCCAGCCTTATCTCACCCCTACACACCAACAGCAACCCACACTAAAAATTTCAAGTTTCTAGCTTCAGCCGTTTCGTCTGGGCGATGATCTGTCAGTCACTCAGTCACTCACTCACTCACTCACTCACTCATCACTAAGCTCTTTTATATATATAGATAATTATTTTGTATCACAAGTTTGCTTCAGAATAGGTGGAATCTGTAGGTAACGTAATGAGGAGCTATAACATATCAATGATTTGGCAAAAATAGTGCAAACATTTATAGTAAGCAAACGTCTGATTTATAGAGAACCCGATATATTAAATTACGTTGAACTAAATTTGTAAGAAATGTTTGAAAAATTTTCAGAGTTATCTTGCACACTACCCATTTTAGTATGTGCCGGAAGGGTTTTTGGAGCTTTTAGGCCATTAACGCATGAAGTATGGACTTTGGAAAGAGTTGTACCGTTGTGTTAGGGACCGCGAAAACAAACTTTTGAAAAAAAAACCAAATAGATTCGAGAGCAGTCCTCAAACTGCACTTTTCCCAAATTTTGTGTGGGACGTAAGCGAAGGACGGGTCCAAGATCTATTTACGTAAGTAGAACAACAACAACTCTATTTAAAAATTTTGCCTATTAGGGCGAAGATCATTAATTATACCCTCAGCCTTTAGGCTAAAGAGGGTATTTACACTTTGATACGACCAAAAATGTGCCTCATCGAAATAATGGTTTTAGACCCCAAGTATGTTTGTACGATATCCGTTTCAGACAATTTTGAGTAGATCTAGCAATGTCCGTCCGTCTGTCTGTCTGTCTGTCGGTCTGTCTGGCTGGCTGGTGCGCACGATAACTCTCGAACGGATCAATCGATTCGGTTCAAATTTTGGGTATCTAAATATTTTGCCCAGATTCGATTTAAGTTCGAAGATGGGCCATATAGATCCACTCCTTCAGGTACCTCCCCCACAAATGTTCAAAAATTACCGCAAAACTTGTGCGCACGATAACTCTTGTAGGGAATAACCGATTTGGTCCATACTTTGCACATCGTGTAATTTCTACCAAACTTAGATGAGGTTCCAATATGGACTCAATCGGTCCACTCCTTCGGGTACCTCCCACACAAATTTTTGGAAAAGTTCAGTTTAGGACCTGGTCTCGAATCGCCTTGGTTTTTGTTTACGCAAGTTGTATTCGCTGTCCTCTATACGACGCTGTAAGTTTCATTAGGGGCAAGTCCATACTTCCTGATAAAATAGCCTGAAAGTTACAAAAAAGCCTATGACACCGTGTGTAGTGGTTGGAGCGCAAGATAAGTCTCGAACGAATCTGCCGATTCGGTCCAAAACTTGGCTTTCGTAATATTTTGTCCAAACTTAGTTCAAGTTCAAAGATGGATTATATCGGTCCACTCCTTCCGGTACCTCCCCCACAAATGTTCAAAAATTGTCGCAAAACTTGTGCGCACGATAACTCTTGAAGGGAGTAACTGATTTGGTCCATACTTTGCACATTATGAAATTTCTACCAGACTTAGATGAGGTTCCAATATGGACTCAATCGGTAAACTCCTTCGAGTACCTCCCACACTAAATTTCGGAAAAGTTCAGTTTAGGACCTGCTCTCGAATCGCCTTGGTTTTTGTTGTAGCCTATTGTATTCACTGTCCCCTATACGAATGTAAAAGTTTCCTCAGGGGCAAGTCCATACTTCCTGAAAAATAGCCTGAAAGTTGAAAAACAAACCCAAACTTACTTTAAGTTCGTAGATAAGCCATATCGATCCACTCCTTCAGGTACCTACCCCACAAAAGTTCAAAAATATTCGGAAAAATTGTGCGCACGATAACTCTTGATGGGAGTGACCGATTTGGTCTATACTTTACACATTCTCATAATATCTACCAGATATAGATCAGGTTCGAATATGAACTATATTTGTCCACTCCATCCCGTACCTCCCACACAAAATTTTGGATACGTTCACTTTAAGTTCACTTAAGTTGTTGAAGCAACTTACATTCGCTGCCTCAAGTACGATGGTAAAAGTTGTTTCAGGGGCAAGTCCATACTTCTTGAGAAAACAGCCCGATGGGTGTAAAAACCCCCTATGGCTCCCCCATGGTCTATTTTTGAAATTTAATCCTAATCAACATTTCTGTCGGTTCATACGATCAAAATTTTGAAACCCCCTAAATACATACGTTTTTTGTGAAAAAAGTGTTTCAATTTGCAAAGGCTGAGGGTATATCTCTGTCGGCAAAGCCGACTGATACTTTTTTACTTGTTTTAATTAATTTTTCGTTGAAGTCGAGCTTAATGCAAGTGAAAAAGGAAAGCCGAAGATTCAAACCCACACAACCACCACTATGTGACCGGTTTCGCCTTGGAAGCGACTCATCATACATATCGACTGTGGAGTGGCTTTGCTGTCATCGAACTTTTTCTCTTCCAAATGCAATTTGTTTTTACTATGGTGGATATTTGTCCACTCAATCTGTATGGATTCCATGACGAAATCGGTCACATAGGGGTGGTTGTGTGGGTTCGAATTTTCGGCTTTTATTTTTCAATTGATATACTCCATTTTCCAACTTGATACATAACTGGATGAAATAATACGATGAACAAAGTTTGGACCAGTCAGAAACTCCCTGCGAGAGTTATCTTGCAGATGAGTCATATTAGTGTTTAGTAGTTTTTGGAGCTTTTAGACCATTATCTCAGGAAATATGGACTTGTCCCCGAAAAAATTGTACCGTCGTGAAGGGGACCGTAAGGACAGCATGCCAAAACAAATGTTAAACTTAATTTTTTCCGAACTTTGTGTAGGAGGTACCGAAAGGGTGGACCGATATAGTCCATATTCGCACCCGGTCTATATCTAGAAGGAATAATACGATGTGCAAAGTTTGGACCAAATTGATTGTTTCCTTCGAGAGTTTTCGTTCACACCATTTTTCAGAAAAATTTTGAACTTTTATGGGGAGGTACCCGGGTTTGACCGATATGTCCCATCTTCGAACTTAAACGAAGTTTGGACAAAACATTACGAATGCCAAATCGGTTGATCCGTTCGAAAATTATCGTGTGCACCAGCCAAAGAGATAGACAGACGGACGGACATGACTCTAAATTGTCTGAAACAGATTTCGTAAAAACATACTTGAGGTCTAACAGCATGATTTCCATGAGGCACATTTTTTGGTCGTACTGAAGTGTATATACCTTTCTTAGCCTAAAGTCTGAGGGTATAAAAAAGCGTTAAGTTAAGGCCGAACTTTTTATACCGTCCTGAATATTCGGAACTAATGTGGAATAATAAGTTTTCTGTCTTTTACGAAAGTATCAATGTCCACAATTTGTGGTGGGAAAGAAATTAATAATTAAAGCAAATTTGGAGCAAAAATGTAAATAAAAACGCCAAAATACCTTAAATCGGGCCGTGCTGTTATATATATCCTATGCCCGCAATATTAGGCGGAGATGTTTTTTTTACCACTGGAAACCCCAAAAACCCAATTTTAGCTAATTTGGTCAGCTAAAAATTAAAAAACCAGTAAGAGAGGGCTGTAGACGGACGGCGCCGACCAAGTGAAACCCGGTTGATCCGTTCGAAAATTATCGTGTGCACCAGCCAAAGAGATAGACAGACGGACGGACATGACTCTAAATTGTCTGAAACAGATTTCGTAAAAACATACTTGAGGTCTAACAGCATGATTTCCATGAGGCACATTTTTTGGTCGTACTGAAGTGTATATACCTTTCTTAGCCTAAAGTCTGAGGGTATAAAAAAGCGTTAAGTTAAGGCCGAACTTTTTATACCGTCCTGAATATTCGGAACTAATGTGGAATAATAAGTTTTCTGTCTTTTACGAAAGTATCAATGTCCACAATTTGTGGTGGGAAAGAAATTAATAATTAAAGCAAATTTGGAGCAAAAATGTAAATAAAAACGCCAAAATACCTTAAATCGGGCCGTGCTGTTATATATATCCTATGCCCGCAATATTAGGCGGAGATGTTTTTTTTACCACTGGAAACCCCAAAAACCCAATTTTAGCTAATTTGGTCAGCTAAAAATTAAAAAACCAGTAAGAGAGGGCTGTAGACGGACGGCGCCGACCAAGTGAAACCCTACACCTCATCCTCTGGGCACTATTTTCCACGGAATTTATTTTATATGTTTGCGACACGTTATGTTGTTGGTATAATTATTATTGATATTTTTGCATAATTTATTATTGATATAACTTCTAGCGTGATTATGGTTACACTACACCATAGATGCCATTCTGAGCGTTTGTATGGGAAAGAGAAACCAATTTTTCTAAGAGTATTTTAAGCATTTTAAGTAATAGTTTTATTAGTTTTCTTCGTGTTAAAGTAATATGGCGAAGAGCAAAAGGGTAATTTAAATAAAAAACTTTGTGTCAAAAGTTTCAGTTTTAATTAAAAACAACAATTTTAATAAATATCAAATCAAATAAAGTATGCATCCGTGCGCATATTAATCCGTTGCCTTCTCAAGAACGACGAAGCCACTGAGCGTCAGTGTTCGTGTGAATTGTGATCACCGTTTTCGTAAAGACGCGTTCATGTCTGCACTGCGCATAATTAAAACTGTGGGGTCCCTGTATATATAGTCATTATATTAACAATTTTACCAATTTTCACAAAAAACTGTTGGTCCATTTCACCCGATCAATAATATCTAATCATCATGTTAAATTGTAAACCCAAACCTAACTTAAAATTTCGCGTCGATCAGACCATTATTGAGACCTATAAGGCCGCTATAAAAACGGATAAAATTTCGGCCTGGAGTTTGATTACAATATTTAGTTGACGGATGGGCAGGCATCTCAAAATCGCTTTATCTGTAGAGATATGAATTTTGGTATACCACATGGGGGATCTAACGAAATTTGGAAAAACCAACTTATAATACCCTTTCCACATTGTCGTAGGGTATAAAAGACCTATGTTCGCAATTGTCGGTGGAAATGTTTCTTAACCACTTTGAACTCTAATGAATATCAAATGACATCCAAATACCTCAAATCGGGCGGTACCGGTAGGCTATTCCAAAACATAAACCTATGCTCACAAAGTAGTTTTCTGACTACTACTCATAAGAACCCCAAATTCCAAATTAAAGCTAATTCGGTCTGAAAATATAGTTAAAAAGTCAAAATACCCAAAATAGTGTCGTACCGTTATATGGGAGCTTTTCCTATGTTCATAATTTTTAGTATATAAGTTTTACGACCACTAGAAACCCTTAATGCCAATTAATTGATAATTCGGTCTGAGAATTAGACTAAAACGTCAAAATACCTGAATCCGGGTGACACCGTCTGATGAGGCTATACTAAAGCGTAGAACGACAATAATTGATAAATAAAACAAGTAAAAAAGTATCAGTCGGCTTGGCCGACAGAGATATACCCTCAGCCTGTGTATATTGAAACAAATTTTTCCCAAAAAACTTATGTATTTAGAGGGTTCTAAAAATTTTGGTCGTATGAAACGACAAAAATGTTGATTAGGTTTAAAGAGCAAAAGTTTTGCAGCGATACGAGAAATGGCCCTAAACTGAACTTTTCTGAAATTTTGTGTGGGAGGTACCCGAAGGAGTGGACCTATTGGAACCTCACATTACTCTGGTAGAAAGTTTACGCTATACAAAGTATGGATTAAATCGGTCACTCCCCTCAAGAGTTATCGTGCGCACAAACTTTCCGAAAATTTTCGAACTTTTGTGGGGGAGGTACCGGAAGGAGTGGACCGATGTAGCTCATCTTCGAACTTAAACTAAGTTTGGGCAAAATATTACGAAAGCCAAAATTTGAACCGAATAGGTTCATCCATTCGAGAGTTATCGTGCGCTCCAGCCAGCAGGACAGACAGACAGACGGACGGACATGGCTAGATCGACACCAAATTGTCTGAAACACATTTCGTCCAAACATACTTGGGGTCTAAAACCATTATTTCGATGAGGCACATTTTCATCGTATCAAAGTGTATATACCCTCCTTAGCCTAAAGGCTGAGGGTATAACAAAATAAATAAAACAAAAAAATGTTAAAAATATTTTTTAATTAATTTCTCGTTAGAGACGAGCTTACTGACCAAGATGCTTTTTGAAAAAGGAAAGCCGACGATACGAACGAATACGAAAAATACGAATATTTTTTATTTATTTATTTATTTATTTATTTATTTATTTATTTATTTATTTATTTATTTATTTATTTATTTATTTATTTATTTATTTATTTATTTATTTATTTATTTATTTATTTATTTATTTATTTATTTATTTATTTATTTATTTATTTATTTATTTATTTATTTATTTATTTATTTATTTATTTATTTATTTATTTATTTATTTATTTATTTATTTATTTATTTATTTATTTATTTACTTATTTATTTATGTATTGACTTTTCTTGATAAAATAATAAATATTTCACTGTGGTATAAAGGTAAAATTATATTGACAAATTTTAAAAAATTAAGAGATGATAGCAATTATTTGAATCCCACTACCAAATAGGACTTAAATCGTAGTTTAATAAAACAAAATTTCAAGAAAATCGAAGAGTACAACCATTGATAAAAATCAACCAAGCCCACTGTGCAAATTTTTTTCTTATTTTTTATTAGGTAGTTGATAAAAAAAGCAAAAAACGATCTTGTCTATTTTGACCAATATTAAAGAAGATAGGGGTATTTCTTTGCATATAGTTTTTACAGAATATGACTTTTTCAAGACGCGACATCTCTGGAACCGTAAGTAAAAAAACATTTAAAAATATACTAATTCGGTAAAAAAACAAAGGATATCGAAAATCACTTTTCGCAAAAGTGTCCGATTTCACTCAATTCCTCATATGTACTTTATATAAAGGATGGTTAAATGTTAATGGTTAAATATTGATATGGGTCAATTATTTGTGGAGCACATTTCCATCCGAAAGTCCAAATTTTGGATGACGCTGAGGCATAATTGAGACCCTATGCTGTTAATGTGCCGTATAATCAATCATGGGTGCCAGTGATCCGGTATGTCATCTTTTTAGCATCTTCAACGATGAATTTTATATGAGCGTGGACCACAAAAGATGCTTTTCATTTTTTGATCCAAAGCATGTCATTTACACCAATGCTTTGACATTTCATTTTCACCAATACTTTGGCATGTCATTTGCACCAATCCTTTGGCATGTCATATTCAGCAACCCTCTGCAATGACATTATCATTACGACGAGAGTTTTGACAACGTTGTCTGTGACTTCGTTTCTCCGACAACATCAAGCCTATTGTAAATAATTAATCTTATATATTTAGAAAAATGTGTATAAATAAAAACATAAAATTCATCTCTATTGGATCGATGGAATGGGTTCAAATGCTGATGAAAAGATCGGATCTTTCACGACTTCTTTGCATGGGTTCAAATGCTGGTGAAAAGATCGGATCTTTCACGACTTCCTTTGCATTGGTTCAAAAGCTAATGAAAAGATCGAATCTTTCACGACTTCGTTTGAACCAATGCAAAAGATGCCATGACGTGATTTCATCGCATGGAACCCCTTCCTTCAAATTTTTCTGGGTTGCTTTTTAGGTATTGTATTATTGCTCGCTTATCATACACCCTTTCATCATCGACAACATTTCAACTTGTGATACTTTAACTATGATTCAAGGACGAAAAGAACATGGAAGGAACTGAGTTAGGAGGACGAAAGGTCCATCACAGGATCCCTTATTTTATTTGACTGAAAACATGTGATCTCAAGAAAAATTATACTATACATATTGAAGAGTATAAAACTAAAATATAGCCTTTCCAATCTCCCTCTCTTTCTCCCCCCCCCCCTCTCTCTCTCTCTCTGGAGTGTGTTTTAAATACTTTTATCTCGCTGTCGCAAAATCTATTAAGTTTTCATTGATTCACTTTGATTAGTAATTCAATCTTATTAATGGCGAAGGGGAGCGATGTTGGGTGTTAATTTTCAATTTCGCCTGAAAGTATACTGTATGAACTTACAAATTAAAAAAGTTAAAATAAGCAGACAGCAGAATAGTTTTATAGAGGATTTTTCATTAGAAATAAACTAAGGGCCATTATTATATGTGTTCTTTTACTATCTGATGGATTTTAAAACGCAAAATAAACCAATCTAGAGGAATTAAATTTACACTTTTTACATTGAAAGTTAATTCCAAGAAGCTCCTCCTTGAAATTCAATAATCACTTTTAACTTTAAGTTTAGCGGAACGCTCTAAATCTGTTCGGTAAATCAAGAATATAACAAAAGAAGACTTGTAACAATGGGGGTAAATCTTTATAGCACACATTAACGGTTTTTGAACAAATTTGAGTTAATTGAGTTAATTTTCTTATTTCCGATTAATGATTTTTCCGTTAATATAAGGTGGCCAAGATAAAAAGTTTTTCGCGTTTTTACCCTTCATACTTCATAATGGATGGCAGCATCAACTACTTCAAAGGTCCCTAGTTGACCAAACCAAAATTACAACCGTTGGTTGTGTAGAATATGAGGTCGTCTGAGAAACAGCACCCTTCCGCGAAGATTGTGAAACTGGCAAAGAAGTTTCATTCGCCTGTATCGTATGCCTTGGTGGCGAAGAAAGTTAATGAGACTACTGGAGTAACGAAAATTTCTGCAGTCAGTACATCTTCGCAGGTCCCAATGGGTACATCAGCGATTAACATTGGTTAGTGGTTAAGGGTTATCTCATAGATATCCACATCTCAGACGTTGTGGAGCACAGCAACGTATGACAGTCCTGTACAAGGAAGTCAAGGTCATTAGTTTCGAATCTGGCGATTTTCTTATTGAGGCATTTAATGATATTGGATCACTTTGCGACGTCAGTATCCTGGTGTATATACCTTATAGATACCTACTCGTTCAATGGATATGGACATAAGTTAGTCCAGAAGCAGGACATCGGACAAATTGAAAAGTGAGGTTCCTAAATTCCTTAAGTGTGTAAAAGGAAGGTAAACCTATATACTTACAAAGCTGCTGAACTCCTGCAAACTCTCTCGACCTTAGATATCGACATTGCCATAATCCAGGAACCTTATTTGTATAACAATAAGGTGAGCGAACTAAGCGGCAAGACCTATGTCGTGTACCCCGCCTCTAATGGAGACAATGTGAGAACGTGTACGGTTCTTAGAATGAACCGTTATTTAATTCTTCCGTCTAATTACAGTAGAGGTGACATTACAACAGTACAGATTGAAGGATGATGTAGCAGCCCTTTGATACTGTCCTCTATCTACATGGAGCTTTTGGAGTGACAAAAACGTCAGAGGTGAGTCCATATTCAGCAATATGTCTTAGGAATATGTAATAGGAATAAAACTCGAACTTTTCATACCAAAATAAGGGGGAAAGTAATTGATATAATCCTCACCAACATGTAGGATATAATGAATTGGATCTTGTCTGCAAAGGTGTTCGTTCCTTCCAAGATCACTCGACGATAGTTCTTAAATTCTCTATAGTTGGAGTTTAACGGAGTCCGGATAGAAATTCCAGGAGAACGGATTGGGGTAAATTCGTAGCCCCAACTAACAGTGTTTATCAATAAATTTGGGATTAAGTCTTCGTTGGGATTAAGTCTTCGTTGGTGATATAAAATATTCCGACAGATAATTGTCGATACAGGCCCACTTTTTGATATAGCCCCTATAGAAAGTTACCGCCCGATTATCGGCATTTTCAAAATTTCACCCATATCATCCAACCGAGTAGAGAATCAACCTATTCTGCACGTTTTAGTTAAAAAAGACTTGTATTTAATCGTGTATTTGGAGACGCTTTACTGAATTAATTTTCCTACTTTCCAAGATAGATAAAAAATTAAAAAATATTAAAGCTAAACTCGGTCATTTACATACCAAATTTACGTACCAATATACGAAAACGAAGAACTTTACTGATAATTCTCTCCTGATTTTTTTGCCTGCATTGAAGACGAAATTTCATCCGTTTTGGTTTGATAATGATCTTCAAAATACCGAATATCGGAAGGTACCCGAAGCCATGGACCTATGCCTGCAAATTACACCCAACTAAGCCATTTCGGTTGGATATTGAGGCCACAACCATCAAAATACCGAAAATTGGGATGTATCCTTCTATGGGGGCTATATGAAAACGTGGAACTATACTTATAATTCTCTTCTAGAATATTTTACAACCCAATAGAAGACTAACTACTAAATTTCATCCATTTCGCTTTGATAATACTTTCTGGTGGAAAGTTTTATACTAAATGCCAAATTTCAGCCACAACCTTCAAAATGCCGAAAATCCGTAGGTACCCTTTTATGGGAGCTAAATGACAACGCGGACCCATTCTCTTCTGGAATGTTTAGTACCCATATCGAATACTAAATACCAAATTTCATCCATTTTGGTTACAATTGTATGGGGGCTATATGAAGACGTGGACCTATACCGACAAATTTCTGGTGAAAAGTGTTACACCCCAAACAAAAACTAAATAGCAAATTTTAGCCGAATAACGGGAGGTACCGTGGTAACAACGTGGACTGACATAGCCCATTTTCAATACGAAACAGCCTAGAAGTAATAGAAACGTCCATACCGAATTATAGAGATCTGTTTTATATATTGATTGATTCTTGATTTTAACAGACAGACGGACATATTTACATCGACTTAGAATTGTATGCTGATTTAGAATACATATATACATTTTAGGGTCTGCGACGAATATTTCTATGTGTTACAAACGGAATGACAATTTTAATTATACCCTCCATATTTTGGTGGAGGGTGTAAACAAATCGATACACTCTCTTCTAATTCGGAATAAACTGTTAATACTTTTTTGATGATTTTTCACTCTCAATGCCAAGACAGATTCCTCTGCTTATTCTCTGGCATATTTTTTCAGTTCAAAGACAAATTACCAGAATTATGGACATTTATGTGCATTAATATTTTACTTATGTGTGTTTACCATTTGTTATGGGTTGTTGGCGTTTTTTATTGTTGGACTGCAGAATTTTACATCTTTGTGTTTATTTCAGCTTTAGTCCATATTTTGTTGTATTCAAGTATTTGAATAACAACAAAATGTTTTACAGTGGATATGAAATTGATTAGTTGCGGGCGGAGGGTAGGGAATACTATAGTTTCAGTTGTCACCAAACAACTTCATCAGTTCCCTTTTCCGCCGACTCTGTGTCGATAAACAGGTCAATAAGCCCATCCAGCAAATTAAACAAAATGAGAAATTTGCTATATGGCCCTAAAACTAATTACCCTACAATTTGAGTCGAACTAAAGAATTTTATATCCACCAGTGTTTTTATGTCGTCTTTGCTTTGCAAAGAATACGAACATAGGAGTGTTGCTTCAATAAGCGGGGGTAAAACAACCAACAACCCTACCCTCCGCCCGCAACTAATCAATTTCATATCCACTGTAAAACATTTTGTTGTTATTCAAATACTTGAATACAACAAAATATGGACTAAAGCTGAAATAAACACAAAGATGTTATGGGTTTGTTTATAAGAGACTGCCTTAATTTTTTCCCGCAACCGTTCCAGAACCAGAAAGGTTCTACTATTTTTGAAAGTTTTGCAACTTTTTGCAAAAACCCGTTCCGTACTCCAAAAATTGGCGCGCAAACATGGTGCTGAAAAGCTTTATCTTTAGTTATATTTTACACAGAGATTTTTTTGTTTGTTTATCGTTCGGTCCCCACCCCTCTCACACCGCCCTCCCCATACGTAGGAAGCGCGTACACTCCAAAGACCGGACTAAGCCGGGTTAGCATGGTTTTATACCGGCAAAGAATAAACATCAGCCAGTAAAATAAAAATAACATGTTAGTATTTATTAGTTATTATATATAACAATAAAAATAATACGAAGTATAACAACATGAAACAAAGAAAGTACTACAGACGCTGTTCATTGGCTATTTGGGCGAGTAAAGGTACCAAAATGTTTGTTGGATTATGATTGGCTGATATGCTGATTTTGATATTTCTTCCAGATTTTTGACGTTCCCGCACTTTTTAATTAGAATGAAGAACTCATTTTTGACAGTTCGCTCGGCATTTGCCATTAAAAAGTATGGGAACACATATAATATGTTTCAAAATTTAAGGTGGACAAAATTAATTATTGCCTGAGTTGACAAACTAAAACTTCGACAAACATCTTCGACAGTGGACTTTTCTTTAAATAAAATCTCATTTAAAATCAACAATTTACCATTAAAAGGTATGAAAACGCAGATAATATGTTTCAAAATATAAATAGGAAAAAAATTAAAAAAACATCAACTTCAGATATTGCCTGAGTTGACCAACTAAACCTTCGACAAACATATTCGACAGTGGACTTTTCTTTAAAGAAAATCTCATTTCAAATCAACAATTTAACTATTTGATGCCAAACACTTTAATTTTGAATTAATATTCGTTGATTAACTTTAAACGCACTCTGTTTATTATTATTGTCTAAACAATGATATTGTCTCACATTCTGTCACGCTGTTTTGAACATTGAGAAATGATTTAATAATAGCGTGATTACGGGTGCAAAAACTGTAACGTCACAACTAAGCTTGAGTCAATAATGCACAATGTTTCGTATTTATTTTAATACTAGAATTCTGGTCGATAACCTAATTGCTCCCTAAGACGGTTCTTTTGATTAAAATTTATACAAATGTTATTGTTTACAAATATTTTTATACAAATTCTATTTGATTATGACATTATCTTTATTGCAAATTGTATAGAAGACCTTGAATAATAGTTTTGTTAATACAAAGGACGTATATATTCACAATGTAAACTACACTTTTTCTTTCCAAAATATCTCTCAAAAACAAAATATATCTCGAACGAAGTAGGACGCAGGAGCCATTGATTGGGTTAGCAACCAGTCTGTCATCATAGAGCAAAAATCTATTTAAATTACACTTTCATACTGGCAAAATGTGTCTCATCGAAATAATAGTTTTAGACCCCAAGTATGTGTGGACGAAATCCGTTTCAGACAATTTGGAGTCGATTTAGCAATGTCCGTTCTTCTGTCTGTCTGGCTGCACCAGCCAGCACGATAACTCTCGAACGGATCAACCGATGCGAACTAAATTATGGGTATCGTAATAATTTACCTAAACTTAGTTTAAGTTCTATGATGGGCCATATCGGTCCACTCCTCGGGTACCACACCCACAATAGTTCAAAATTTTTCTGAAAAATTGTGTATACGATAACTCTCGAAGGGAGCAATCGATTTGGTCCAAACTTTACACATCATACTATTCCTATCATATATAAATCGGTTCACTCCTTCGGGTAACTCCCACACAAAATTCGAAAAAAAAATTTAAGTTTAAGGGCATCTCTCAGATCGTTTTGAAATTTGTTTCAGCAAGTTGTCCTTGCGGCCCCCTATACGAGGCAATTTTTTCGGGAGCAAATCCAAACTTCCTGAGATAATGGTCTAAAAGCTCTAAGAAACATTGACGGCACCAACCAAAATGGCAAATCCGAAAGATAATTCTCGCATTGAGTTTCTGATTAATCCAAACTTTGCACCTCTTATTATTTATTTATGGACAAAATTCGGAAAGAGTTAAGTTTAAGAGCTCGTCTCGGATTGTTTTCATTCTCTTTTCAGTACGTTGTCCTTGCGGCCCATTTACATCGTTACAACTTTTTTTCCGGAGTAAGTCCATACTTCCTGAAATAATGGCCCAAAACCTCCGAAAAAGCCTGCCGGCACACACTAAAATGGCTATAGTGCAAGATAACTCTAAAAAATTTTCAAAAATTTATTCCAAAGTTAGTTTAACGTAATTTTGTATTTCCAGTTCCCTGTTAACCAGAAGTTTGCTTAATAAAATGTTTGGTATATGTCAATGATTTAGTATATATGTATAATCAAGGTTTTTTGAAGCAAACTCGTGGTACAAAATCAATATATTTTATATGCGGCATAATTTTTGTTCAATGGCTGCTCTTTCTAGTTTTCGAGATAACCATGTTTCGGCCCGAAATCTTATTCACCTTTCAGGTATGAAATTAATATAATAATATCCTACAAATTTAAAAACACATTCCAAAAATCAGAACTTTAATTTTTGATTTAGAACATTTGAATTTATTGAGGCAAAGATGGGAAAAATGCTTGTGTCACTTTGTTCCATGTGATTTACAAAATTTTGCATTTGTGTCATAAATGTGAATATGGAACAACTCGACAAAAATTCTATTTAAAAAAATTCTCTATAACTTTTATATTCCAACAGATATTCCTCTAACTTTTGGCAAAGATGTTCTATATAGTATTAGTAAT
Organism: Musca autumnalis; assembly: GCF_047663935.1. NCBI lineage: Eukaryota > Metazoa > Arthropoda > Insecta > Diptera > Muscidae > Musca > Musca autumnalis. The sequence continues at coordinate 111,839,813 of NW_027412088.1, read as the reverse complement.
AAATATAGTCAAAAATATAAGCATTTTCTTCAGTCAGATTCAAACAGTTGTAACGCAAACATTAAAATGCGATTAAGCATGACACCAACGATATGTATGTACATCATTCATTTAAGAATTTTTCAATAGATGTCCGAAATAAAAACCTGGGCAACAATAACCTGTAAAATAAGGAAACATTTCATTATTGGTCTAACATGTAGCGTTGTTTTTATTGCCGATTGTAGGGGTCGTGCATTGTAGTTGAATGCCTCTCTGTTTTGTTTGGGCCAAACTTTACTCTGGCCACAATTTGAAATGTAATACGAACACTGAATGAGCGTGTAACGCGGCAAACCAAAAGAAAGTCTACAATGTGCGGCACAGTGTTGTGCATTCATTAAAGTAAGCCGTTCTCAGAAATTTTTGTAAACAAGAAATTGAGTACTTTTAACTGGAACATTGTTTGGATTTTTTACGAAAGTCATGTCTTGTTGTTATTATTTTTTTGGTTTGGTTGTTTATTAACAATGCGTTTTTACAAGATCTCACAAAAATTGTGCAATTATACGTATAAGGTGCTGCTTTCATTAAACAATTATCCATGAAATTGTTCTACCTCTGTTAAAAAGGGTTTAAGTCATTAAAATCCTAACAAGATTGTCAAGCGTAAAAAATAAAGTAAGCAATGTTATTATCTTCAAAACTATCTTCAATGCTCTTAGAAAATGGTTTAGTGGTTAGAGGATAAGATTAACTTATAATACACTTTCCACATGTGGTGTATGATATAATGATTATTTGGGAGAGTATCAAACGGAATGAAAAACTTAATATACCCACTGTCCCACTGTGCAGTTTTTAAAACATAAAGCTTGTTTACACAATGCTTACAAGTGTTTTGGGGACATATAGTCCGAGTCTTTTCGAGATATAGGTGGTTTCTAGGGTTTTCGCGTATGAGCTTTCTAAATTTTTGGCCGGCTTTTTCCTATCTGCTCTAGTTTTCGAGATAACCATGTTTCAGGTATGAAATTAAAATTATAATAACTTAGGTTAGGTTAGGTTAGGTTGAAAAGAGGGGCGAATATAAGAATCGCCACATGCCCGTATGGGGCATACACTTAAGCCAGTATAGGCCTGTTGTGCGCTCTAATTTCGGAAGCCTAAGGGGAATAAATTTTTTATTGCTTAATTTATTGAAAAGAAAATAAATTTATCAGTTAAGAAATTCTGTGCCATTGACATAATCTCTTAAGTTTTTGAACTCGCTTGCCCTAATTTGGTGGAGTTCTGGTATAGTGTTATTTCCTAGAAATTGGTTTCTTAGCGTCGCGAAGGCTGGGCAATGACAGAGATAGTGTTCCAACGTTTCGTCGTCCTCTCCGCATGCTCTGCATTCGCTGCTTTCTGCACAACCGATTTTGTGCAGGTGTGCTTGTAGCCCTAGGTGTCCTGTAAAGATGCCTGTCAGTCTACTAATGTCTTTTTTACTCATTTGAAGGAGTTCCTTTGTTTTATCCTGGTCTGGGTTTCCCCAGAGGATTTTTGTATTTTTCCCTTTCTCTTCAGTATTCCAGAGGGATGTATGGGCGTTTTCTGCCCATGCTTTTAACTCTAGACGCGCCGCTTTTAAAGGCTTAGCATTATCTAGGCTTATCGTAGCTTGCTCTCTGGCTTGCCTTGCCAAGGAGTTGGCTATCTCGTTACCCCTAATCCCTTTATGTCCTGGTACCCATATAATGTTAACAGAACCATGGTGGGAGTAGTCGTTGATTGATTTTTTACACTGCAGGACAGTTTTTGATTTCACCGTCTTGCTTGTTATTGCTTTAATTGCTGCTTTACTGTCCGTTAGGATGTTTACAGTGATTGGCCTTGTGTTAGCTTTAAACCAGTTCAGACACTCTGTGATCGCTCGGATTTCGGCCTGTAGGATCGTATTATGATCCGGCAGTCGAAGGGAGATTCTAGTTTCCTGGTCTTCGATATATAGACCCAGACCCGTTCTCCCCCCTAGAACGGCCCCGTCTGTGAACCCACAGCTTCCAGTTGGCATCCGTTCTAGGGTTCCATCGATCCACATGTCCCTGTCTGGTATTAAAATTTCACACAAGGCGGATTCAATTGTTTCAGGTATACGGTCTGATACAATATGATCTATTGACTCACCCGTTGTAACCTGTAATATGTTTTGGTGGTATGTTTGGTGGTCTCTTACGATCCACTCGCTCATCGACTTAAGTCTTATAGCTGCGATGGCTGCCTCATACCTTACCTGAATTTCTATTGGGTGGACAAATAAAATTGTCTCTAAAGCCCTAGTTGGTGTAGTCCTCATTGCCCCGCTAATACTTAAGCAGCACGTTCTTTGGACTTTTTGCAGTACTTTTACGTTGCATTTCTTGTCCGTAGCTGTCCACCATACCACAGAAGCGTAAGTTAGAATCGGTCTAATTACGCTTCTGTATAACCAGTGTGTCATCCTAGGATTGAAACCCCATTTTGAGCCTATAGCTCTTCTGCAGGTTGACCAACATCTGTGGGCTTTATTAGCCCTTTCCTGAATATGGTCTCTCCATTTAAGTTTCCTGTCTAGAATTACTCCCAAGTACTTAATTGTTGGAGAAATGTTTATCATCTTATCTAGGAAAACGGGTTCTTCGTAAGCTCCTATTTTCGTTTTCCTAGTGAATAGACATAATTCTGTTTTTTCCGGGTTGACATTTAGACCTCTCGGTCTAGCCCAGTTGTATGCTATTTTTAGAGCCGTTTCGGCCCTTCTACAGAGTATATTTGGATTCTTTCCCCTAAGAAGTATTATAACGTCGTCTGCATAGCAGATGGGTTCAAATCCTTCGTCGGTTAAGTTCCTTAGTAGACTATTTATGGTGGTAACCCATAGGAGAGGTGATAGTATTCCTCCCTGTGGCGTCCCCTGACCAACTTTGTCTCTTTTTGTTACGTCTTGTAGCGCGCAGCTTATCCATCTATTCCTTAGCATGTGGTCTATCCAGTGCCTCAAGGCCCGGTTTACCTGAAACTCGTCTAAGGAGTGGATTAGCGTTTCGGTGCTGACGTTGTTGAACGCTCCTTCGATGTCGATGCAAACTGCGAGAGTATACAATTTCATCTCGAAGGTTCTCTCTATGTGGTGTACTACCTCATGTAATGCGGTTTCCACTGATCTACCTTTTACGTATGCATGTTGTTTGTACTTGAGCATATCGTTAGGGATGTTACTCTTTATCATGGTGTCGACCGTCCGTTCCATTGTTTTGAGTAAGAATGAAGTTAAACTTATCGAACGATAAGATTTTGGTATTGCATAACTTGACTTGCCGGGCTTGGGAATGAATACTACCCTTGCCTCTTGCCAGGCCAATGGAGTATACGCAAAGTTTAAGCAAGCATTGAAAATCTCGACCAGATTGGACGAAATATAGTCCACTTCCCTTTGAAGTAAGGCTGGGAAAATCTGGTCTGGTCCCGCTGCTTTGTATGGTGAGAAGCTCATTATTGCTTCTTTAATCATCAAGTTGTTGATTTTTGGTGCTTCTTCTGATGCATAAGCTATCTCCATCGGTGACACTGTATGTGCCGTAGTACTCGACGGGAAGTGCGTTCTCATCAGAAGGCTTAGAGTTTCCTCGGCTGTTTCCATCTTTTTACCCGTCTCATCAACCAGAAGCTCGGGTTGTGAGTGAGTTTTAGATAGAAACTTTTTAATTTTAGTGACGTCATTCACGCTATCTACCTGTTCACAAAAAAGCTTCCAGGAGTTCCGTTTGGCGTTTCTTGTCATTTTGTTGTATTCTTTTAGTTTTGTTTGGTAGTTGTCCCAGAATACAGCTGCTTTTTTACGTTTTGCCCTATTGTAAAGTCTTCGGACCTCTTTGCCTTTGTTACGAATTTCCCCTGTCATCCAGGGTTTTTCGTAGGCAGATTTCCTCTCTCGAAGTGGACAACTTTCTTCGAAAGACCTTACTAGAGCCTCTGTTAGTTTATTGACATTCCTATCAATATCTTCTTTGCTTAGGCAAACCTCAACTTCTTGCCCTAGTCTATCTTTAACTTGTTTTCCGAATTTAGCCCAATTAGTTTTGGATTTATTTCGGAAAGTTATCGGATTCGGCGGTGGCCTTGATATTTTAAACCTAATATACCTATGGTCAGAGAAGGAGTGTTCCTTTGAAACTCTCCACTCATGTACCTCGTTTATTAGATTTTCTGAACATATTGTTACATCTAATACTTCCTCCCTAACTCTGTTAACAAAGGTTGGTGTATTTCCTATGTTAAGGGTTATCAGGTCGTTAGTATTCAAAAATTCTAGAAGGGCTTGACCCCTCTTGTTAGTATTAGTACTACCCCACGAAATGTGGTGAGAGTTAGCATCGCTACCTACTAGTACTTCGTTACCTGTTTGCTTGATTTTCCTCACCAGTTGCTGTAGCTCCGACGAAGGTGGTAATGTCGGCGAGTCGAACGGCAGGTAGATTGATGCGAGGTATATATTACCATTCCCTTGCTTCAACACTGTGGCGTCCGAGGTTGACAACTCTGGGGAGAAAAGAAAGCATAAGTTTTTATGGCATATAATACAGGTCCTCGGTCGGTTTCCTGTATTAGCGTAAAAGAGTTGGTAATTAATGTGGTTTAGTCCGGAAACCTTGTTCTTTACGGTCCAAGGTTCCTGGATTAAACCGATGTGTATTTTACCTTTGTTTATTTTATCCATCAGGGCTTGAGTTGCCGTTTCGCTCCGATGGAGGTTTATCTGGATGACCTCAATCATGAGTCATCCAGTAAGCGTGCTTCTTGGGAGTCGCTGATGGCTTCGACCCCCTCTTCGGAATTGCTCGGTGGTTTGTCCTCCTTGCTGGTTTGGTGGGCATCCTCTTCTTCTTCCCCGACTCGTGCCCTTCCAACTTTAAAGGTGACTGCATTACAGATGTAGTACGCCTTACCCTTTGTCTTTGTAAGACTGGATAGTGAGAGGTCGTCAATTCCAACCACAAGGAGAGTGCCATCCTCTTTCTCCTCCCTGTGGAAGACTTCCCACCTCTTCACTTCCAAGGTCTCATTTTGCTTGCCAAAGACCTCGAGCATGCGTTCTGTCTCGAACTTGCAGCCATACCCTTTGACGTAAACCGTCGCTTTAGTCAGATGAGGTATCTCGTCCTTCCTCACCAGCTTCAATTTTCCGCCTTCCCAAGGAGTTGTCACACTGTTGATGACTTCCTCGAGAGCGGCCGGGTTCGCGTGCGGTCCCAAGTGGTATACTAAGAGGTCCCCTTTGAGCTCGCTGCTGACTATTTTTATTGGCCCACTCTTTAGAATGTGTTCCAGTATTTTATCGCTGACCATATTTTCGATGGCCTGCTGGTGTTCTTTAGGTAATCTGCCGGACCCTCTACTGGTATCGATCACTGCATAGCACCTCTCGTCCCTGTAGTTCTTCCTGGCCACCTTGGCGTAAGTAGATGGCGGCTCCGAGCCAGTCTCTGCGCCCATCTTCCTCTTCTGGAAGGCCCTGGGCTTCTTATCAGAGCCCTTGGTACTTCCAGAGGATTCCGCGGTCGCGCTCACCTTCTTCGTACCCGAGCACTCCTTTTCGCCCTCCGTCGAAGGGTTCTTTGGGCAGTCTCCTTCGCGTGGGTTTTGAGAGGAATTGCTTGGGGCATTTGATGGTGGGAAGCTCATTTTCTTCTTACTTGGTTTGGCGGTATTTTCTTCCTCTGGAGATCTAATCCTCTTCGCCGCTTCCGAGGAAGTGGAGGGATTGTTGATCTCTTTTGGTGCGGCCCGCTGTTTTTTGTTTAGCTGTGCCTGGATCCTCTGGTACCTACGTCTCTGGGCTCCAGTCCACCGAACTTTTTTCTCCGTTGTAAGTTTAGATATGCTTTCGCTTACCTCTTCTACCATCTTGTGGACCTCCTCGTTAACGGGCTTCTCCACAACGGTGGTGTTGATTTTGCAACTGCTGTCTGATTCGGAGTCAGGGTCGCTCCCATCCTCGGATGGCTGGGTCCAGATTAAACTCTCCCTTCGCTTCCCTTTCTCCTCATCTTTTTTACCTTTCGGTTGCGTGCTTGTAGCAGTACCGTCGACCACAGATGCCAAGGCACCCACATCTGTGGGAGATGTTTGCTCACGATCGCTTGATGACGACGAGGTGTGACTCGCAGGCAGATCACTATTCCCCGCCGGTACTGGGTTATTTAGGCCCTGCACCGTAACTTTTATTCCTTCTTTGTCCTCCATGTTTGTTTTTTGTTTTAGGGGAACACCCCCGTAGTCAGTTTTTTGTCCGCGGGAACCTCAGAGGTTCCAGAGGTAGGTGGTCGTGCCACTCCACCCTAGACGGGTCATGTCACAAGTGATTTCCCTCGTAAATGATAGAGTAGCCCGACCATTATAATAACTTACAAATTCAAAAACACATTCCAAAAATCAGAACTTTAATTTTCGAATTAGAAGGTTTGAATTTATTGAGGCAAAGGGAAAAAATATTGTATAACTTTGTTCCATGTGAATTACAAAATTTTGCATTTATGTCATAAGTGTGGATATGGAACAACTCGACAAAAATTCTATTTTTAAAGAATTCTCTTTTGGCAAAGATGTTCTATGTAGTGTTACTAATCTAGTCAAAGATATAAATACTTTCTTCAGTCAGATCCAAACAGTTGTAACGCAAACATTAAAATGCGATTATCTCAAAACGGGAAAATGGCGTCTGGAACACTTAAGCATGACATCGACGACATGTATGTACGTCATTCATTTAAGAATTTTTCAATGACAGACAATGTCTGAATGCGATTTTAAGCTCAACAGCGATGACTGGATGGCCGAAATAAAAACATGGCAACAATAATTTTCCTGTAAAATAAGCGTTGTTTTTATTGCCGATTGTAGTGGTCGTGCATTGTAGTTGAATGCCTCTCTGTTTTGTTTGGGCCAAACTTTACTCTGGCCACAATTTGAAATGTAATACGAACACTGAATGAGCGTGTAACGCGGCAAACCAAAAGAAAGTCTACAATGTGCGGCACAGTGTTGTGCATTCATTAAAGTAAGCCGTTCTCAGAAATTTTTGTAAACAAGAAATTGAGTACTTTTAACTGGAACATTGTTTGGATTTTTTACGAAAGTCATGTCTTGTTGTTATTATTTTTTTGGTTTGGTTGTTTATTAACAATGTGTTTTTACAAGATCTCACAAAAATTGTGCAATTATACGTATAAGGTGCTGTTTTCGTTAAACAATTATCCAAGAAATTGTTCTACCTCTGTTAAAAAGGATTTAAGTCATTAAAATCCTAACAAGATTGTCAAGCGTAAAAAATCAAGTAAGGATTGTTATTATCTTCAAAACTATGAATAAGGGTGCACCTGTCATATAAAATACTTAGTTTTTGCACATTTTGTATGTTGTTTTTTTAGTGGACAAGTTCTTTACAAAATATCAAAATATGTTAGTATTTTCATATCCACAATTGAATAGTAAGTACCGACCGATGTATAGAATTTTAAATTGCATCATCCACTTTTCCCAAATTATTTCTATGCATCTCGGCATTTATGTTTTAGTAGTTAGAATACCATTAGAGCAGTCCCCATTTTACTAACATTTTTAGACTTTGGTGAATAAAAAACCTCCTCATAAAAATGTGAATAAAGTTCATCGATTAGGTGTAGACCATAATAGACCATAATTCGCCGTCTCCACGTCGTGATCATTGGGCAGCGACATAATAAGTGTGCGATTGTTTTTGTTTCTTCTTCATCTTCGCATAACTTGCAGTAGCAAACAGTGTCGTCTCTTCCCCAAATGCGGGACATTGATCTTATTCTGCAGTGACCCGTGATTATTGCTATCGTTAATTTCAGGTAGGACTTCTTCATGGAAAGTAGGGCTGTAGTCCTTTGTTTGGAGAGGATGGGCTAGATTGCGTTGGATACCTTACAGCTAGGTTCGTTGTGCCAAATCTGGTTAGCATTGTTTCGATATTTTTGTTGCAACTGCCGCATGAAAGGGCACAAGTTTGGCTTGGTTGAGTTTTCAACTTTTTAATATTTTGACCATTCTGCACACTCGGCCTACGAGTGAGTACAAGCTAGCAATATACAATAGTTCTGTATCGGAAACTCTCTGGGTTACAGTAACTAGCTCCACTTTAGACCCATCACAGTGCAATCAACTGCAAACATTTACAAGGGGATGTCTGCGAAAGTAACCAATTGACTCTCTATACATTACCACATTTCCCGTAGAGTAAATAGTCGCAACTGTCGTCTTGTCGTTTACTTGAGGATTCCTTTCGGATTACTTAGTGGTCAATTGTGAACTAGCATCAATTAGAACTAGCTCTGGACTAATTAAATTGCGACAATTGGAGTTTTCATTGCTAGGGGGTAACAATAGAATGTGTAATCGTTTTAAAATTGAATTTTACAACGGTATTTCGATGACATACGTTATGTAAACAAAACACGTTTGTTGGCCATTTTGGATTATAAATAAGTAGGGGTGACAAATCTACGAAAGTATCGATTTTATCGATAGTTTGAAATGGAAATATCGAAAAAATCGAATGGGGCCGATATCGATAGTTTGCCAGCTCTACGAGCAACGAAACTCCAAGTTCCCTATCCTCATCAAATCGGCTACTACCCAGCAACGAATCATCTAGTTCCCGATCACTTTCAAATCGTCTACTACGGGGCAACTAACCACCGTCTACTACAGGGCAACTAACCCCGGTCATCAACGGATCGTCCACTCCCCAGCAACGAATCACCGAACCGATCATTCTTAAATCGTCTACATCATCATGAGTTTATCCCAGCCAACGACAAAACCATGTTACAGTTTGGTCAATATACAGTTTATTTCATTCGATACCAATATTGTACTTTCACCTAAATGTTGCACTGAACTCACTTCTTAAAGTACATCTTTCTCAAATGGCAGCTACTACTGTACGCATGTGAAATAGCAAAGACTGTTACGTAACAACAGAACATATCTAAATTGGAATGAAAATCTGAAAGATCAGCTTTCGTAGAATGCGACATATGTTCTGTACCGGGCCACTTTAAAACAACTTTTTTGTTAATCAATCGGTAGTCAGATGATGAAACATTTTCATTTACTCTCTATACTAAATATTCAAAAACTGCTGCATATGAAGAATTTCCATATTTATTCACCAATGGGATATACATGGGATATACTTTTGTTCGCATTCTCAACAAGTGAAATCAATGTGCTTGCAAGTTGTATGCGTTCAAATATCATAAATGTATTTATTATTAGTTTAGTTATTGATATATAGCTATTTAGCAATTATTTTCTCCCACTCGTTTTATTTTGTAGTCCATGATAGGGGGTCCGTTATGATTGATATTATGTTCTACTATTTGGTGCAAACAATTTTGGATTGACGCCAATTGGAAATTAATAACATTGCAAAATATGAACAGAGTTTTGAATAGTTTTTTATTTTTATTTGTACACCTAGTGGTAATTTTATTTTCACCCGCTAATTGCTGCAAATGACTAGGATTGTTTTAATATATACATACCTCGTACTTTCAAAACAACGTAATTGGAGTGTACAATTCATTACATATGGGATATACAAAAGGGGGAAAGATAGGCCTATTTTCAATAATATAAATTAATCTCTGAATTTTTATGCAAAATTTCGATATAAAATCATTAATGCTGTAACCAAATACGCCAGTACCATGTGGGAATATTGTTCTTATAACAAAAACACGTTATAAGGTCGATTTAGTGAAAAAGTGTTCCCACGCCGAAATCGATTTCAACAATGAAATTGTTAACAATGTCGTATTAACCATTGAACTTTTTTTTTAATATTTGACATAAAGATTAGTCCTATAAAATATTTATGTACCACAAAAATTAAATTTGCATCAACAAATTTGTATTATGTTTGCTTAGATGTGGTGGATATTTCTCTGTTTATCAATTTTACTCCGACTTCAAAGTTTTATATAACTCTATAATATTTTTAATGACAATTTGGGAATCTCTGTTCATTACACTCATGAACACACCCTTTTAATCATTCCATTTACCGTTTATTTCAATAAATCTACGTGTTTTCCAATTTGTTTAGGTATTATTTTTCAATATAAATATTTGTGAAGAAAGGGAATATTTTTTGAAAATAGCACATTCAAAGCATATAATTTTCTTGTGAAAAGTAGATATTTCTTTTGTGTACCCAAGGGTAATTTACATATAATTTAGAACATTCCTAAAAGTAAATAATTTACTTTTAATAGATTGGTTGGGTGTTGTGCTCAGAAAATTTTTTGCCAATTTTATAAAAAGCGAATTATTTTTTGTATTGGCCAGACGTAATTTATTATTGTTACGGCTGTTAATATACCACAGTTTATTTTTAGATAAAATTTACTATTTCCTACCATTTAGTTTTGAACAATACTAAAAGTATAAAACAGAATTAGACTGGCAAATTTTATTCGGTATTGAGTTTGGATGGGCTATTTTTTTCTTTTGGGTTTTTAATATAATATATGTAGTACAATATAATAACATAAGTTTATAATGCATTATATCTTCAAAATATTCAATAACTGGATATATAATTCATGTTTCGATTTGAACTGCACGGAAAGATATCTCAATTTCGTGATGTTAGCGTCATAAAACCAAAAAATAACGAAATGTCTAAATCAATTTAGAATTTTTTGCAATATTTATGACATGGCCTGGCCAACGCAATCGTTGTATCTCGACACATTTAACTACATTTAACTATACTGAGGTCGTGGTATATCCGATACAGATCGTGGCTCATAGGACGTACGTATACATTAGTATGGATAGTATCAATGTTTTGTATGTTGGTTTGTTTGATGAGATGCCACTGCTTACTAAAGATAAAAGTAGCATCTGTTACTTAGTATTATTTATCTTTTTATTTCACAACTGATGCTGTTTTTATGTTTATGGCGGTGCCGATGTAGACGAAGTCTTTAACTTGCTCAAATTATATGAACAAACGTCCACACATCTAGCGACGCATTTCGCGTTGACACCATCAACTTGGTCTTGTCGCTGTTTACTGCCAGCAGATTCTCCTTGAATTTCTTAAAAGTATCAGTTACTTCATTTATTGATCAACCCATGATGTCAATATCGTCGGCATAAATAAGTAACATGTTGGTATTGGTGCATATTGTACCATTTCCAGCAAGATGTTGAAGAGATCACAGCAGGTTTACCGCTGTCTTTAACTCATCTTGGCCGGGAGGTATACATTCAATACCATATTCTGGGTTGGATCTGTGTTATCTTCGTCGTCTTCGCTAGTATTGGATACAAACAGTTTGCAAAAATGCTCTATCCATGTCATGAGTACACTATATGTAGCAGTTACCAAATTACCTTGCTGGTCTCTACAGGAGGATATGCCTGCACCAAAACCATCAGTTTGATGGTTTACTCTTTTGTAGTATTATCGGACCTCGTTCTGGCTCCTGTGCATTTCGATTTTTTTACACTCCCGCTTTTCAATTTCTCTCTTTTTCCAGTGGAAAAGACGTTTCTTCTCTCTCCATTTCTCCCGACACCTCTCTCGTGCGCAACGCGTTGCTACTGATTGTAAAGTAGCCCTTTTTCTTTGGTAGCAGCACGACACTCCTGGTCATACCATGTCTTCCTTGGTGGAGGTCTCTGGAATGCAAGTATGGATTTTGAGGCTGTTTGCATGGAGTAGCCAATATTTTTCCACTGCGCTGATATGTTATTGGTACGAGGAATGTTTTGATTAAACAATTGGGCCAGTTGAGTGGAATATGTTGTAGCTATCTGTTGTGATTGCAGCTTACCGATGTCTAACTCTCGTGTTGTGTCTGTCTGTTCGTACTTTATTTGTTTATTTAGTTTAAGTTCGAAGACTACCATATCGGTCCACTAATTCGGGCACTTCCCCCACAAGAGTTCAAATATTTTCTTTAAAATTGTGTGAACGACAACTCTTGAAGGCAGCAATAGATTTGGTCCAAACTGTGTTTCATCCAGTCATGTATCAAGTTGAAATGTGGACTATATCGGTACACGCCTTCGTGTACCTCCCACACAAAATTCGAAATAAGTCAAGTTAAAAAACTCCTCCCAATTTATTTCCGAGGCAGGACCATACTTCTGAGGTAATGGCCTTAACGGTACCAACTAAAATGGCAAAACCACAAGATAACTCTCGCAGGGAGCTTCTGATTTGTACAAACATTGTTCATCGTATTATTTCATCAAGTTAAGTATCAGGTTCGAATATGGACTATATCGGTCCACTCCCTCGGGTAACTCCCACACATAGTTCGGAATAAGTGGAGTTTAAGAGCTTCTCTCGGATCATTGTGAAACATTGTCTGTAGCTTTTCCTAGAGGCCTCTTTTTACAACGGTACAATTTTTTTCCGGACTAATTCTATACTTCCTGAGATAATGGCCAAAAACCTGATAATACCAACTAAAATGACAAATCCACAAGTAGTTTCGGATTGGTCAAAACTTTGCACATTGTATTGTTTCATTCAGTCATGTATCCCACGCACATTTTGGAAAAGTGCAGCTTGAAAACTCGTCTCACATCTATTTGAAATTGTTTGCAGAAGGTTGACCGGTTACTCCGGTTATTTTAGCCGTTTCACCTGAACACATGCGTATTTTCCTTATAAGTGCGTATAACTGATGTGTTTTTAGAACCGCTATATCTCGAGAATGGTTCCTTCTAGGAGAAAATATTAAAACCATGCTTGTAGAGAATTTTTCTGTCTGCAATATTTGCTGTAGTCACTTTTTGATTAGACCCACCGTTTTGAAGAAAAAAAAAAATCCGATAATCTAAGAAATTCCTAAATTTTGATATTTGACCCTGAATAACTGTTTTTGCACACATGGGATTGATGGATACTTTTAGGGCATTGCTTCTAATGGCAACCCCTAGTTCTCCACCAAAATTCTGCTTTGTGGCCACCAACTTGGCCAAAAATCTTGAAAAATTCAAATGTTGTGTAGCGTTACGTTAAGCTATTTTAAGGAGCTATGGCCACTTATAAGTATCAGAAAAGCCATTTTCATGCATTTTTTATAAGAAATCTATTAAACCTTGAGTTACCTTCTAACTTTTTTTGTATAATCTTTCTGATGCCCGCCTATAAAGCACTGTTTTATCGAAACGGAATTAAAAAAATCAATTTTTGAAAATTTTGAACAGTTAAAATCAAAATTTTGGTTTAAAAAACGGACTCCGTCAGCAGTTTTTTAAAGACTCTCTCGGTTAAGCACATGGTTTATGTGTATTATAGTCCCAAAAAACATATAAAGACCGGAGCATCCATTTTCGAGCTACAGTGGACACACGCTTTTAGATTCTATGCTACTTACAGAACACAATAAATGTTTCCCTTCGAAAGCTAATATCTCCGTACATTTTTGTCCGATGGACAGGAAAATTTTGGCACATATTTCATTCTACATGTTCGATTTTTCGAATTTTATATGAAATATTGGTACAAAGTATATAAATTCAATAGAAAGAATTCATAATATTTAGGATCTTAGCCTAATTTTTAAAAATATCGGCTGCCGTTGTCGTTGCTTTGTTTCCAAATGAAAACATTAAGAAAAAATTAACAGTTTTGGAGATATGGTGCGAAATCTATACAAATTATATAATTTTTAGAAATATTATAAAATTTGAGGTAATAATTGTAGTTTTTCCAGTTCAATATTTGTCCAAGTATTTTATTCTGACCCTTATCTACAAATTTGCGTCAGAGGTCAGAAGAAGATTTGCATTGGTTTCAGGGACATATCCCCGTGTTGCTTTAAAAAGTCGATAATTAACAATGTTTAGCGGGGGCATAAAATCCAAACTAGATCTGACTCAACAAAACGCAACTAGGGCTTTTGTACTTTGGGTCTGTACTTTCAAAAAATCCTCACTTCAAATTGTTTGCACAAGATTACCTTAAAAATGCTGCATATTATTTACCGGAAGAGATAGAGTCTGATACCCCGGTTACACTTAACCGGTTTAACTAAGTGGGTTTGGATTTCAAATGTCAATTCCATTACGCAAACGTCAAATAAATCCTCTCGAAGTGGGTTAACCCGGCATAAAACTATAGTGTAACCGTACTATGATTCAGGATTATTTTTTTACTTTTAATATAATGTTAAAAAAGAAGCATTATATTTATTTCTTAATTGTACGATTAGAAGTTTTTGGACTCGATGACAAACACTTTGATGGACTTAGTTCTATATAGTTTTGACAAATAACAATCGATCCTTATTGAACCCCACTTAATTATTCGCTAATAATAATCTAATTCATTTTAGAAATGGATCTTATTTTGAGAGACACTCCTCTCGATAGTTACCGCGCCCATAAGCTATTTTAGTTGGTGACCGTAGCATTGAGAGCTTTGTCAGGAAGCATGAACTTGTCCACGAAAAATAGGATATCGCTGTAAACAAGACTACAACATGTCCAAAGGATCCTCGAACAGTCTTTAAACTGCAGTTATGTTAGACTTGTATGAGTGACCTGAAGATGTTGTCCAAACATATTCTCTTGGAACTTGATGTACTTTTGGAAGTAATTTTGCGAGTGGACCATATTAGGTTCGATTTTAGACCGAATCGGATAGTCCCTTCGACCATTTTATTGAAAATTGTTGAACTTTTATGGCGGAGTTACCGATATGACTTAAATTTAATTGGGACAAAACATTACGAGATCCATAACTTGGACCAAATCGGTTGATCCGTTCGACAGTTATCATGAGTTCCAACCTGCCAGACAAACAGAGATACAGACAGATGGACGGTGGTAAGTACTTCCATCATCTCCAAAGATATTTATGTGGAGTCTAAAATCATTATTTTGATGAGACCTATTTGCATCGTATTCTAGTGTATATAATCTCGTAACCTTAAAGTCTGAGGCTACAATTAAACGTCGGTGATGATAAGGAAAAAAAAAACAAGTCACGCACAAAAATTCATTTGTCTTCATTATTTTCTCATACTGTTTAGCAGCAAATTTGTCTAAAATAGAATAACAAAATGTTAGCGATGGCAGTAAAACAAATTTCTAATTCGCTTTCAAGATGTAGTCCACGAAGGACCAACCCTTCATACATTGTATCCAATAGACATTTACATTTACATAGACATACGATATCTCTCGTTTTCAGGTATCTTGAAGATATTATCAAAATATTCGGCCCGAATTGGTTGTAATTTGCCATTTGGAGTTCTCAATGATCAAAAACCTTTTTTAGGACTTGGAAAAAAACCCACAAGAAAGTATTATAAAAATGTGATTTTCAGCACATTTTATGCGAATAATGTGTACAATTTTTTATGTAAAAGTAATTAGAAAACCTTGTACTAAAACTTCCATTTCGAAAAAAATAATTTTATCCTTTCAATTTTGAGTTACTTGCCTTGTAAGAAGTCACAACCTTACTGATGTTTTTAAAGTTTCTAAGAGATTATACGCAAATGTCAACTTCTTCTGTATTGTTTTGGTAAATAGTGTTATAAATTACAAAAACAGTGCTGGAATACTAAAATATAATATGTTTAGAGAAAACTTGCTAAATTGTCGCAGAGATTTGCTGATATCGATTTTTGTCGCAGGTTGGGACCAGTGTGCATTCCCACAAAACTGAACTCGTTATTTTTGTTGTTACAGGATGAGTTTTAAGCCTCGAGAGCTCTATATAGTTCAAATATGACATAAACTTGGAGTATATTCATTAAGTAATTCGCATTTGATAGTGGAATGATATGACATGAAGAAGTAATTCAGATTTCATTGGAAGTTTCTCTCAAAAACAGCATACAAACAAAATTTTTTTAAATATTTTCTTACAAAACTTGTTAATGATGTACATTTTCTGTTCAGAAACTTAAGAAAATATAAGTTTTAATTTGAAATCTCCAAAAATACAAACATTTTTATGAGAAAAAAATATAATAACTAGTTACAGCAGCTTAACAAATTTTGTTCGACCAAACCATTTCGGGGGTCGGTGATATATATATATATGTATATATATATATATATATATACAGTATCGGCCAAAACTAGAGCACCCCCTCAGTAAATTTTTTTGAAATGATAATTTTTTTATGAAAACTAAATTATAAATTTATTTTTTATTTTTCTTTTTATTTATTTATATCTTTATAATTGAAAAATACAAAAATAAGGAGATCAGAATTTAATAAACAAAAGTTAAAATTCAAAAACAATTTTAGGTCGCAAATATAAGCGGACAAAACTAAAGCACCCCCCCCCCCATTTGAGGTACAGCAAAAACTATTGAAATCAATATTGCGTTGCTTATCCTCTATTCTGGATGACACAATAACATCTTTTAGGCATAAAGGATACTAAATTATTAATTATTGCAGGCGAAATAATCGCTTTTCGGAAAATTTAGCTTAAATCCTCAAAATACTGAAAAACGGAAGTTACCGCTATATAGGGGCTACACCCAAACATAGATTCATCGGAAAACAGTTCAAATGGGTCTTGGCGAATGCCAGTCTGGCTCCTTAATTTTTAGTCGATATGAAAGGTTTTTTTTTTGCTGGTCGTCGACTGAATAAGCCGGCGTCTTTCGTTCTTCTGCAATTCGTTCTTTTGCTAATTTTTAAACGTTAGCGTATTGTATTTGACTAGTGGATGCTGTAGCATCATTTTTGGATGAATATGAACAATATCGGCTAATGTTTTGGGGTAGCCCCCTTATAGCGGTACCTTCCGATCTTCGGTATTTCGGATATTTAAGCCACATTTTCCTACAAAATTAGCTGTAATTTGGTACTTAGGGTTCTTAGTGGTCACAAAACATATCCACCAAAAATCGTGGACCTGGGTCCACGTTTGGGTATAGCCTCCATATAACGGTAACTTCCGATTTTCAGTATTTTGAGGATTTAAGCTAAATTTTCCGAAAATCAATTATTTCGCCTGCAGTAATTATTAATTTAGTATCTTCTATACCAAAAAGATGTGATTGTGTCATTCAGAATAGAGGATACGCAACGAAATATTTATTTCAATAGTTTTTGTTGTACCTCAAATTGGGGGGTGCTTTAGTTTTGTCCGCTTATATTTGCGACCTAAAATATTTATTGAATTTTAACTTTTGTTTATTAAATTCTGAATTCCTTATTTTTGTATTTTCCAATTATAAAGATATAAATAAATAAAAAGAAAAATAAAACATAAATTTATAATTCAGTTTCCATAAAAAATTATCATTTCAAAAAAATTTACTGAGGGGGTGCTTTAGTTTTGGCCGATACTGTATAAATACGTAGAATCTTGGAATTTGGTACGGAAATCAGGGTTGGGAAGTGGTGTTAATTTTGGAAATTTGTACCCATGTGTACGCAAAGTTTTTTAGAAATTCGTACTTAATAGGTACTAAATTTGGTACTATTTGGATTTGATTGAACGGATAGAGATGGACTTCTGAAATTTGGAAATAAGATTGCTGTTGGCATATAGGATTGAGATTATTTTGGAAATTCGTACGTATTGCGTACAAAAATTAGTAAATTGTACTAAATTTGGTACAATTTGTTTTTGTGTGAACGGATAGAGCTAGGATCCTGAAATTTAGAATTAAGATTACTGTTGGTACAATTTGGATTTGGGTGAATGGATTTGGAATTAAGATTACTATTGAAGTGGAGGTTTAAGATATGGAGGTTGTTTTGGTAATTCGTACTTATGTGCACCAAGTGGTACTAAATGTGCTAAAATTTGGATTTTGGTGAATGGATAGAGCTGTAATTGTGAATGAGACTGAATTTGGTACAATTTGGATATAGAATTAAGGTTACTGTTGGAGTGGAGGATTGAAATAGTTATTGAAATTCGTACTTTCGTACGAAAAGTATTAAGTGGTAAAAAAAAATAGAATATGAGTAATAGGGTTATGACTTTTTGACATTTTTCCTCAAAAATGATTTCCTGTAGCAGGGATGAATGAACTTTTGCCTATTAATCACTATGCTATCGTTTATTTCATTGAAATATAAAAAAAGTTCACGCACAAATCGATTTTAAAAAAATAATTTTTTGAAAAAATATATGAAATGAAAAAATTTTTTTTTTCAAAAAATTATTTTTTGTTGCACGAATGAATAAATATAAGCCTTCTAATAACTATAATAACGTTTATTTCATTCAAATATTAAAAAAGCCGCGAAAAAAGTCACTTTGGAAAAATTTTAAATTTTTTGTTTTTTGTTAAAACATTATATTTTTGAATAAAATCGTTTACGACATTTTTACGATTCTCTGAATTAAAGAAAAATAGTGAGAAATAAATTTTATGTAATTTTAATTATCTCATGTGGCTCTAAAACTTATTTTCAATTATATATCTGTTTTCAGTGACTTCAAAAAATTGTCCATAATTTTGATAAATTCAAATTTTAAAATCATTTTGTGCGTGAGGTTTTTTCACCGAATCACCTTATAATTAAGATTTTATGTAATCTTATGGCAAAACTCATCACGCTATGATACAGGGATATGAGGTTGTAAAAAAGTCATAACCCTAATGAGTAAAGGTGGACTTCTGGATTAAGATATGGATGTGTATCCATACCATAAGTGAACGAAAATTACTAAATGTCACAGAATTCGTTTCAAATTGTTATTGTGTAAAGGGGTAGAGCGGAAATTTTTGAAAGTCGTTATTAGGATAGCAGTTGACGTTTAGAGTGGAGATAGGAGGAGGGTTTGGAAATTCTTACTTATGTATACGAAAAGTACTAAATACTACTATAATTGGTTTTGGGAAAACAGATAGAGCTGTAAATGAGTATCGTGGTTGGGATATAGTTTTGGATATAGGGAGGTAATTTTTGAATTTTATACATGTTATAATTTCTAAATTTGGTACCGTTTTGATGTTGCAAAAGGATATAGCTGGATTTTCGAATTTTTGTACCAGGGTCTATGTTGGTGTTTAGATAAGGAGTTTTTGAAATGCATACAAATTCTGAAATTAGGTAAGGAGGTCGCTAAGGGCAGAACTATTGAGTTGGTGTTGGATATACGAAAAGTACAAAATAATATTAAATTTGGTGTTGTGTGAAGCTGGAATTATACTATTAGTGCGCGAAAAGTACAAAAGTGCAAAAAATTTTGTATTGTGCTAAGGAATAAAAGTGGAATTATTATTTATTTGTCAGGTTCACTGTTAGAGGTGGTAGTACAATTAGTGTACTAGAAGTATTAAATAATACTAAATGTTGAAGCACTGGTATTTAGAATGTTTATGAAAATCCGTCTTTAAAATGTATGAACTGTTTCCACATGTAATACCATGGATTTTAAAAATTGTTCTGAGTGTACTATTGCTTACATGTTTACGCGAAGACGGTTTCTAAATGATGTACTAAAATCAAAAGGTCAAACGTATCTTTTTTGTTTTTTTATTCGGAACGTTTTAGAACGTACTTTTGAAAACGTAGATCTATGCAACTATTGTTCTAGAAGAAGGTTTTTATCCCCTGAGAACAAAAAGGTCTAAATAAAAAGGTCTAAAAAAATAATTGTTATGTAGGGATCATGTCAAAGCGTATTCCACATTTTAATATCACAAATTCCGAAATTACAGATACTTTGGTTGGAAAATGTTCTATTAAAACGTGTACAGAAATTTAAAATGTTGTTGCGTAGGGATGTGATAAGGTCTTTTTTGGAAATTCGAACTACATGTATACGAACAGTACTTAAATGAAATAAAATATCAATTAACATAGGTGTTAGCACATATATTTGTATTCCCTATCCGCATACGAAGTAGCGGACATTTTGCTAGTATTCTATAAGCCAATAAAGTTCTTGATGAATTTACCCCTAATGTGACACTTATTTGTTCACATAATTTTTTCGGGATTTATAAAATATTGATATGACCTTGATCATAACGAGAAGATTAACAAAACTGTGTAAAAATCGAATATAATACTAAATCTCTTACATCATCATTGGCTGTAATTTAAAACCGAACCAAGAAAAATACATAAACGTTCTATCATTTTTGTATGTTTTACAAGTTAGATGTAACCAGCCAAACTAGTCACCCGTACATACTTAACGTGACATAATTTATTACAGCTATCGACATAGAAAAAATCGATCTGTTTTTATTGTTTTCACATCTTGTTTCGTTTCCGCAAAATTTGTTGTCCATTGAGAGATTAACATATTTGTGGTTTGACGATCAGAACATTTCTCCACATTCGAAACAAGCAACAAGTTCCGAAATTGATTTCCAATTGTAAAAAATGTGTTTGTATGTTTATTTTGTAAACGCTCTAATAACTCCCCCTACAAGAACATCGAAGAGATACATAGATCCATGTGCTCGCTGAATGGTATTGAAGCATTCTACGGATAGCTGTGCCATGGATTTCTAATTCGTTAACAACGCCACACCAGTGCCACCAAAACTGGCAGCTGTTGCTTTGAATTCATTCATTCGCTGCGTGTTTTCAGATTTCAGTTCGGTGAGAGAGTTAAACTGAATAGAGAAGCATTTGAACTGGAAACGTTCGACGGTCGTCTGTCATCTTTGCGAGTATGTTAATGCGGCGGATAACATCGGTCGCTCGGTCATACATCCCCATCCATATGTACATAAGTATGGATGTATACCGTACATACCCCCCATATGGAGGTAGATAGGCACGTTTGTTCGTTCTACTGAGCGTTCAAAGCTTTCAATTGCTGGTGTGCTATTGTTGTCTGTTTACATTTTGTTTGTTTTGTTTCTGTTTTTGCTTGCTCTTCTGTCTCCGTTTGTGTTTTCGCAGAGTAAATGCAAATATTAAAAAACGTTTGTGTTTTGTTGTTTAGTTCATTCGTGGCCGTGGCCCTTGACAGTTGTCTATTTTCTCGTTTTGCCGTTACGTTACGTTCTTTCGCGCCTTTTCTTCGTGACTCTCGCGTCTGTGGTTTTGAATATTTGAAGCACCGCGGCATTCAAAAAAAGAAGTTCTGACATAAAGTTCGTGTTGTGCGTTTTTGAAAAGTGTAGACTTTAATTTGTTTAATTATACCGCCGAATAATTCAACAACAAATTATACAAAGTCGTAAAAACAATCCCATTTTAATTAAGATTGAAATTCAAATTTTGAATAGCAACCACCACCAAAAAACTCCGAACCAAAGAATCATGGGTTGTGCAACCAGAACCATAAAATGTATCCTGTTAATATTCAACACATTATGGGCTGTAAGTTTTTTATTTTGGTTGTTTTTTTAGTTTAGCTTAGAGTTTTAGAAACGATCTGTTAGCATTTCTCGACTTTTGTTTGGAATTTGCAAACCCGTTTGAACTTTCTCTGCCATTTTTGTGGTTTACAAATACCTTTGCCATGGAATTTCCCTTCTAGGGTTTCTATGCTAATGACAATGACAATCTTGATAAATGATGTTACCGGCGATGATGTAGATGATAATGATGATGATGATGTAGTTGGCGTTGACGTCGTCACTCACTGCCCACAATTAGATATCAAATGTTCCCAACAACAGCACACAACGTGTTAGCTACTGGTTTAAACATGTCTTGTGTATCACCTTGGAGAATGATATCATCTGAGGCTAGCTCAAGTCGTTTTGTTGTATTATTTTTGTTAGCATATTTGAAGAGCGTGTTGTGCGTGTTAAATCATAGAGTTTGTTCTATTACGTTATAATAATCAACAACACGACTACATCTATGTTCATCTGCCAGCACCGTAGAATTCACAGATTTATTGCCTGCCTATGACCTCCCATCATCCTCACCACTGGATGCAAAAACGTTTGTTATTAAACAACACAGTGTTTTAAGTTACACATGGAGTTTTACAAATACTTACTTATACGATTTGTAAGACTCTATGATGAAAACAACGATTTGTACTAGTTCTGTGGTGCAATTCTCAAACACATTTTTTGAGTTACCGACAAAAATTGGTAAAATTAAAACGCAAAATTATGAATGAAAAGTTCAAATAAAAGTTGACAACACTCTTGCTATCGGTAGAACTTTACGGCTGTTTTTTATTCGTCGCTAACTTACCGAAAAACATCGAAAATTACCGAAATTATAAGCATTGTAATTTTACCAACAATTGTCGGTAACTCCAAATATGAGTTAGAGAATCGCACTACAGAGTTGAAAGCAAAACTTGTAAAAAGTATCGGTAAGCTTTGCGATAGGGATATACCATGTGACTGTACAAAACAAAAAAAACATAATAACTGGAGCGTTGAACCCAAATGTAAACGTAAAGTTTAGTGTCTTTGTCTCAGGAAGTATTGTCATCCTCTAGAAAAAAATAAAATGTTACAGTCATTTCCTCAAAACTCATTACATATCTCCTTACTATCCCATTACTTTAACAAAGACATGTCGTCCGAAATCAGTAGTTGTATTTTTTTGCCGACATGAGCTTGTTTAAATAATGGGTAAGTAAGGAAATTTATAATGAGTATTTTTGCTGGGTGATTACAATGACTGCATACTATAAACATTTTCACACGAAATAGTTAATCTTGGAATTGGATCTAATGTTGGGGAGCCCTTCCTTTCGTTAGTTATCGTGCCAAACCGCCATTTTAATTAGTCACCATATTATTTTTGTGCTTTAGGTTATTATTTCAGGTAGCATGCAGTTGTCCGCGAAAAATTATATATGCAGTTGTTATCAGAATCACATGGACTACCTTCGATAAAAATGACAAAACAATCCTTGAACAAAACAACACTTTACCTGTGCTAAATCGTAAATTTTTGAACTTTTGTGAATGAGACATCTGAAGGTGCTGTTTGATATAGACATTCTTTCACTTGATATACGTTTGAGAGGAATATTACTATGTGCAAAGGTTGGATCAATGTCCGTCACTCATTTCGATTATCGTGAACACTGGACATTTAAGTTTGTCACCGTACAATTCTTTAGAACTTTTCGACCCTTATGTGCCACACGAAACAGAGTATATCGCTGTAAACCGGATTACAAAGAGAACTT
This sequence comes from Musca autumnalis, assembly GCF_047663935.1. Taxonomy (NCBI): domain Eukaryota; kingdom Metazoa; phylum Arthropoda; class Insecta; order Diptera; family Muscidae; genus Musca; species Musca autumnalis. The sequence goes on along the minus strand of NW_027412088.1, from coordinate 111,816,683 downwards.
CGGTAAACATTTTAAAACGATCCTCGAATGGCCCTGCACTTAAGCGAACATTTTGAACATTTGTACCCGAAGTTGTTGTCCGAAATTTACCTTCTAGGAACTTGATGTAATTTTGCAGGTTTTTTACGATGTTGCCGCCAAATCAAACACTCAGTTAGTAAGTAATTGTGCTTATCAGACCTTTAAGTTGGTGCAGGGTTTCTTTTGGAACTTTCTCAGGAAGTATTGACTTGCCGCCAACACAAAACATACCGTTGCGATAGGGGCCATGAGAAAATCTGCTGTAAGAAAAATCAAAATTATGCGAGATATGCCCTTAAACTTCACTTGTGTAAAAAATGGGACAGATATAGTCCATATTCGAAGCTGATCTATGTCTGAAAGATGTCTTGGGCTTATTTGATCCGTTCGAGTGTTATAGTGCGCACCCTTTTAGTTACAGAAAGGAGAACACCAATATGGCCCATCTTTGAACTTGACTTAAATATGGACAAAATATTACGAGGACCAATTTGTGGAATAAATTGGTTGATCCCTTCTATCAAAATATATAGTTTATTGTTGGAAACATGAAAAATGGATGATCTAGAGGTAACTTATTATAAGGACGTGCAAATTTATTCTTAAATACGAAATACAATATCTGGAATAATGAACCCACAATAAAGCTACTACAATCGATGAGATAAGGATGCGAGTTAAAAATGTTTGATATTGCGGCTAGCCATTCAAAAGGTCGTTCTGATGTAAGACATGGTAACCTCACAGAACGTCCAATGGTCATAATGTCCACAATAGGTTCACTTTGGGCGTTATGACCTAACGAGTTTTTGAAATTGCCGGTTTTCTGTGGGGATTTAAGACTTTCGTCCTTGGACAGATTCAACGTTGGTTACGCGTAGGGAACCTCCTTGACCATTTCATCCACTTTAAATTAAAATTTTGCGAAGGCCTACGCTGGTCTTTTACTATTATAAGGCTATACACAAGAAACGGACTCTAGTCAGTCAGTGAAATCAAATCGAGAAGTCGAAACAATTCAGGATATCTAATCAATATGGTTTGTAAATCAATGTTTGCAGTTGTATGATACCGATACTGACGTATAACATCAGGGTCTCCTAAAGAATGTACGAGGGCTATTACGTAAATTTCTGGCCTAGACAACACCACAAGTTTCCAGGCGTCGTTTGACATTTCAATGGGAATGTTTGAATTTTTTAAGAAAAACATCAATTGCAAAATGGAATTTACTTGTGAACATTTTCCATCCAAACACGGACGTTGTGCCAGAAAACATAGATGCGTGAACTAATAATGCAAGATCATGTGACATACTGTAAGATAGAGGCATCCATAGACATTTCTTCCACCACATACATACATACATTTGATATTGCATGAACATCTGGCCGCAAAAAAGGGTTTGTTCTCGTTGGATCCCGCGTCGATCGGTGGAAGAATTTTCGAAAAATATGTTCGAGATGCTACAAAAGACGTTTATAAGATCTTCGCAGGTGACGAATCATGGATCTATGTGTATGAGACCGGAAAAAAGAACAATCGCCGGAACAGATCAGATCACGTGTTGTATGTGATTTTGTATTCTAGGTAGATCCCTTTAAATATTTGTAACAGTTGTCCATATTCAAAGGATACTAAAAATTTTACCCTTTGGTATATAACAAACATTAGATAGTCTAACCATTACAAGCATCAAATTCTGTTCTATCTTAACAATTAACATTATTGGTGGTGGCAAATCCCCCCATTGTAATGTTGGCTTATATTTCTTGAACATTTATGCACTGAAAAGCTTCTCTATAAGTGGTGTTCTAAGACACGCCGTTCGGACTCGGCGATAAAAAGTAGGTCCCATATCATTGAGCCAATATGAATCGGCGTGTACTCATTGATATGAGAGAAGTCTTCCTAGCCCCTTCGAGGATGTTGGTGGAACATATATGTATGTGTATGTATGTATGTACTTGTTCCTTCCTGTGCACCTGTGCAAATTTTCTGCTACCCATCTTCTAACAATTCAATTTAAAATACATAACTTTGCAATAATATTCGTACTCTGGCTTAAATTAAACATAAATAAAATATTTCTTTTTCTTTTTAAACACGGTGTTGTGCGCCACTTGTGGAATTATAATTGATGCCATAGACAATATTTGTCACTTTATTACCCAGGTCAGGGTGTTTCATTTAATTAGAGTGTTTGTAAACTAACTATAAATCACCGATGTTATGTTTTTTAATCGTTCTAATGTAATTGAATATGAATGTGAACAGTAACAATACAACCTACAGAAATATTATGGCATGATCTAAAGTAAGATTAAATTAAACAAGGAGTGGCGACATACAAAGACATTAAACCATTAGATATATAAATAGAAATAAATTATTTTGTAAAACTTTATACATCCATAATTTATTACTAGTTCTGTGGAGCTGATGGGCAATGATATCCTTGTTAACATACAGATATACATATTTAGTAGAAACATCACAAAAGAAACAAGGAAAGGCTTTAATATCGGATAAGTCCAATGACCCCGTAGCGCACAGTGATTCATATTTTTAATTTTAAACTATTTTGTAACTTTTGAATAGATAGAACTATTTTAGTACCTATAAATATATGACATACATATGTATGTAGTTAGTGACTGAACATTGTAATTTTTTGTGATTTTCTGGGAAGGAAGCATAAGTCAATTATGACTTATTAGTACAACGAAGATGTACTTTTTGAGATCAATCTTGAAATGTAAGGCAAAGAAATTTTTATATACTACGCGGTGCCGTGTCGTAACTCCCAACAGACATCAAATCAATCTTGGGAGTTATGTCCTTCTTTAATGGATGATATAAGACCCAAAACCGTTAGGTCTTATGTCAGATATTATGTGGCGGACATAGCTCCTTTTTCAAATTTAAACAATTTTTTCAAATTAAAATTATGATAGCCGGCATTTAAGACTGAAACCCTTGGATAGATACTAGGCGGTGCTAGGCGAACCAAATCTAATTTGCCTTGTAAACTACTTCAGCATTATTAGATTAATGATATTCTCAACTAAACAGGAACACTTAGTTTAATTTCTGTTACGAAAGTACCTAGATCCTTAGCCACGTCAGGTGTTATTTCTTATACCTTCATATGGGGTCTATAGTAAAATCTAGACCTAAGTATATCCATAATTATTAGTGGAGAAGTTTTACATTAAATTAAAGGTATTGTTTCAGATAATGCTGCTAAAAATATAAAAATCGGGGGACCTGTGCGCAGTGGTTCAGCATCGGTTCTGAAACTTTCGAACGGACATAATTTTTTGCTAAAATTATCAAAATGGCCGTTACCGGTGAACAGTGGTTCAGAATAGCTTTCTCCTGGTCAAAATTCTGTATCTTTTGAACGGATGAACGTATTTTCATAGATAACACAATCAACTTTCCGTTGAATCAAAAACGATTAAATTAGGTGTAGTTGATGCAGAGGAATCCAAAGTCAAAGTTAAATTTTTTCGTTTTTTTATATTTTGCTTCAAAATATGATTATAGATAATGATTATAAATAATAAAAATAAAATATATATTTTTTTTCCAATTTAAATGTTTTAATTTTTAAAAATTTAAAAGGTTTAATTCTTTTTTAAAAATATACAATTTGATTAAAAATCAAGCTGTTTATGTAGAAATATATAAAAAAGAATATTTTTATCTTCTGTAAAGAATTTATTTTTTATTAAATTAAAAAAAATACTCCTGTGTTTTTCTTGTATAGATCATTTTTATATAAAAACTCAGATGTTTAAAAAAATGTTTATTTGTGTAAAAACTGTAATTACAATAATATGGACAATTATAAGAGAAACACACATTTTTACCCGTCTAATTTCAATAAATTTAAAAAGTGTTAAACTAACGGAACGGGATTATATATACGTTAAAGGTTTTACTCCAGTAAAGTTGGAATTTCAAAATTTAGTACCTGAGGAAAAATATGTATGTATATAACGTTTCTTAATAACAATATTCCGGCCTTCTAATGACCCCAATATTTGTTATAGTTTCCGAGAAATAGCTATTACTTTTTCTCCGAAATTTGCAAAAAAAAAATCAAAATTTTGGACGTTAATTCAAATTTCTCCACCACTTCTACAGTCACCTGCCCAGTAATAAAGTGTACAACATTTTGGTTAATATTCAGTGAAATAATCTATTCAATATAAACAAATTTGCAAAAATAAAAAAACGACAAATAGTTTGCAAAATTTAATATTCTATTTCCTTAATAAAAATTATGGCTACAAAACCATAAACATATTTGGAATTCTATTCACAAATTGTGGTGACGTCGATGGCATATACACGTACATACATTTGTATGTACGTGTATGACCAAGTTTTCCCACCAAAACGAAACAAGTTTTTTATGAGTTTTCCTCTTGTAAAGCACTTGAAGTGCTTAATTTTTAAATCAAAATATGTCTTAATTGCCACATTTTCTGTTATTTTGTTTTATTCTGTGCTTCACGGCATATTTTTAGTTTATGGGTGCGTAGGAAAACATATTTCTTTTCTAGAAAAAAATTAAAGTGTTTTCTTTGTAACAACTCTGTGTGTGCATTTGGCTGTCTATTTCACCGAGTTCGTATTTTATGGCATAATTTTTGTTTGACCACATCCATTATATGAAATGGAAACAATAGAGATGTGGGTGTTTCACTCAGTACTTTTTTATTTGTTCATACATAAATTTATGTTGAGAGAACGCAGCAGCAATAATCTCGTAAGACTAAACTTTGACAATGAACCTCGTTTTTATTTTTGTTTTTTTTTTTTTTTGTTTTTGCTTATGTTTATTAAGTTATTCATAACAAATAAATGGCGTTTGATTAATTTCACTCCATAATAAGATCGGCCCCCTTTTTCAGCATTTGTTTATTTTCATTTTTGCAATGCAATGCCAATCACATAAAGTGGAAATGCGTCTGACAACAATGCCAAATAGTAGCTGTAATAGTGGCGACGATCGTTTACTATCGTTTCATTAAAATCCAATTAATATTTCAATCAAATATTACTGCGCGGCGGTCTTGAAATTTCAATGCGTTCATTCGGTTAACACTGAATACGGAGGCTAATACATGATTTTCTTTTTACACCATTTCCAGTGGTTGTTTTAGATAGTGTAGTGTATAGATATTGGAATACAAACTTTAGAAGAAAGTGTCTTCATGAGGACTTTTAAGGAGGCTGCAAAAATCAGGATGATATGGAATTGTTTGGGACTGAAGCATTTTTACATAATCAGGAACTTAAGGAACTTCCTCTCGTGCACATTTAGATGGAGATACCATTCCAGATCTGCAGAGATATGAAATTGATTAGGGTTTAGTGTTAGTTCGCAGCAGGAAGTCGCCTGAGTTGGATGTGGAACTTCATTCCGGATTTTGCACTAGCTGTGCAAATGTAGTCGTATGGGTTTTTCCTATGGGAGTACAAACCAGCGAACGCCATTGTCATGATAAAGTCGCCTGTTAAAGTGAGGAGTAATTCTCGATCTTATACCTGTACTGCTTGTTGCCTGTGCAACATATAATAACATCATTTGCCACACTGCTGTTACAGGATATGGGTATCACAAGATATTGTCATTTTGATGTTGGATTTTCTGCCTGTCTACAGAGGTCATGTGGAAGTGATATGTGCAATAGGGTTATGACTTGTTTACAAGCTCATATCCATGTACGATATTTTGATGAATTTTTACCTAAGATTACTTACTTACTTAGTTGGCCCATTACAGAACATTTGTTTCATAGACCGAACTAAGAAAATATCTCCATTCCTCTCTGTTTTTCGCTTGACTTTTTGGAATACCGCGCGTTTTCGTTTCTTTAGCGGGTTCATCACCGCTCATTTTCATGACATGGCCTAGCCAACGCAATCGTTGCATCTCGATACGTTTAACTATATTCATGTCTTTGTATAGCTGATATACCTCGTGGTTCATACGACGTCGATATTCACCGTCAATGCAAATCGGCCCGTAGATCTTTCGAAGAATTTTCCTCTAAAATACACCAAGCACTGCCTTATCTGCTTGCGCAAGTACCCATGCTTCGGAGCCATACATTAGCACGGGTAGTATCAGCGTTTTGTATAGTGTTATTTTTGTTTGACGAGATGTGGCTTTATTTTTAAATTGCTTAATTAAACCATAGTAGCATCTGTTGGCCAATACAATTCTTCTTCTTATTTCACAACTGATGTTGTTTGTTGTGTTTATGGCAGTGCCGAGGTAGACGAAGCCTTTAACTACCTCAAAATTGTAGGTACCAACTTCCACAGTTGGTCCGAGCTCTAATGGCGCTTTGCGCGTCGACACCATCAATTTGGTCTTTTCACCGTTTACCGCCAGACCCACTTTCGCAGATTCTGCTTCGACCTTCCTAAAGGTATCAGTTACTTCCTACTACTGATGACATAGACATCATGGGACGATCAGTAAGTCCCATGATGTCTATGTCATCAGCATAGGTAAGTAACATGTGGCTATTGGAGTAAATTGTGCCATTTCTTTTGACATTTGCATCTCGTATTACCTTTTCCAGCAAAATGTTGAATGGGTCACACGAAAGGCTGTCTCGAATGCTGCTTTATAAACGATAAAAAGGTGAAATGTGTCGATCTGCATCTCTTGAGTTTTCTCTAGGATTTGCCGCAGGGTAAATATCTGGTCAATGGTGGACTTGCAAGGTCTAAAGCCACATTGGTATGGTCCAATTATTTCGTTGATCATTGGCTTAAGTCGTTCGCACAATATCCCTGACACTATCTTATAGGCAATAGGGAGAAGACTTATGCCCCTATAGTTGGAGCATACAGTCTTATCTCCTTTCTTGTGGACGGGACATAGGATGCTCAGGTTCCAATCGTCGGGTACGCGTTCTTCCTGCCAGATGGTGCTAACTAGCTGATGCATACAACTTATCAGCGCGTCGCCTCCAGTTTTAAACAGCTCGGCTGGTAAGCCATTGGCTCCTGCTGCTTTATTATTCTTCTGCCGGTTGATTGTTGTTTTTACCTCATCTTGGCGGGCCGTATACATTCTATACCATCTTCTGGGTTTGGATCTGTGGTATCATCGTCTTCGCTACTATTGGATACCAGTAGATTGGAGAAATGTTCCTTCCATATCCTGAGCAAGCTATCTGTATCTTTTACCAGATTACCTTGATGGTCTCTACAGGAGGATGTGCCTGTACCAAAGCCATCTGTTTGATGTTTCACTATTTGGTAGAATTTTCGGACTTCATTCTGGCTCCTGTACATCTCGATTTTTTCACACTCCCGATTTTCCATTTCTCTCTTTTTCTTGCGGAAAAGACGTTTCTCTTCTCTCCTTTTCTCCCTGTATCTCTCTCGTGCACTACGCGTTGCTACTGATTGTAAAGTAGCTCTATATGCCGCATTTTTCTCTTCGGTAGCAGCACGACACTCCTGGTCATACCATGAATTCCTTTGTGGAGGTCTCTGGAATCCAAGTATGGATTTTGCGGCTGTTTGCATGGAGTGGGACAAGGAGTGCTCGCGTTAAGCAATTGGGCTAGTTGAGTGGAATATGCTATGGCTATCTGTTGTGTTTGCAGCCTATCGATGTCCAACTTGCGCGTTGTGTCTGTTCGTGCTTTATTTGCAACGTTTAGACGGGTACGTACCTTTGCTGCAACAAGGTAGTGGTCCATCCAACACGCTGGATGAATGTCTTCCATCTATCACAACATGATCAATTTGATTACTTGTTCTTTGATATGGAGACAGCCAGGTGCCCTTATGAATATCGAGATGATTAAATCTGGTACTGCTAACTACCATGTTTTTTGCAGCTGCAAAGTCTATCAGCCTCATACCATTGTCTGATGTTTCATTGTGGAGACTGAATTTCCCGACTGTTGGGCCAAAGATATTCTCCTTTCCAATTTTGGCATTAAAATCGCCTAGAATGATTTTAATGTCATGGGCAGGGCAACGGTCATATGTTTCTTATAAGCGCTCGTAAAATATATATTTGGTCTGTTCGTCCTTTTCTTCAGTGGGAGCATGAGCGCAAATAAAGCTGATATTGAAGAATTTTGCTATTATTCGAATTGTAGCAAGTCTTTCATTCACTGGGGTGAAGCTGGATACCAGATGTTTTACTCTCCGACTAACTACGAATCCGCAACCAAACTCATGCTTTACGTCATGGCAGCTATAATACAGTGCGTCACCTTTAGGTGTTGTTGTGACGCCTTTCCCAATCCATCGTATTTCCTGTATGGCAGTAATATCGGCCTTGTACTTTTCAAGTACGTCTGCCAATGCGAAGACTGCACCTTCTCTATAAAGAGGGGTTGTTATACCCTCAGCCTTTAGGCTAAAGAGGGTATTTACACTTTGATACGACCAAAAATGTGCCTCATCGAAATAATGATTTTAGACCCCAAGTATGTTTGTACGATATCCGTTTCAGACAATTTTGAGTAGATCTAGCAATGTCCGTCCGTCTGTCTGTCTGTTTGGCTGGCTGGTGTGCACGATAACTCTCGAACGGATCAATCAATTCGGTTCAAATGTTGGGAATCGAAATATTTTGTCCAGATTTAAGTTCGAAGATGGGCCATATAGGTCCACTCCTTCAGGTACCTCCCCCGCAAAAGTTCCAAAAAGTCCGGAAAATTTGTGGGTACGATAACTCCTGAAGGAAGTAACCGATTTGGTCCATACTTTACACATCGTGAAATTTCTACCAGGCTTAGATGAGGTTCCAATAGGGACTTAATCGGCCCACTGCTTCGGGTACCTCCCACACAAAATTTCGGATAAGTTCAGTTTAGCACCTGCTCTCGAATCGCTTTGATTTTTGTTGCAACAACTTGTATTCAAAAAAAAAAAAAAAAAAAAAAAGCCCCTATGACAGCGTGTGTATTGATTGGATAGAGCGCAAGATAACCCTCGAACGGATCTGCCGATTGGGTCCAAAATTTTTCCTTCGTAATATTTTATCCAAACATACTTTAAATTCGATGATAAGCCATATCGGTCCACTCCTTCAGGTGCCTCCCCTACAAAAGTTCAAAAATGTTCGGAAAAATTGTGCGCAGGATAATTCTTGAAGGGAGTGACCTATGTAATCCATACTTTGCACATCCCAAAATATCTACCAGATATATTTCAGGTTCGAATATGGACTATATTTGTCTACTCCTTCTGGTGCCTCTCACACAAATTTCGGATAAGTTCACTTTAAGACCTGCTCTCGTATTAGTTTGATTTTTGTTGAAGCGATTTGCATTCGCTACCTCCATTTCGACGGTAAAAGTTTTTTCAGGGGCAAGTCCATATTTCTTAGGAAAACAGCCCAAAAGGTGTAAAAAAATCTCTATGTCACCATATGTGGCTGTCGGAGAGCACGAAAACTCTCGAACTGTTCAAGATTTTGTCCAACATTTGGTCTTCGTCATATTATATCCAAACTTAATTTCATGGGGCAATACCGGTCCACAACATCCGGTACTTCTCCCCAATATTTAAAAAATGTCACTTAAATGCTAGGTCGAGATCACTTGAATGGGGCAACCACTTTGGTCCAAACTTTGGATCTCCAAATATTTTGTCAAAATTTAGTTTAACTTCTAAAATGACCCATATCGTTCCTCCCTAAGGGTACCTTCCCCACGAAGGTTCAACATTTATGTCTTAGTACAGTTAATTCCTAATCCAAATTTTTGTCGGCATGTTCAAATGTCCAAAAAGGGCCACAAAATTCTGAAAAGACCTTAAATACATTCGATCTGTCCGTAGGTGAAAGTTTCACTTCACATTGGCTGAGGGTATATATCTGTCGGCAAAGCCGACTGACACTTTTTTACTTGTTTTTCTTTTCTTTCGTTTTTTCATAGTAGGCTGTTTTTTCTAGGGGAGGGTTACTAACCCGACGCCCAAACCCAAGTTTTTAACGTTCTTATGGGTGAATGCGCGGCACATGTTAGCTCACTACCCTTAATGGATGTTAAAGGCAGTTCCCCAGGTGCCACCACGGGGAGGACAGTATCCACTTGAGATGAAATAGGGACCAAGATAAATCCTGGGCTTTGGCATGTTAAAACCGGTCAGGACCGTTCCTTGGTGTCTTCCATCCCCTACGTCATCTAAGATTACACAAACTCTTTATTAATAATTATAAATTGATTCGATAAGAAGCTTCCGAACAAAAAGCATTTTAAGTTTTTATTTTTCAGAACTCTGGAAAGTTTTTTTAAGTCATTGTAAGCAGATATTGAACTGAAAAGAAGGTTAAGGGCCACACGACATAACTAAAATCAGATAACCGTTTGTTTCTCATAAAGTGTATCATCATATTATCACATATATACAGTAGGGGTATAACCAAAAAATATCACACCAGTACCATGTGCGGCATATTGTCCTGATAACGAAATCGCGTTTTTCAGTTCGATTCGGCAAAAAAAGTTTCCGCACCGACTGCGATTACTAAAGCCCTTTTGATATTTTTTCTATTTAAACATTTAAATGTGCTTTGTTTGAATAAATATTTATAGAAAACAAATACAATTCTCACAGGAAAATTCATTAAAAACATTCTATAACTTTCGCGAATTCGTTGCAAATGACCACATATTCTCTTGTCCGATGGGTACAATAAATATAAACATAAAATTCGCAAGAAATTTCAATTTTGTCAAAGGCACATTAAATCCTCTGAAATATTGCGATTTGATATTTGCAAAAATTGCAAAAAAGTTATAACCCTAATATACAGTGATGCCAGATTTGCCGATTTATCGGCATTTTGACGATTTTTAGACAAAAAAAAAAAAAAAAAAAAACAAAAACGACGATTTGATTTTGATTTTTACCCCTAAAATGCCGATCTGTAGTTACTTTTTCACATAAAATCTGAAAGACAACTATACATAAATCTATCACCTTATTATAGTACGTTTATATATAACCGAATTTAATAAAGCCAAGGCAAATTCATATAAGGTATATGCATGAATTACAACAACTAACAAATTTACAAAAACAACATTGTTGTTATTGAAAATTAATTGTCAAAGATAAATATTGAATAATAGGGTCCTTCCAAAATTTTTTTCAGAAAAACATAAATACATTTTGAAAATCATCTAAAATAGAACAAATTTGAATCAAAATGAAAATATAATGCATTCAGAATTCTCGTAGGTAATTTTTATTACACGTTTATGATGAAAAGAAGTATTTTATGATAGCAAATTTCGAAGTTTCTAATTTCACGAGTACACCCTATTACATTTTGAAAACCAAATTTACCAAAAAAGTAAAAATACAGCTGATTGTCACTTCTACCTTCTATAAATGTGCCTTGAATAAAGCCACTGGGTTTTAAATATCAATTCCATTGTGTATACGTCAAATAAATCCTCATAAAGAAAGTTAACCCGAAAAAAAACATATAATATTAACGGGCTATTAATTAACCTCTTAAAACTATATTTGTATTAGTTTTGTTTAAAGGGTCACACCTAGTATTAAGCTCAAAAAACATATTTTTATGATTTTTTTCCAAGAAAAGTAAAAGGCTTTTTAAACAGACATTTTTTTTCATGTGCAAAGACACATTTTGATCTACCTTCGGTAATTTTTTGTTGAAAAATATTGCATAGTTTTCTGGCAAATTGCCATCTACGAGACACTGTTTTAAAAAGCATCTTGCGGTGATCGCTCTTTCTCGAAAACGACTGGACGGATCATCATTATTAAGTACATAATAATCTTGTCTTTAGACGACGGAATTTAAAAATTATTAATTTTTAAAAAACGGTGGACTGTCAGGGTCGAACTTTGTAAAAAAATTGGCTAGTCTTTTTGGCAAAAAATGTTCAACATTAAAAAAATAGCTTCTTTAAAGAAGAGATTTTTATGTACTTAATAATATAGTATAATCGTTCCATTGTTGGTGTTGTACTTAATAAGCCCACAAAAATATATGGTGATCGGTACAGTCCTTCTCGACCTATAGTGAACACCGCTTTTTTGAAAAACTGTGTTTCGTAGGTGGTCATTTGTTACAAAACTGCTTTGTTATTTTTTAAATTATATAGTAATAATTTGAACTGAAATACAAGTTATTGTATTTGCCGATTTTTTACGATTTGAAATACTATCTTGCCGATTTGACGATTTTGGCTCCCGAAAATTAACGATTTTCGACCAAATTTATCTGGCATCACTGAATATATATCATTTTATATTATATAACATTATTTCATATATCATATTATTTAAAAGTGGTTTGTGCATGACCTTTTTAAATATTTAAATGGAATAAAGGTTATTTTAGTCATTTATAGGCAAATCTTCATTCATACTCGCTACAGGAAATCATTTTTGAGATATAAAGGTCAAAAAGTCATAACCCTAAGGTCCGAATGTATAACTTTTAGCCAAGATAGGCTTACCTGTAGTACCACTGATTGTGCAGTAGAGGTTTTGGAGCGTTTGGGTGCCATTGATTGCAAGTTCTTAATCTCTAGGTGGCAATCTAGACGGAACTATAGTGAAAATGGACGAGTGAAATTCAGTTTGCTCTACAACGGCATTGCAACGATTGCTTCCGTTAGCAGGGGTGAATTCACGGCGACGTCGCAGAAATTTATTTAGCTCAGTGACCCGAATAAGGGACTTACATTGTATATTTGGGATCTGTTCTTGGTTTATTAACTACGGCTGCGGATTTAAGGTACAAAGTAATGACTGTCGTGGTGACCTGTACTGGTGGTGTTCGGCACAACCGGGAAGAGACCTGACACGGTTCTCACGTGTCCCTTCTTCAGATAACGGACATTGACTCCCAGAGCTATGGTTTAAGCATGACACGGGCTATATCAGGAGTTCCCGGTCATCGCCGACTTGACTGCTGGAAGCGGGGAGAGTGACACGCTTATCGGCTTCGGCTAGGATATTCAAATTGCGTTATATACCGACAATTCTCTGCAAGCTCTTTTATACCTCCAACGAAACTAAATACTAAATTTTATCCATTTCGATTATATAATGCGACTAAAACCTTTAAAATACCGAAAATCGAGAGATACTTTTTAAGAGGGTTATATCCAAAATGTGGATCTGTACTGACCATGCTTAGCGGGAATGTTTTATACCCCTAACGAAGACAAAATACGAAATTTCAGCTATTTTGGTTGGATAATGCAGATAAATCCTTGTAAATGTGGAAAATCGGGCGGTACCGTTCTATGGGGATATATCAAAATGTATACATGCACTGACAAATTTCTGTGGAAGGTTTAATAGCCCAGCGAAGTCTAAGCACTATGGGGGCAATATCAAAATGTGGACCGATGTAGTATATTTTCATTACAAAATATCCTTGGAGTAATAGAAACTTCTGTACAAATAATAAAGCTCTATCTTTAATATTGCGATTTCAACAGACAGACTGTTAGACGAACATTATTATATCGACTTAGAATTTTATGCTGATTAAGAATATGTATATTTCAATATGTTACAAACGAAATGACAAATTTAATTAAACCTCCATTTTATGGTAGGCGGTATAAAAATAGAATTTCAAATGGAACATTTTTAATTCCAATGAAATTTTACTAAATTGTTTCGAATAACATATTAAAAAACTGTAGTTCTACACGGTGCGCCTTAACTAAATTTAAATGAATGGTGCTTACACCTGGGAAGTTTTTGCGGTTTCTAAAACTACAATGTTCATAGATGAGAAAAATCAAAAAACAAAAAATCGCCGGAGGGATTTTCAAGGTCATGACTGCAATTTCCCAACTCAAAAACTTATATATCTCAAAATGGTCCAACCTAGGTAAAAATTACGAAAACCAATTTTATAGAGAATTTTCACAGCTATAAGATTTTCTCTAGTCACATTTCAATAAGACTTACCGCAAATCGTGAAAACCTAACAAAAAAACCTAAAAATGTGACCTGAACTTCTATATGTCAAAAATGGTAAAACCTAGGAACAAATTATAACAGTCAATTATCTGGAGAATTTTCCCCATTTCGATAGGACTTGCGGTTTCCAAGCAAAGTCGCGAAACCTAAAATAAACCTAAAAATGTGAATTTTGACCGCGATTTATTTAAAAATCCCTCCATCTATTTTTCTTGTTTTTGGATTTTTCTCATCTATGAACATGGCTGTTTCAGAATCCGCGAACACCTTTCAGGTGTAAGCGGTTTTCATTCAAAGTTAGTTAAGGTGCACTGTGTATGACACTGTGTTATAGGGGGCCGTAATGCCAGTACATTGTCCCAATTTGAACTTCTATATCTCAAAAATGGTAAAACCCACGAAAATACCCTTGATGTCAATCTTGTAGAGAATTTTCAATGCTACAACATTTTCTTTAATCCTATTAGAATAGGGCTTGCGGTTTCCACGCAAAATCATGAAAACCTAAAAAAGTCCTAAAAATGCGAACATTGACCGCACCTTTCATTTAAATTTAGCTAAGGCGCACAGTGCCTATCGAAAATAATTGGTCTGTTCCAGAAGTGCTAGAATCTACTAATGTTTACAATTTTGTCTATATCATAAAGGAAAAATTGTTATCGTAGTAAAAATATGTCGTTTCTTGCAGGTTCTGGAACAGACCTAATATATTATTTCAAAATATCCGACAGTTATTGGAAATCATTAATGTTATTCTTGTAGAATCCAATACGATATCAAAATATTATAAATTAAAGATCATTTTAAGTTATAGTAGAGAAAAAGACAATATTGGAGAGATCGTTTCAAACTTTTGGACAAACAAAATTGTATCAACCGGTTTGATGGATAGAAATAATCAGCTGTTTTATGAATGCACGCTCTCGACAGTCTCCCTATTAGTAAAATCGGATATAAATGTGGCAAAAGAGTTTGACATTTTTCTAATACTGAAAATGTTAGCATATTATGGCGAATAGCGGTTAACTCAATTGATTAATGCAAGCCAAATTGCCAATACTACAATTGAGAGAAAAAGTATGAGATTATGTAGATTTGGAATTATCTAATATTCTTACTACTGTGTTTTTAGTTAATAAAACTATTTGTGTTATCAATCATTATGTTAATTTTAAAAATAATTACGTATGAGACTTTCCTTGAATGCCAATGCAAGTGACCGCATTCACTTTTGAAACCAACGGTGGTATGAGTAATATTAATTTCCGATATACCATGAATCATTCGTTCATGGAACGACGATGAAATCTAGTGGCATACTTTGAATAAATTAATAATTAAACATTTCTCAAAACTAAATTGATTTATACTTGATTAAGAGTAACTATTACAATGTAGAAAAAAATTAAACTGATATCTTCATTTTGGAAGTGTACAATAACCTGTTAAAAAGCTCTGAATAGAATTCTCTAGAATTTCCAACTGTTAACGGATTCAATATATTTGTCAATACTTACTTGATTTTATGTAAGTGTATTTAGCTTTTTTTTTTGCAATAGTGTAAGTTGTTGATTTGTCAGATGTATATTTGTACATGGACAGCATGTTTATAATTGACAAAACTGAAAAAAATAATTATTTAATAGTGTCAGTGTTATTTTTTTAAAAATGATTTAACTGCAAATGACATAATGCAGATCTTATGAGCCATTCGAGTGAATCAGATCAAAATGGCATCATTGCCATAAACTTATCTAACGCTCAACTGTTATTGCGTTGAAATGAATTTTGTGTTAAATTAATTTGTTAATTAACAAAATTAATTTATTTTGTAGTTTTTTCTTAAATCCGAAACAAGTATTGTAAGAAGAACCTACAACCCGTTCAGCGTTTCATTTTTGTATGGAGTTATTAAAATTGCAGCGTAGTAAAAGTTGGAGACCCTAACTAAATTAAACACCACAAGTGCCTCTTATTCTTAGCTATTATTGTCAGTACCATTCCTACTTGAGAATTTGGAGGGGCAAAGAATTTGCAGATATGAATTTTTAAATAAATATTCAACCGATATTATTAATTGTCTGTAAGTACCCATGCTTTTGAACCGTTGACCAATACATATACTGCCAGTGTTATACATAGGTAGCGAGATGTTTTTAGCTTTTGAACTGCTTACTCATTCCAAGGTAGCATCTTTTGATCACAGGGGTAAATAAAGTAGCCCACTACCTTAAAGCGAGTAGTAGAGAGACGTAGCCCGCTGTCTATTCAAGTATACAGAAAGTTTCTTTCTTTGCTTCCTTAGTGAAATTTTCGTCGTTTTCTGTTAAACTCACACATACTAGCACAATCTTTTACGACTTTTTCAAAAATGGTTGTTACTACTCGTGGAGTTTCACCCACGATTGTGTAGTTTTATGTAAAGTAATTTAATTCTCATTCACTTTCTCATATTTCAAACATTCCCAGTAGGATTTTGAAAAGAGTTTATACCGTGTCTTACCTAATATTTGAGAGTATTGAACTGTTTCTATTTTAACTGCAGAATGCATATCAATTACTAGCATTGTTAAAAGCCCTAAGGCCATTGCAACGATATCAATCTCAGAGATGACTCCTTTGATCCCATAGGTTTTCGAAACAATCAAAAAACAAAAAAGGTATTTGATTTTCTTGAACCTTCTTCAGGCTTAAGCTGAAAAATAAATAAGGTCAATGCAGACCTAAATTATTCGATCATTTCATTATTTCACCAAAGATAGTAGTTATTTACACAATAGGCTCAATACTTTTTGTATGCAATGGACACAGATTTGGAACACATACTTTATTTTATTTATTACACGGTACGTCTGAACTAACCTCAAATGAAAGATACTTAAGGCCTGGGTACATAAGCAACCTCGCCTGCTTGCTTACTTCAATTATGGCATAACAAAAAGAAAAGATTAAAGAAGGAAAAGGCAACCTAGTTCGAAATTGGCTCGGCCTTCTTTAATCATTTATTTTTGTTATGTCAGAAATGAAGCAGGAAAGCATGCAGGCGAGGCAGCCTGGCCTTAACACCTGGGAAATATTTGCGGATTCTGAAACTACAGTGTTTATAGATGAGAAAAATACAAACAAAAAAAAACAAAAAATCGCCGGAGGGGTTTTGAAATAAATCGCGGTCAAATTCACATTTTCATGATTTTGTTTGGAAACCGCAAGTACTATGGAATGGGACTAAAATGCCGTAGCAGTGAAAATTCTCTACAAGATTGGCCTTTATGACTGTTTCGTAAGTTTTACCGTTTTTTAGATATAGAAGTTCAAATTGGGACAATGCAATAAATTATTGAAAAAAAAAAACAATTTGTCGAGGTATTATATTTTTTTACCAAAGGTACTTCAAAAATTTCAAAACTTCGTACATTGTAATTTGCACAATTAAAAAAATGGGAATTTCTCTATCATGATTGAAAAACTTTTCTATCATTCCTACAGAGAAATGTGGGTATAGCTGCAAGTTTAAATATGATACTCATATAATAGGTACACCCGATTTTCGGCATTTTTCAGGATTTATGCTATTTTGAGAATTTTAGCTTATATTTCATACAAAAATAGCAGTAATTTAAGGTTCCAAGGGGTCAGAAAATCCAATCTCGTACAGAATTTTGACAGCTACAAAATTTTCTTGAGCCCCATTTCAACAGCACTTGCGGTTTCAAAGCAAAATTGCGAAAACCTAAAATAAACCTGAAAATGTGAACTTTGGCCGAGATTTATTTAAAAATCACTCCGGCGATTTTTTCTTGTTTTTGGATTTTTCTTATCTATGAACATTGCTGTTTCTGAATCCGCAAAATCTTCCCAGGCGTAGGCGGTGTTTATTTCAAGTTAGTTAAGGGGTGACCCCCACTTGTAAATTTCAGAAAATTCAAAAAAAAAATTGGCTTATTTCAAAGTAGAAGTAGTATAAAATATGTGGTAAAATTGTTGATCGGAACAATATTGCCTGAGATATGAGCTTGGGATGGGAAAAATTTATTGTGTTTTGTATGCAACATAGAAACTAAAAACGTTTCTTTCTCGAAATGACATTTAGAAATCGGTGCCAACTTCAGCTCAAAAACTAATGAACTTATTGTCACAGAATTTTGTGGGGTTATCAAATACATCAAAATCTAGTCCTTCATCGATCGATTTTATTTTGCCCGTTTTATGACCAGAAAACGTAATTTTTTTTAATCCAAAAATCTAAATTTTGGCTTTTTTGGTCCACCCTTTCAGTAAAAAAAAATATTTTTAAAAATTCGATTGAGATCTTTATGTTCTTAAAAGCCCACAAAAATATATGACTATCTGTTAATTAGTTTTCAAGCTAGAGTTGGCACCGCAAAAAGATTTTACGGAAAAATATTTTCGTGGACGGCCTGCCACAAAACCACATAATATTTTTCAGCAAAAAAAAAACACTAGATTAAAATGTGCTCTTTCAGATGAAAAAAATCTACTAAAAAAGTTTGGCAGTTTTTTTGAAAAAAAAAAAAATGAACAATTGTCTTTTTTAGGCTTTACAAGTGGGGGCGCACCATACATCACATTGTTTTATAAGGAGGCGATACAGTCAGTGCATTGTCCAATTTTAACTTCTTATCTCAAAAATGGTAAAACCTACGAAAATATTATAAAAGACAATCGTGTAGAGAATGCTTCAAAATTTTTTAGTTTCCCAGCAAAATCGTGAAAACCTAAAAAAATCCTAAAAATGTGAACTTTGACGGCGATTTATTTAAAAAGCGTCCCGGCGATTTTTTTATTGTAGTTTCAGAATCCGCAAAAACTTCCCAGGTGTAAGCACCTTCCATTGAAAGTTGGTTCAAGGGCACCGTGGAAAATTTTTCACTGAAAATCGTCATCATAGGTCCATGTTTCAGTATATTTCCCATATAACGGTACCTCCCGATTTCGGTATTTTGAGAATTTTAGCAGCAATTTGTAAGCGAACTAGCTGCAATTTGACATTTGAGGTTCACTGTGGTAAAAAAATCCAAAACATATTTTGTCACCCATGAACCGTTTACTTGGGTGCCACCGTGGTGCAATGGTATGCACACCCGTCTTGCACGCTGAACGTCGTGGGTTCGATTCCCCGGCCAAGCAAGATTAAACAATTTTCAACGGTGGCAAAATACCCCTCAGTAATGTTGGCGACATTTCCTGAGTATTCAGGCCATGTAAAACTTCTCTACAAGTGGTGTCTTAGGACACGCCGTTCGGACTCGGCTATAAGCAGTAGGTCCCATATCATTGAGCTAATATGAATCGGGGTGCTCTCATTGATATGAGAGAAGTCTCCCTTGTGCCATCTGGGATGTTTGTGGAACAATTATTATATAACAGTTTACTTTCAGAAATACTTTTTGTACAGTGATAGGCTTAGGGCAAAGCCGATGTGTGAATACGGTGCAGCTATCTAAAATATTTTTTCCATCGCAAAATCTATCCATGTTAAAACCTTCTTCTTCCAACACAGCTGCAGTTAAGGAATCGAACTAAAACCAACCAAACCAAACCAAATATTGATCTGTTTTTCCTATAGCCCCATTTCTGTCTCAAATTGGCTGTAACCTGCCATTTGGAGTTCCCAATGGTCCAGAAACTTCCACACTTCATTGGCATAGGTCTAGATTTTGGTATATCCCTTATATAGCAATACAAACGGATTCAGCTATTTTTAAATTTTTATTAACATTTGCGTTCTAAATTGGTGGTAATTTGGTGGGATGATGGGATCTCTCAAATAAAACGCTTGCATCAAAATTAAAAATGGTGACAAAATTAAATATCAATAAACGGCAAGCGTTTAATTTGAGAGATCCCAACATGAAGAAGAATATACTTATGCGACCAACAAGACAAAATTATTTTGTAGTTTTAAGTGCATTTATAAATAAAACACTGTAACTTTATATTTTTAATTATATCTTTTTCATTTGGAATGAAAGTGGCCTTGTTACATAAACAAATAGGATGAGATAATCTACGAAACTTTTTGCAGATTTTTTAAATGATAAACAGTCTGAGTACGATAACTATAGATTATATATTTTTTATTTATTTAATCCATAATATAACAACTAAGCCTCTTTAGGTCAAAATAAATATTTTAAACGATTACCTAATCCCACTGTCTTTTTAATTTCAGATCTTTGGTATATTATTATTGCTTTTGGCTGGATTCGGCTGGGATGCAATGCCACAAAATTATGGAATTGGTATTATTGCGCTGGGATGTGTAATTCTACTAACCTCACTGTTTGGCTGCTTCGGGTCGATTAGGGAGTCAGCTCGCAGCTTATGGACGGTAAGTGATGTTTTATTTTATCAATAAATTGACTGTATAATGAGTTTTTATTTTTTCTTTAGTATGCCGTTATGCTGCTTATCATTCTGGTATTAACAGTTGTATTCATTTGTTTGAACACAAGAGATGTCTTTAAGAACTATGCCATACAAGAAGTCAATCAATTGTGGGACCAAGAAATGATTCATCCTGGTTCTATGGACCAAAAGCAACTTGTGGTAAGTAGGCTAATAACAACACTATTTTCAATTACTCTTATCATTTCAAAATGTTCTGTTTTTGTATTTTAGTATGAATGCTGTGGTAAAAATGGACCCGATGACTATTTACTCGCCGGTCGTATTACACCATCAAGTTGTTGCAAGGACAGCAACTGCATAAATCCATTAAATATCTATGTCACGGGTTGTTTGTCTAAAATTGAAGAAGCCTTCTCTAACGAGGCGTTGACTTCACAGATTTCCGAATGGGTTTTGTTGGGCCTGAATGTGAGTACACACAGTATGAAATGAAAACATTATAATTATTCCAAAATTCTTTTTCCTTTACAGTCTGTTGTTCTTCTCATGTCAATTATGTTAGCCATTCATTATACCAACCAAAGGCGGCGTTTCAATTATTAATTATTGGCTGAAAGCAATTTCTATTTAGCAGTGGAAAATATAGAAAGAATATAAAAAACTTACCGCTACCTCCAAGTGAAAAAATTGAAGTCACGTGTACCTTAAAAATACTGCTTACAAAGTCTTTAAGATAGACACAACACATTTTTTGTAATTGTTATTATGTAGAATATTTTTAATATATTATAACTTAATGTTTTTATTAATTCGAGTATTCATAAATATATTTTTTAAATCCATATAAAAAATTCTAATAAAACATTCGAAGGACGAAATTCGAAACATTCGAACTAAAGATGTTGCCGAAAAATTATAATATTTATTGGATGAAGTAAACTAAGGCTAAAGACGGCGACAGATCGCTTTTCTTAATAAATACAATTATTTTATCAAGATACCAGTGGAGTCAATCCATTTCAGAAAATTGATTTAAAGTAATTATTATACAGTTCGTCATACTAAAAGAAGGACAGTTTTTTGTAAAGCCCAATTAAAGTAATTTTTCATGATTTTTTCCAAGAAAACTATGAAACTTTTTTAGGAGATGATTTTTTCATCTGATAGAGTGCATCTTAATCTACTTTCTGCATTTTTCTTGTTGAAAAATATTACGAAGTTTTGTGGCAATTGACCGTCTACCAAACCCTGTTTTTATTAAAGCGCTTTGCGGTCCCTACTCTAGCTCGAAAACTAATGAACCGATCATCGTATATTTTTGTATGCTTATTTAGAACATAAAGATCTAGTCCTTCATCGATCGATGTTTACACAACATTAGATTTTACGTAAATTGTGGTTATAAAACGGCCACATTATTTTAAATAAAAGGACTAGTTTTTGATGTACTTCATAAGCTCACAAAATTATATGACAATCGGTTCATTAGTTTTTGAGCTAGAGTTGGCACCGTTTTCAAAATCTCATTTCGAGAAAAACACATTTTAAGTTTTTATGCTACATACAAATCACAATAAACTTTTCTCTTCCAACACTCATATCTCAGTCAATTTTGTTCCGATCGACTTGAAAGTTATAACACATATTCTATGCTACTTATACTTTAAAATAGGCCAGTATTATTATTATTATTATTATTATTTTTTTTTGATTTTCTAAAATTTACAAGTGGTGGTCACCCCTTAAGATAAATAGGTGAAAACTTCACTTTCCTTCCAAAAAATTAGCCAACATCTTAAATTTTATAGTACATTCCTCCCTATTAGTCATTAAATAGCATTGCTTGCTTGTCCTTATAAACTCAACAAGTAAGAATGGCGTTAAGCTCGGGCCGAACTTTTTATACCCTCCACCACGAACTGTATTGAAGTAAATAGGAACAATTAGTTTCCTTTCGTTTATGAAAGCACTAAGCTCTTTCCTCACGTTAATCTTAATCCTTGGAGGAGCAGAATATCTTATCTGCTTTGAGGTTTTCTACCCAATACCAATACCACTTTGAAAGAGCTCAAATGAGGCGTCATCTTTGTTCTTTCCAAAAAAATGGACTAAATACGAAATTTCAGTTATTCCGATGAAGCTAAACATTTAAAATACAGAAAATCGAGAGCACTGTTTTATAGGGCATTATCAAAATGTCTCTGTATCGAGAAATTTCAATAATTTTGGGTTTATAAAGTATCTAAAACTAACAAATTACAGAAAATCGCTGGGTACCAATGAGGAGGTGGACCTAATCGACAAATTGCTGTTGAATAGTTTTATATGGGATATTGAGGGCACAACCTTCAAAACACCGAAAATCAGGAGATAGATATCATTCTACAGAGACTATATATAGACATGGACCTATACCAACAAATTTCAGGTGGAAAATGCCAAATTTCAGCCATTTTGGTTGGATATTGAGTTAGTCCACAACCTTCAAAATACCGAAAATTGGGAGGTATCGGTACCGTGGACCGATGTAGCCCATTTTCAATACCAAGCATCCTAGGATTAAAAGAAACTATACCAAATTATAAAGCGCTATCTTAAATATTGATTTCAACAGACAGACGGACGGACATGGTTTATCGACTAAGAATTTTGTGCTAATCAAGAATATATAGGGTTTCCTACGAATATTACGAGGTTTTACAAGCGGAATGACAAATGTAATTATACACTCCATATTATGCTGGAGGGTATAAAAACTGCTGAACGAATTTAGGCTATATTGTTGAAACTCAATAGAAAATGTGTTGATTGCAATGTAACGTAATATGGATACTTAATAAGAACGGTAGACAAATGAATGCAAAAACTCCATAGGCTCCAACTATAAAATTTTATATGTATAAAATATAATAACACTAAGTGTAATTTTTTTATTGAAAACTAACCATATTCTGACTCTGCATCGTGATAGAAGACCAACCAGGGTTTCGGAGTCGGAGTCTACGAGTCGGAGTCGAGCAATTTTGCCGGAGTCGGAGTCTGAGTCGAAAAAAATAACTCGACTAGACTCCGGACGAAATTTTTTCCACGTTATAGAAATATAACATTAAATTTGTAACAAGAACGTTTTTTTAATCAATATTTATTTTAAAAGAAAGGTATAAGAAAATATATATGCAAATTATATATTATACTAAGATAAAGGACAATTCCAATTCATCCCTATTTTGTTGATCCAATTGATTCTTTAGATTTTTGCAAACAAAAGTAAAGTTCTATGACAATCGAATTAAGATTGCACCTTTAACCTCTTTCGTCAGAAGTCTTACTGGTCTTCTCACAAAGGTCTATTGGTATTCTCATCTTGTTTTTTATGAGAAGTCATCCTTGTCTTCTATTAAAGACATTGTGGTCTCTATGGAAAATCTTACTGAATACCCTGTGATACAAAATGGAAGTTAAGATCTGGGGGAGGAAAAATTGCTGTTCGGAAGGAAATTGAGAACCCCAAAGGATCCCATAGCTGAAATTTCTGAGTCCTGACATAATGTATTTTTTGATTGACCCCCATCAATCATTAAGAATATACATAGCTTTATATCTCTGTTTGGAGATATTGTTTCATCATTTTTAGATGACATGTTTTCAGTTAAATAAAATGAGGAATTTTCTGTCGAATATGCTGTCCTTCTAGCTCAGTTCCTTCCATGTCCTTTTTGTTCTTGAACTCAAAATGTAAAACAAAATTAAATTTTCTACAAAAATTTTCCACCGAAAATTATATGTAGGTTTCCCATATCCAAGAAATCGATATTGTCACGTTTTCATTGTCCTTTATCAGTTTTACCCGTTACTTTCTCAAAAACTCGTATGTTTATGTATTTCGGTAATTTTCGCATGATCTATTAAGTATATATCAAATTCGCTTCTGAATTAGGCATCATTAATTCGTTGTTGGTTAACGACAGATTCATCCCGCTATAACTCAGAAGTCTGACAAACGGCGAATCTTTCTTCTAGGATTCATTTAGATGTAGACATTCAAATAATCGGATCTGTCCGCCAGGAACAGATATAGTTCATGTGTATCCGAGTTTTCTATACGATCAATTGCATATACGAAATTCAATTAAATACATAAACATAGAGTTTTCCTGAGAAAGGATCGGGTAAAAGTGATAAAGGACAATGAAAACATGACAATATCTATTTCTTGTCCTAGTGGACCGACCTTACATAAAATTTTCCAAGCAACATTTTTGTAGAATATTTTCATGCACGAAATCTCATCGTGTGCTAATTTTTCCGTTCTAGAAAACATACATCTGCCTACGTGCTGGATGGTGTACACAATATATCTCAAACATTTCAATAAAATTATCCACTCCACACTAAAGTACAAAATGTGAGCGCTGAATTTTAGTTTAAGGGGTAATCCCTACTTATAAATTTCAGAAAAAAGTAGAATGTATAAATAGCATAGAATATGTGGTCAAATGTTAAAGTCGATCGGAACAATATTGCCTTAGCGAGCGATGGATGGGATGTATGCAGCATATAAACTGTTTTTTCTCGAAATCGGCTACAAAAATACGAGTATACGACAATTGGTTTATTAGTTTTCGAGCTAGAGTTGGCACCGCAAAATGCTTTAATAAAAACAGGGAAAACGACCTCAAAACTTCGTAGTATTTTTTTCTTTCAGATGAATAATAAAAATCTGCCAAAAAGTTACGTAGTTTTCTCGGAAAAATAAATCATGAAAAATGGCTATTATTGAGCTTTACAACTGGGGGTCTCCTTTTAAGGCTAAGCGCACTAAAATGTTGGCTTACATCCAGTTTGAAACTTGGTCATGAATTGCTTATAATTTTTATTGTATGTAATCCTTATGATTTGTATTGCCCCTTCATTTTCACGCGGAAGAATTCCGTCCAGAATATACTCGTGCAAAAAAGGAAGTCCGACAAAAACTTTCTAGCTTTGCTATTTTTCAAAGTAAGAACGAATGTCCTATCTAATGAATATGTAAGGAAAATCTAAGACATTAGCCTACATAGTCCAAAATATAGGAAAAAAAACTCGTCTGGAGTCGGAGTCGGAGTCGAGCCAAAAATACCTCGACTCCGAAACCCTGAGACCAAAAAAAACAAGTAAAAAAGTGTTAAGTTCGGCCGGGCCGAACTTTTCATACCCTCCACCATAAAATATTCTTAACTAAAATGGAATAATTAGTTTTTTCCTGTCCCCAACTTTAAGTGGGTACCTTAAAATGTCAGATAATGTACATAAAATGCTTCATTCGGGAGGCCTTTTTTATGGTGCCTATATCTAACTATGTATGTTGAAAATTTTTGGTGGGCGAGAAATTGGAAGGTACCGTTATATAGGGGTTATAATAAAACATGGACCTATGTTGACAGTTTTTGATGGGAGCCTTTAATGTCAAATAACTCCTAATTCGGTTAAAAATTGTAGCTAGAATCCTCAAAATACCGAAAATCGGTACATAACGTGGGAACTTCAAATGTCATTGACAGCTAGTTCGGAGGTATGTGGGTTATACGAAAATATGAACTTAATGAACAATTTTTGTTGGCTTTTAAATTTCAAATTACAGAAACTTCGTCCAAAAAATAAAGCTAAAGTACGGAAATTCGGGAGGTTTGTTTTGGGGCTATACCAAAACATGGACCTACGTGGTTAAACATTTTAAGTAAAACCCTCAAAGTACCGAAAATCGGGAAGTATCGTTATATTGGGGCTATGTTGAAAATTGTTGATGCAGATGTGTAGTGATCACTACAACCTTCGAATGTCAAATTACAGTTAGTTCGGTTAAAAATTGTAGCTAAAATTGCCAATTACTGAAAATTGGGAGGTACCGTTATATGGGAGCTATATCCGAACATGGACCTATGTTGACAATTTTTTATGGAGAGGTGTTGTGACCACTAAGAACTTCAAATGTCAAATTACTGCTAGTTCGGTTTAATATTGTAGCTAAAATCATCAAATTACTGAAAATCGGGAGGTACTTTTATATGGGAGCTTTATCAATACATCGACCTTTCATGACAATTTTGTTCAAATGTTCAAATTACAGATAATTCGGTTAAAACTTGTAGGTAAAATTCCGAAATCCGTTATACCGAGGTACCGTTATATGGGGCTACACCAAAACGTGGACCGATATAGCCCATCATCGAACTTGACCTGCCTGCAAACAAAAGACGCATTTTCCCAAAATTTCAGACAATTTTGGTGGAGAGGTGTGGTGACCTCTAAGAACTTCAAATGTCAAATGTTCAAATTACAGCTAATTCTGTTAAAACTTGTAGGTAAAAATCTCCAAATACCGAAAATCAGGAGGTACCGTTATATGGGGCTATACCAAAACATGTACCTGTGTTCATAATTTGTTCGAATATAAGTTTTCTGGTCACTAAGAACCCTAAATATCAAATTATAGCTATATCGGTCTAGAAATGCGACTTAAATCGTCAAAATACCTGAAATCGGGCGGTAACGTTATATGGGGGCTATTCCAAAACATTGATCTACGTCCACTAGTTTTGTTATATAAGTTTATTGACACTTAAGAACCCTAAATGTCAATTTATAGCTAAATCGGTCTGAAAATGTAGCTAAAAACGTGAAAATATCATAAATCTTGGGGAACCGTTATATGGGGGCCATACCAAAACGTGGACCTTTGTTCACAAGTTTTGTTATATAAGTTTAGTGACGCTTAAGAGCCCTAAATGTCAAATTATAGCTAAATCGGTCTGAAAATGTAGCTAAAAACGTCAAAATACCGTAAATCGGGGGGGTAACGTTATATGGGGGCTATTCCAAAAGGTGGACCTATGTCCACAACTTTTGTTATATAAGTTTATTGACACTTAAGAACCCTAAATATCAAATTATAGCTAAATCGGTCTGAAAATGTAGCTAAAAACCGCAAAATACCGTAAATCGGGGGGTACCGTTATATGGGGGCTATACCGAAACGTGGACATATATCCACAACTTTTGTTATATAAGTTTATTGATACTTAAGAACCCTAAATGTCAAATTATAGCTACATCGGTCTGAAAATGTAGCTAAAAACGCCAAAATACCGTAAATCGGGGGGTACCGTTATATGGGGGCTATACCAAAACGTGGACCTATGTCCACACCTTTTGTTATATAAGTTTATTGACACTTAAGAACCCTATATGTCAAATTATAGCTAAATCGGTCTGAAAATGTAGCTAAAAACGGCAAAATACCGTAAATCGGGGGTACCGTTATATGGGGGCTATACCAAAACGTGGACCTATGTCCACAACTTTTGTTATATAAGCTTATTGACACTTAAGAACCCTAAATGTCAAATTATAGCTACATCGGTCTGAAAATGTATCTAAAAACGTCAAAATACCGTAAATCGGGGGGTACCGTTATATGGGGGCTATACCAAAACGTGGACCTATGACCACAACTTTTGTTATATAAGTTTATTGACACTTAAGAACCCTAAATGTCATATTATAGCTAAATCGGTCTGAAAATGTAGCTAAAAAAGTCAAAATACCGTAAATCGGGGGGTACCGTTATATGGGGGCTATACCAAAACGTGGACCGATATAGCCCATCATCGAACTTGACCTGCCTGCAAACAAAAGACGCATTTTCCCAAAATTTCATCGTTCTATCTCCATTTTTGTGGATGCTAGAGTGATTACCACAGACGGACGGACGGACGGACGTGCTCAGATCGACTCAGAATTTTACTCTGATCAAGAATATATATACTTTATAGGGTCGCAAATGAGTATTTCAATGCGTTACAAACGGAAAAACAAACTTAATATACCCTCCATACTATGGTGGAGCGTATAAAAACAGTTGCATGGGCCCCCAAGGCTTGAGGCAATGATGTCAAAAGGCATCATTTTGCTAGGCTCATATTCCCTAACCGTACAAATTTTAATTTAACCTCGGAAGAAAGTTGTAGCTCTTGACTTAAAGAACAAAAATTGTGAACACATAAAATCCATCAAACTTCATCAAAAAGTAAAAGTTGTCGGCGTCAAATTTCTTTTATATTTTTTTTCTTTGGGTTTGTTCTATAGACATCAATACGTTCAGATTCAAGCAATAAAATAATAAAGTTGTACAATCTAGTTCATTTGAAAGATCTAGTTCAATAACTCAGCTCTTTTAACTGTACTAGTTCAGTAATCTACTTCATAGTTCACTATCGAGTTCATTCATTCGGATCAGAATCGTTCACGGGCTCTTAATCGTTCGCTTGATGAAAACATATACATACACCAACTAGGAACACACATTAGAATAGTATAATTAAACTACAAAAATATTACTTTTAGATATTTTTATTCCATTTATAAAGATTAAGTTTGCATTAAGTTTAGAAAAAAAACGTCCTTCCGATAAAAAAAAGGTAATTAGAATTTCATTAAAGTGGCTGGCAAAAAAATCTTATGGTGGTGTGTGTAAAAATTATCACTGCGAAAAAGGCTTTGTGTATGTATGTTTCTTTTTATTTTTCTATCCAAAACAAGGCACATTGAATAGGTAATGGATTCGATATATTGGGATACGTTATGTCAAAATGTTCTTTATGCAGAAATTACTTTTACTACAATGGGGTTTGATAGTCACATTCATCTGAAACGTAAAACTCATTACATTACGAAGGCATCACATAGCACAGAAGACGGGGTCATTTTATTCATAGTGAATGACATGCTGAACTAGATTGTGAATTGTTCGTTCCTTCATCGTTCTTCGTGGATCTTTCTGTCGGCGCTGAGTGAGCTGTTGAACTATAATGAACTATATGGACTGATCTAGTTCATATGCTCTTTTCAATTAATCGTTCAATTGAACTAGTTCGTTAATGAACTATACAACTCTACAAAATACAAAACACCGCTCTTAAGGGCCAAAGACGATTTTTGTCCCTTTTCCAATACATTCTACATACATACACACATACGTACTACCTAGGCATCAAACTGTTCAAAAATCAGGGAAACATTCAATTAAAAAAATTGGCCTAAGAATAAACAACTTTATAGAACTTTATAGGAACTGTTATCGAATGTCAAAATTCGATTGTTATTGCCAATTTTTCTTATTTATGTCCGTTAATATTAAGAACCTGTTTCACTAAGACGATTCGAATACAAATTCGTTCGAACTGCTACCATGTTTTTGAAAAATAGTTTAATTGTTTTTATATTCAATAAAACATTTTCTACAACTGGAGTTTGGTAGTAATTCGAACGAATTTGAATTAGATTCGTCTGAGAGAAACAGGCCAAAAAACTTTAATTTTTTTTTTTGAATTTTGAAAAGTTTGTTATTGAGCAGGGGAAAAGTCAACAATAATCAAATTTTTGTGAAATTCAGCTTAAAGAATCAATCCTGGTAAGATCCTTTGTTTTTGAAAATTGCTTATTGAAATTTTTTGAAAAAGTACAAAAATAGTATCTGTTTAAAGTTTTTTACAATTTTGTCGCTTGAGAGCCTTTTCTAGAGAGTTTATATATTATAGAAATTTATTTATTGAACGATTTGATATCTATAGTCCTAAACCCGAGAACAAATTATAAAAGAAATATGATTCTGATGATCTTAAAGATGAGAGTAAATTAAAATTCTTAATGCTTTAACAAATATAAGGCTGACAAAATTATCCCTTTTAACATCAAGGAAAGTGATGGGGAAAACTCAGAGACACGTGTCTTTTATTTTTTGTCTTCTATAACCCTGTGGTGTCAGAATTTGGATAATTTTGTTCGTAATAATATGGGCAAGACAGATAGGGTAAGCTGGTATTCAGATGGGGAAGGTACTCCCTATTAGTTTGAGAACATTAAATCTTGGTAAGAGCAGCACTGACTGACAGCCCTTGAAAAGCAATTAAATTTGATATTTTTGATTCAATACAGGATTGAATTTTTTTAGTATTTTCGTTTTTGTAGTAGATATTCCAATAGGCGCTAATCTATAATGACGAATATACCAGCTTTGGTTGGGAGCATTTCAATTAAAGTGTCCAATATTTAAGAAGACCGTCTAAGTATTAAATTATTTCACTGAAGATGTTCAAATATCAGAGATTAAGAGATAAATACTAAGCTATCGAAATTTCCAAGTTGTGAAATTTTTATTTCAGTGGCGGATACCCATGCCTCTAATGAACACATTTCGAGAGATAACTGATAATAAAAGTAGTCAGTAATAGCTTTAAATCAATACCTAATACATTACTTTTAATGATCAACATTCAGATTTATTACAAAAAGTCCTATACTATGTCAATTACACTCTCACCATAAAATGGAGGTAAGTGTACACATCAAAGTATACGTCGGAGACTGTATAAAGCATACTCGTATATTTTTTTGTGATTAGAATAAAAATTGATATAACGACGTCCGCGTATTAAAATCAATATACTTCTCGCAATAGATAGAGCATTATAACTTGTTATCTATTACTTATTTTATTACTCCTAGGATGTTTGATACTGCAAATGCAATTTATCGGTCCACGTTTTGATATAGCCACCTCCAACTTGGAGGTATTTTGACGATTTTAGCCACACTATTCAATAAATGATTGAAATTTACTACTTTGTCTTAACTTGGGGTGCAAAATATATCTTCTGAGAACTGTTGGTAAAGGCCTACGTTTTGATTTAGCTCCCATTGAACTTTACCGCATAATTTTCTTTATTTTGAAGGTTTTATCCACATTATCCATTTGTGCATTTATTCCACGTTTTGATATTGCCCATAGAACCATATAGACTAATTTTCAGTATTTTAAAGGATTTTATCACATTTGGAAGCAAAAGGGGCTAAATTTTTACGTACGGCCCGATTTTATGTATATCATGGGTTTTTTGTCACATTTTCGGACCGAAATTGCGGTAGTTTCTCAGTGGATACACTACTTATTTTGGCTAAGTTAACCTTAAGTTATTTGGTATTATAAGAAAGTCTGCGATGAAAAGAAGAAATTTAGTTCATTTCTAAAAGAAATCTTGATCCGAGAAAAGCTTATGCTCAGGTGTGGTGGTGTAGGGAATGGTGTTGCTTGTTTTATGTAAATTGTGTTAGATCAAATCACTTACTGTTGTCTTAACCACGTTTTGACTAGCGGTATTTTATTTCCGGTATTCTGTCCATAAGCATAACACGCTAACTGTATATTGCTTTTTCGTTTCTACAGGGGTAGACACCAGTGTCATGTTTCAAAAATTGGGTAATTTTTTTTATCTTTATTCCTACCCAACAAAAACTTCCATTACCAAATAATGGGTTTACGGTAGTACTTTTTTATCCTAACTACTTACCGATCAACATATTAACCCACTGTTTTAACACCAAAAGTGTCACGCTTACGAATATTAAGGGTCGTTTAAACCGACACGGTACATCAACAACTTTTCGCATTTTTGTAATCAAAAAACTCGTTTGCCGACGGTAAGCGTTAAACTCACAACTCTCGGTTTTGTAGCCGGAGACAAATACTCATTCCTTAGTAATGAGTAAAGTAAGTAGTTTTGCCTTTAAAAATTGTAATGAAAAACCCATTTATTAGAGTTAGCCAATCTAGTTCCTAGTTCACTGCACTAGTTCCAAAACGAGTGAGTAACGTCATACAAAGTAAAGTGTGATATTACAGATACGCAGTTTTTTGTACAAACGATTGGAACTGTGTGGTGAGCTAGATCGTTCAATTGATATAGATTGGCACAACTCTACTTTTTTGGCCTACTGGCATTGCAGAAGGAATTTTGTACAATACTTTGTAATGGCTGATATAGCTCCCAAATATTTGCTGGGTAATCCTGTCGTTGGGTGACGTAGGAGATGGAAGATACAAAGGAACGGTCATTACCGGCTTTAACATGGCAAAGCCCAGGATTTCTCTTTGTCCCTCTTTCATCTCAAGTGGACACTGACCTCCCCATGGTGTCACCTGGGGAGCAGCTTTTAACTCCCGTTAAAGGTAGTGAGCTAACACGTGCCGCGTTTTCACCCATAAACTTGGGTTTGGGCATCGGGTTAGTAACCCTCCCCTAGAAAAAGCAGCCTACTATGAAAAAACGAAAAAAAGAAAAACAATCCCCTCTTAAGTTGAAGAACACCGCAAACGTTTTAAGGACCATGATCTGCGAATCTGCACCTGGAATGTACGCACTCTTTATGAAAAGGTGCGGTTTACGCATTGGCAGATGTACTTGAAAAGTACATGGCCGACATTACTGCTATACAGGAAATACGATGGATTGGGAAAGACGTCACAACAACACCTAAAGTGACACATTGTATTAAGCATGAGTTTGGTTGCGGATTTGTAGTTGGTCGGAGGTTAAAACATCTGGTCTCCAGCTTCACCCCAGTGAATGAAAGACTCGCTGCAATTCGATTAAAAGCAAAATTCTTCAACGTCAGCTTTATTTGCGCTCATGCTCCCACTGAAGACAAGGACGAACAGACCAAAGATATATTTTACGAGCGCTTGGAAGAAACTTATGACCGTTGCCCTGCCCATGACATTAAAATTATTCTAGGCGTTTTTAACGCCAAAATTGGAAAGGAGAATATCTTTGGCCCAACAGTCGGGAAATTCAGTCTCCACAGAGAAACATCTGACAATGGTATGAGGCTGATAGACTTTGCAGCTGCAAAAAACATGGTAGTTAGCAGTACCAGATTTAAGCTCGATATTCATAAGGGCACCTGGCTGTCTCCAGATCAAAGAACAAGTAATCAAATTGATCATGTTGTGATAGATGGAAGACATTCATCGAGCGTGTTGGATGTACTATCGTTCCGAGGAGCAAACATAGATTCGGACAACTACCTTGTTGCAGCAAAGGTACGTATCCGTCTAAACGTTGCAAATAAAGCACGAAGAGTTAAAACGCGGAAGTTGGACATTAGTAAGCTACAAACACAACAGATAGTCACAGCATATTCCACTCAACTAGACCAATTGCTTAATGAAAACACTCCTCGTCCCGATAACATATCAGCACAATGGCAACATATTGCCCACTTCATGCAAACATCCGCAAAATCCATACTTGGATACCGGAAACCTCCACCAAGAAATCCATGGTATGATCAGGAGTGTCTTGCTGCTAACGAAGAAAAAACATCCTTACTAAATAATGGGTTTTTTGTAGTACTTTTTGGTAATCTTAACTACTTACAAGACCCCCTACTAATCCATTATTTTAACAAGGTTATTTTCTCTAACCATTAGAATAACTAGTTATTCTGCGCCCACTAGAAGTTGGAAAATAAACAAAAAATCTTTTTAGAACAGTTCAGGTGGAATTAGTTTTCAATTTCAACACGCTTCCTATTTATATTTTATTTCGCTCTCTGCTGGATTTGATCATGCGAACTTCTTATTTGTAGCCGAACACACTATGCCACGCGTACGAACATTAAGGGTTGTTTAAACGCTTACATGGGCCCACCATCTGTTGAACACACAACCCTAGGATTTGTAGTCGAACACACACGCTCTGTGCCACCGTAATCATAACTTAGTAAGGAGTAATATAAGTAGTTATTTTTGTTAACATAACTTTGTAATGAGTTTCGAATTTTTGCTGGGCTAGTATGTTTGTTATTGAAAATGGGCTATATCTGTTCAAGTTTTGGTTCCATTATATCATTATCACACCGAAATGGCTGAAATTTCTTATTTAGTCTTCGTTGGGAGTAAAAAAATTCTGAATTCGTCGCTATAGGCCCACGCCTTCATATAGCCCCCATAGAACTGTACCTTTTGATTTTCGGCATTTTGAAAGTAGTGGTATTGAGTCATAGAAATGGGTAGAAAACTTCCCCGCCGAAAATGATCAATATAAGTTAATATTTTGGTATATACACAGGTACCTCCTGATTTTACATATATTCAGTCATTTCAATTTTAAAGTATATTTTTACCAATCCGAACGTTTGTGAGTGTCTAAGGATCCGGTTTACGATATTTATAATATTTTTGTCACAGTTTGATTTGAAACGTGTAGGCAATCAATAATAATGAATTTAGAATGTGTGCAACGACGTGTCTTTTTTTCAAAATTGTTAATCCTCTAATTATCCAAAAATCACGATCACGATTTACCCGGTAAATATTTACTATTGAAAAGATGTTATTGACAAAAATATTTTCGTAATTCATTTTAAATCTATAATGACAACGTTGAGTATTGGACCATATTCGTCATATTTTATTATTGTGGCCTTAATTGCGATCACAAAACTGATCTAGCAATTAATTTCCTTGTGCCTTCCGCATTAAAAGATTATTAACGAAAATGTGCAAATTTTTATTTAAGATAATAAAACAAGATGATATACACAGACACATATTTATACCACTGAGCAATAAAATATGGACTTCATCAATCAACCCTTTGCCGTGCACATTGAGTTTGTTTCTCTTGAAAGTATCTTCGGTTCGCTCTAAGACTTTATTCAAATTTATGACGTAAATTCTTTAAATAACTTTTGGAACAGTCACCAGGCAACAATTTCAGATAAAATTGTCAGCTAAAACAATGACACTCACTGCTGACAGACAGATCTGATGTTGTTTCATCATCAACAGTGTTTTCACGATGACCAACACGAGAGGTGAAACAAAACCCACACTAATAACGACACCACCTCCGCCCGCATTATTATGAACGAATTGAATATAAAAATGTCATATAGCCTGTCTCATAAATAACAGGTTCGGAACCAAGAAAAACTTTCATCAGAGGTAGGAAAAAGCAGCAGAAAGCTTTGAAATGCTTTTGTAGTGTTAGTCTCAAAGTTCACGTATACATACATACATATGCTGTATGCCGGCCGGCAAAAACGAACAAATCGGTTTGTTTACATCCTCTTTACCAATAAAGTTTTTTCATTCTTCTTGTATTGTTACCTATGACTAAACATTATAACCACGTTTTTTATCACGTTGTGTAGTTTTATCGTGATAGGGTTACCGCACATAAGATAAATTAATGACCATTTAAGGGTCGAATGTTAACAATACACTAAAGGCACAAAGGTCCTAATACATTAAATTAGGTTTGGTGAATTTTCTAATACCTGATAATACCTAATAAGAGGGCTGCAAGATAATTATCTGCTCTAACAATGAAAACGCGATTATTTGCCATCAAAACTAGTTTAACTGTTTTCTTAAGTAGCCACCAGCATGATTTGTACACTTTTTCATGCGCTCAAACCAATTGTTGAATCAATTTTTCCACTGCGATTGATTGTAATGAACGAGACGGTTGTTGAGTATGAACTGATGTTTATTGAGAACAAGTAGTACAAAATATGCTTAGAGTTAGGTAAGGTTTGTACATATAATAAAGAGAGAATATAACATACAGGGTGCTAACTATCTTCATGACATCCCCGGTGTTTAAAAGAAAAGAGATAATAAATTCATATTTTGAAAGTTACTTCATTAGGTTATATATCATTATAATATGTAATAATATTAATACTATTTTTTAATTCATGTAATATTATGGCTTGTACCAATCGGGCTGTTTGATTGTTCTACCATATCTAGATACTTTTGCAGATGGCTGAGTGATTTCAGATGTTGGTTTGGACTCAATTTCTGGCATCTCTGAATCAGGTTTGGATGTATCCGTTGGTAAGTTTGCTACAATACTACGCGGTATTACAATATTAGCTTTTGTCGGCTGTACATGGATAGAGTTTCTTCTTAATAATCTTCCATTATCCATCCTAACGTAGAGTGAGCGAGGCGCATTATCAACCTTTTCTTCTACTGTCCCAGTTACCCAATTTCGATGACTAGTTTGAATCCTTACACGATCACCTATCTCAGCCATTTTAGTTTTCATTGTATTTTTATCGAAGTTATGTTTATAAATATTCCTGATTTTATTTATATTTGACTGCACGTTGTTAACAACGCGTGGCTTCAATAATACATTTGACGTCGGTATTGTACTTCGTGTTAACCTGCTCATTAACCTTTGATTCGGAGATTGCAGTTCTTCAGATCGTGGTGTATTTCTGTAGTTTAATAGAGCAAGATAAATATCGCTGTTGTCTTTAGAGCATTTCTTCAACATAGCTTTAGCTGTCTGTACGTATCTTTCAGCTAGTCCATTGGACCTAGGGTACTTGGGGCTTGATGTTTGATGATTAATATTCCAAGCTTTAACGAAATCAGAAAATTCCTTGGAGATGAATTGGGGTCCATTGTCGGACTCCAAAGTGACGGGAATTCCATGTGTTGCGAACCAAATTTTTAAGTGATGTATTACTTCATTCGATGTTGCCTGTTGCAGAAGAACAAAGTCCATAAATCCAGAGTAACTGTCGACGATGAGCAAATAGTTTTTATTATCGAAATAAAACAAGTCAGTCGCAACTATTTCCCATGGTAACGATGGCACAGATTTTATAACTAATGGCTCTTTTGGCTTTGACGGTTGGTACGATTGACAAATAGGACATTTCTCGATGAAGTCTTTAATAGCGTTATGCATTCCAATCCAGAAAACTACAGATCTTGCTCGGCTTAAAGATCTGTTGATTCCTAGATGACCTGTGTGAATTTTTTTAATAATTTCTTTCTGTAGAGTCTTTGGTATTAAAGTTTTTGTGGATTTGTATATGATACCATTGTCATATGTGAGCTCATCTCTAAAATTCCAAAAGGATCTAATTTCGGGAGGTAATTCTGTTATCGACGTCGGCCATCCATTTTGTATAATTTTTGTTAACATCTGTAAGTTTGTATCTAATGCTGTTTCTTCTTTTATTTTTTTAATTGTCACCGTTGTATGATTTGCAACTGCATGTACTTCTATGTGCTCTTCCTCTCCACGTTGTTGTTTGTTTTCGCAGTCTCTGCTAAGAGTATCTGCTAATTTTATTTCGGTGCCTTTTCTGTAAACGACTTGTGGAGAGTATGGCAATACATGAAGGAGTATAGTTTGTAATCTCTGGGGAGCAGAGTGAAGTGGCTTTTTAAAAATTGTCTCCAGAGGTTTATGGTCAGTTTCAATTATCAAATTTTTTCCATATATGTACTCGTGGAATTTCTCGCAGGCAAAGCGAATTGCGGTTGCTTCCTTTTCTATTTGGGCGTAGTTTTGTTGACATTTCGTCAGAGCTTTTGAGGCATATGCCACAGGCTGATCATTTTGCAAAAGAGCTGCACCTACACTGGACTTGCTTGCATCGACCTGAAGCTTGACATCTAGGTTAGGGTCATAATATTTCAATAGTGGAGTCGAAGAAAATGCCTCTTTTAGTTTCTTAAAAGACAATTCGTGATATGGCAGCCAACACCATTCTACGTCTTTTTTTAGCAGGTCTCGTAGAGGCGCTGTTATTTCTGAAAAATTGGTGATAAATTTACAAAGATATGTTGCCATGCCTAGTACTCTCTGTAGTTGGGTACGTGATTGGGGTGTTTTCAGTTTGTTAATTGCCGATATTTTTTCTGGATCGGCAGAAATGCCTTTTGATGTCAATATATGTCCTAAAAATTTCACTTTAGTTACATTAAATACGCATTTTTCTTTATTTAGTTTCAAACCAGCTTTCGATAATATGTTGATGACTTGCATAGTTTGTACCTCAAGTTGTTCTTTTGTTTCTGCATGGATTAATATGTCATCCATTGATACTTCTGTTCGAGGTAAGTCTTCTAAAAGCTGCGACATCAACCTTTGATATACCTCAGGAGCTGATGACAAACCAAATGGTAAACGTTTATAGGAATAACGACCCCATGGTGTGGCCATCGTTAAGTATTTTTGTGTACGCTCACTAACCTCGATCTGCCAGAAACCTTTTTTGCAATCTAATAAAGTAAACCATTTGGAATTTTTAATATTTGCTGTAATTTCATCTATGGTTTTTAGCGGATGATAACGTCTGTGTATATTTTTATTTATATCAGTAGGATCGATACATACTCGGATTTTACCTTTTTGTTTAACTACTACCATTGGCGACACTGCTGGCGTTATTTCTTCAGTTTTTACTAGAACTCCCAATTTTACCATATTGTCAATCTCCTTTTTAACAGATTCTTTTAATGCATGTGGTATTCTTCTGGGAGCATAATGCTCGAATGATGGATTTTCTATCAGATCAATATCGTAAACAAAATTGTTTACTTTTCCTAGGCCTTCAAAAATGTTTTTGTCGAACAAGATTTCATGTACTCTTAAAATCAGTGAGAACCGTTCACAATCATTTTTACCAAGAAGAGGTTCAAGATTCGGATAGTCTTTTACCACAAAGAATGACGAATAATGTTTTTTGTCCCTGACGACGCAAGGCAAAACGATTTCTCCACAAACATCTATTTTGGCACCTCCAAATGCAATCAATTTGTTATTTACTGGACGAATATTTTTTAATCGGTTTTTATTTACCATGCTTAGTGGTATGACATTACACTGAGCAGCAGTGTCTAGCTTGAATTTTATTCTCCTATCATCAGCTATTATTTCTTCATACCAGTTGTTCTCTTCGTCTTTATTTGTATCTGATTTTCTCACTGTTAACACCAACAAATCGCTGTCGCTATCAGTGTCGACGTTTTCGTTCTGCTGCAGAGAGTTTATATGTTTTGTGTTACTTCGTTTACTCCGAAAGCACAGTTTAGCGAAGTGCCCTTTTTGTTGGCAGTTTCTGCATTTGCTGTTGTATGCTGGACAATTGCGACTCTCATGATTTTTTCCACATCTCTTGCAGTCATTGATTATCACCGTTCTCTCATTACCTTTGTTTGTAGTTTTAGGCTTTACATATTTTTTTATGGCATCCACTTTCATGTCATCATTTTTATGTAGTTCTTTTAGTTGTTGTGTAGCCATCTCACTCGCTCTGCAGATCTTAATAGACTTCTCTAAATTTATATCATCTTCGGACAACAGTTTTTCTCTGACAGCATCATTTGCAATGCCAACAACTATTTTATCACGAAGTAGAGAATCTTCCAATTTGCCGAAATCACATTTTTTCGCTTGATTTTTTATTTTTGTAAAAAATTCTTCAAATGTCTCTCCTTCGTTTTGGTATAGGGTGTTAAATGTGTACCTTTCGAACGTAACACTTACTTTTGGGGCAAAGTATTCTTCGAATCTCCGTTCTATTACGTCAATTTTAAGTTGATCGTCGGAATTCAATGAAAAAGAATTGAAGATATTTACTGCATCTGCTCCGATCGATGACATAAAAGTAGCTACTTGTATTTCAGGTGATTTTTTGTCCAATTGAGCAGCAGTCGAAAACCATTTATATTGTTGAATCCAATTTCTCCATGATGTAGACACGTTATTACCTGTTATTTGTAGAGGTTTTGGGGGCTTTACAAATGCCGTCGCTGATGATGATTGTTCGCTTGTCATATCTAAACCACTCCTGACACCATGTAATGAACGAGACGGTTGTTGAGTATGAACTGATGTTTATTGAGAACAAGTAGTACAAAATATGCTTAGAGTTAGGTAAGGTTTGTACATATAATAAAGAGAGAATATAACATACAGGGTGCTAACTATCTTCATGACATTGATAAACCTCCAAAACATGGTTTTTGGCTACTTAGATGAACTACTTTAGTTGGATGTGTCTCGCTTTCGAAAACCTTAACGCTGGACTCCTGTTTTGTTTCGGACTGGTAAGCATATATCCATGATTCATCGATTTTATTCACAATTTTTTGCACCATCCACAAGAGACATTTTTAGCGATTGACCAATTTTGCCGGATCTAACGAAAAAATCAATTTTAACGGCCATGTGTTCATGCTATATCAAATGTTAGATGGTGGAAGATACAACAACAACATTGTTCCACAACATCCCATACGGGACAAGGGAGACTTCTCTTATATCAATGAGTGCACCCCGATTCATATTTTAGCTCAATGATATGGGACCTACTGTTTATCGCCGAGTCCGAACGGAGTGTCTTAAGACACCACTTATGGAGAAGTTTTTCAAGGCTGAAATACTCAGGAAATGTCGCCAACATTACTGAGGGGTACTTTGCCACCGTCGGAAAATGTTTGATGTTGCTTGGCCGGGGAATCGAACCGCGACCTTCTGCGAGCAAGGCGGGCGTGCATACCATTGCACCACGGTGGCACCATTGCACCAGATGGTGGAAGATATTCCCAAGAATTCTTCTATCTCACGGTATATAACTTGGTGATCTTGCATTATCCGTTCACGCACGCCTTAATTTTTTTCTGGCACAAACGCCGTTTTTGGACGACCCTCACAACCTCCGTTTTTTGGCGAGATTCCACAACAGTTGAGTTCATTAAACCAGTTTTATAGTGCTATAGGATGACCCTTTATCGACATACAAAGATTTAATTTGATCGATGGCGTGATTATCCACGTCGAAAATTGTGAAAAATTATCGGGCGAAAATGTTCAGAACTAATTTCCATTTTGTTGGCAAAATATTTTTTCCAGTCACTGTAAACAACACAACACATCGTCGACGCGTTTTTTTTTGCAGGCGCCCAAGTTCAATGATGGACTATATCGGTCCATTTTTTGTATATCCCCCATTTAACGGTACCACCCGATTTCAGGTATTTTGATGTGTTTAATCGCATTTTCAGACCTAATTAGCTATAATTTGACATTTAGTGTTCCTAGTGACTTATATTCAAAAAATTATCGACATAGGTCTATGTTTTGGTGTAGACCCATATAACGGTAAATCCTGATTTTTGGTATTTTGATGATTTTAGCTACCATTTTTAACCGAACTAGATGTAGCTTGACATTTGAGATTCCCTGTGGTCACGAAACATTTCCACTATAAATCGTGAACATAGGTCCATGTTTTGATATAACGCTACGAGCATTTTAGCTAAAATTTTTATCCGAACTAGCTAAAATTTGACATTGGAGGCTGCAGCCGAAAATCGTCAACATGGGCCCGTGTACCATATAATGGTAACTCCCGATTTCCTGTATTTTGTGGGTTTTAGCTTTATTGTTTGACGGAACTTCCCCATATTTGACATTTGAGGTTCTCTGCAGATACAAAACTTTTACGCCAAAAATTGTCAACATAGGTTTATATTTTGATACACTTAAAATTATGGACGAACTTAAAATTATAGACGAAGAAATCCTTTCACTGAAATTTCTCATTGAGTGTAAATTGAATCAGTTGGATCTGCACTTAATTTTTAAAATGGCAATAACTATAAGGGGTTAAACTATTTATTCTGGTAAAAGACAATATTTGGGTATTATTTGACCGGAACTATAGCCTTATATAAAAATATTCAACAAAATATTGCAATTTAAACCAAAAACAAGTAAAAAAGTGTTAAGTTCGGCCGGGCCGAACTTTTCATACCCTCCACCATAAAATATTCTTAACTAAAATGGAATAATTAGTTTTTGTCCTGTCCCCAACTTTAAGTGGGTACCTTAAAATGTCAGATAATGTACATAAAATGCTTCATTCGGGAGGCCTTTTTTATGGTGCCTATATCTAACTATGTATGTTGAAAATTTTTGGTGGGCGAGAAATTGGAAGGTACCGTTATATAGGGGTTATAATAAAACATGGACCTATGTTGACAGTTTTTGATGGGAGCCTTTAATGTCAAATAACTCCTAATTCGGTTAAAAATTGTAGCTAGAATCCTCAAAATACCGAAAATCGGTACATAACGTGGGAACTTCAAATGTCATTGACAGCTAGTTCGGAGGTATGTGGGTTATACGAAAATATGAACTTAATGAACAATTTTTGTTGGCTTTTAAATTTCAAATTACAGAAACTTCGTCCAAAAAATAAAGCTAAGGTACGGAAATTCGGGAGGTTTGTTTTGGGGCTATACCAAAACATGGACCTACGTGGTTAAACATTTTAAGTAAAACCCTCAAAGTACCGAAAATCGGGAAGTATCGTTATATTGGGGCTATGTTGAAAATTGTTGATGCAGATGTGTAGTGATCACTACAACCTTCAAATGTCAAATTACAGTTAGTTCGGTTAAAAATTGTAGCTAAAATTGCCAAATACTGAAAATTGGGAGGTACCGTTATATGGGAGCTATATCCGAACATGGACCTATGTTGACAATTTTTTATGGAGAGGTGTTGTGACCACTAAGAACTTCAAATGTCAAATTACTGCTAGTTCGGTTTAATATTGTAGCTAAAATCATCAAATTACTGAAAATCGGGAGGTACTTTTATATGGGAGCTTTATCAATACATCGACCTTTCATGACAATTTTGTTCAAATGTTCAAATTACAGATAATTCGGTTAAAACTTGTAGGTAAAATTCCGAAATCCGTTATACCGAGGTACCGTTATATGGGGCTACACCAAAACGTGGACCGATATAGCCCATCATCGAACTTGACCTGCCTGCAAACAAAAGACGCATTTTCCCAAAATTTCAGACAATTTTGGTGGAGAGGTGTGGTGACCTCTAAGAACTTCAAATGTCAAATGTTCAAATTACAGCTAATTCTGTTAAAACTTGTAGGTAAAAATCTCCAAATACCGAAAATCAGGAGGTACCGTTATATGGGGCTATACCAAAACATGTACCTGTGTTCATAATTTGTTCGAATATAAGTTTTCTGGTCACTAAGAACCCTAAATATCAAATTATAGCTATATCGGTCTAGAAATGCGACTTAAATCGTCAAAATACCTGAAATCGGGCGGTAACGTTATATGGGAGCTATTCCAAAACATTGATCTACGTCCACTAGTTTTGTTATATAAGTTTATTGACACTTAAGAACCCTAAATGTCAATTTATAGCTAAATCGGTCTGAAAATGTAGCTAAAAACGTGAAAATATCATAAATCTTGGGGAACCGTTATATGGGGGCCATACCAAAACGTGGACCTTTGTCCACAAGTTTTGTTATATAAGTTTAGTGACGCTTAAGAGCCCTAAATGTCAAATTATAGCTAAATCGGTCTGAAAATGTAGCTAAAAACGTCAAAATACCGTAAATCGGGGGGTACCGTTATATGGGGGCTATACCAAAACGTGGGCCTATGACCACAACTTTTGTTATATAAGTTTATTGACACTTAAGAACCCTAAATGTCAAATTATAGCTAAATCGGTCTGAAAATGTAGCTAAAAAAGTCAAAATACCGTAAATCGGGGGGTACCGTTATATGGGGGCTATACCAAAACGTGGACCGATATAGCCCATCATCGAACTTGACCTGCCTGCAAACAAAAGACGCATTTTCCCAAAATTTCATCGTTCTATCTCCATTTTTGTAGATGCTAGAGTGATTACCACAGACGGACGGACGGACGGACGTGCTCAGATCGACTCAGAATTTTACTCTGATCAAGAATATATATACTTTATAGGGTCGCAAATGAGTATTTCAATGCGTTACAAACGGAAAAACAAACTTAATATACCCTCCATACTATGGTGGAGGGTATAAAAAAGAAATGATAAGCACACTACTTTCTCTGCCTATACATTCTATAGTCTGTGTCAAGATTCCTTGAATAGGGTGGTGCCGTTGTGTCGCTAAAACCCCCAAAATATCTTAGATCTGGCGGTAAAAATTGGACCTATTTTCAAAAAAAAAATTGCAAATTTTTTGTAAAAATAACCTTTAATAAATAATAAAAATTAAATAACAGAATTCGCCGACTGTTAAGATGTTAACAGTCAAACAATGTATCTATCC
Organism: Musca autumnalis; assembly: GCF_047663935.1. NCBI lineage: Eukaryota > Metazoa > Arthropoda > Insecta > Diptera > Muscidae > Musca > Musca autumnalis. The sequence continues at coordinate 111,772,504 of NW_027412088.1, read as the reverse complement.
ATGCAAAAGGTACAAAATTCGAAAGTGATGGCAACCCTTCAATTAGACTGGTTATGATATTTAATAGGCCACAGAAACAAGTCATGCCCGTGCATTGTTTATTTTTCTTCTCCCGTTGGATACAAATCATCGACGACATTGAAATATGTATGTGGAGGCGGTACATCACTAACAGTGAAATTCTAAACTTAATGTTTGTCAACAGATTTTTTATTATTTCTTTTTCTAGGGGGTCCCAGCTATACACACATATGTTGTTGCGTTGCCCATAGCTGCCGTAAACAAATGAACATCAGAAAGAAGGCGCTATTAAATGGCTCATACAACAACAAAGCGTAGGTGATTGTTAAAAGATACGAGCGATGAGGTATCACGATAAAATGGGCGGTTTATAAGACACAACAAACACACACACATTGGGCGACAAATCAAATGTTTGTACTCTTCTATGCTAAAAAATTGATTTAACATTTCGAAATTAAGACATTTCATTTCCTATGGAAAAGAGACAAATTACACATATTCTTCTTCTTTATTTGCTAATTCGATTTTCGAATGTAAGCGACCATACAATACAATACATATCGAGGTACATTTCATTTACTTATTTATATACATATTAAATTTGATATTATTTAGTACTATATATTTATAAATTATTAACAATTATCTCAAAAGTGTTTCTATTTCTTGCCGCATTTAGAAGGTTTGCCGAATTATTATATTTTGTCCATTCTTCTATGTTCTTTAGCCAAGTCATCTCTTTTCGGCCTCTGGTACGCCGACCTTCAACTGTTGCTTTCAGAATTTTTTGTAATAATCTATATTTTACATTTCTCATGATGTGTCCCAGATATGAGGTTTTTCGTTTTTTGATTGTAGCTATGAGTTCTCTTCTTTGATTCATTCTTGTCAATACTTCGGCATTTGTCACGTGCGCAGTCCATGGTATTTTTAAAACTCTGCGGTAGACCCACATTTCGAAGGCTTCCAATCGTCGTATATCAGCAGCTTTAATAGTCCACGTCTCCACGGCATACAGTAGAACTGACCAGATGTAGCATTTTATAAACCTTGCTTTTGTTTCGATGTTTATATCATGATTGACAAGGATTTTCTTATATTTAAAAAATGCATCTCTTGCCATCTCTATCCGACATCGTATTTCCTTCGAGCAATCCCATTGGTCATTAATAAGTACACCCAGGTATTTGAAGGTATGTACTCTCTCGACATATGCATTATTTATTTTTAATTTAGCTTCATTATGTTGATTTTTCTTACTAACAATCATTAGCTTTGTTTTGTTAGTATTAATTTTTAGTCCATATGATTCGCTACATAAGGTGAGTTGGGTTACTACTTTTTGGAGTCCTGATATACTATCAGCGATTATAGTAGTATCATCTGCATATCTAATGTTGTTTATAAAGGTGCCGTTTATTTGTATTCCTTCCCGGATATTTGTAGTGGATTCTTGGAAAATTCTCTCTGAGTATATATTAAAAAGGAGTGGAGATAAAATACATCCTTGTCTGACTCCTCTCGATATTGATATCTCATCTGTCAGACTTCCATTGACATTTATCTGTGCAGTTTGCTGCCAGTATAAGTTTCTAATGCACCGGATTTCTTTATCATCAATTCCGATAGACACAAGTATTTCCATTAACTTATCGTGTTGCACTGTGTCAAACGCTTTCTCATAATCTATGAAGCACAAGAAAATGTCCTTGTGAACATCTCGGCATTTTTGTATTAGGACCTGGACACAAAGTAGAGCTTCTCTCGTCCCCATCCCTTCCTTAAAGCCAAATTGATTTGATCCCATAGCTTGTTCGCATTTTTGATATATTCTTTTGTGAATAATTCGTAGAAATATTTTTAGGGAGTGGCTCATTAAACTGATTAGGCGGTAGTCGCTACACTGTTTGGCGTGACTTTTTTTAGGAATCGCTATAAACGTTGATTTTAGCCAGTCTTGTGGGTAAAAGCCTGTATTGTATATGTGGTTCATCAAACTTGTCAAGAGATCAATGTTATTTTCGTCAATCATTTTTAGCAATTCAGCGGGAATTTCGTCTGGTCCCGTTGCTTTCCTATTTTTCAGTGATGTTATAGCATATTGGATGATTTTTAATACGTATTTTTGATTTTTCATTAGTTGTAACAAAGTATATAGCACAAAAATCGAACTCGATTTGGGAATCGACTGTGAAAAGAACAATTGGTTCACAATATTTTACATATGCAAATATTTATACCCTTCAAAGGCATGCCGATATAGCTTCCATATTTGAATTTACTTGATGTTAATTGCCTACTTTGCTTTATATCGCCCACTGTGTATTTGTTAAAGTTCACGTCCAAACCTTCATATCAAAGTTATGTCGTTATAGGGAATGCCTAGCTAATGTAAACGATAAAATTCTTCTTTTTTCGTGTTGTTAATCCAGAGTAATTCGATTACCATAATGGACATCGAGTCAATGTGTAATGTCTTAATGTCTGGAATACATACATAATAATTTGAGTGAATTCATTCGACACGTTCCATAACGCCTAAGCCATCATTAAGTAAAAAGAGTAAAGAATGTGTTGGAGGGCATTAGGTGGCCTCAAAGTATAAACAGTTTAAAATAGCAGAGGGAAATGTAAAAAGATTTTTTTTAATGTAAATGTGAGATTTTAAACATTAATTCGATGTTGGATCTTTGTCTATTTTCATTAGTTTTAGCCCATACGATTGTGAAATTATGTATGACTAGATACTTATACTCGTATATTAGACCATGACTTTTCTCATATTAATCTTTATTTTCTATTTTTCCAACCGAGGAGCTGGATTAATGTTATCATACTTACATTCATATACCGCAAACCATTCGGAAACAATTTACTATTAATTACAAAATTACGCGCAATGTTTGGGAAACATTTAATGACGTGGCGTGAATTGAAAATGAAGCTCAACCAAGTTCTATGTTAAGTAATCTTGATCTATGTATACAAATTATACATATTCATATGTACTACCATGTCGCACATTTCAAACAAACCGCTTCAACTTCGAAGAAAATCCAGAGGCCAAAACCAATTAATCTTCTTGCTTTATCAAAATTTTAAAGAGGAATGAAGGCAACATTGCAGAAGGGCTCTGAAATCTATATACATACATACATACGTATATAAAAGTGTTGAGTGATAATGACTGATAGATGATCTGTCACAGGTCATCAACGCCCATACGAATCGGCTGAATATAGAATCTTAAAGTTTTGGGTGGAGTTGGTCTTGGCTTGTAGGAGTTTGATATAGCTGGGATTTTGGAAATTCGGGCCAGAAGGTTTCGAAAAGTACTAAAATGTACTTCAAATTTTATCTGAGGCAAAAAGTAAATTTTTCAAGTCATGAATTTGAATAAAATAGTAACGGGATTAGATTTTTCACACTTTGGACCACATAAAAAGAAAAACGTTTTAACTTGGCAACGCTTCATGATGGCATACCGGGCTCAAAAATAATACTTTGTAAAATTTTATAATATTCAATCAAAAGAAGAACAAAATTGTTTCGCTCGACAATTAAACACCGTTAACATTGGCGCTTTTTATACCCTTCACCACTATGTGGGGAGGGTATTATAAGTTGGTTTTGACCAAAAAGTTTGTAACGCATCGAAATAATGGTCGTAGACCCAGACATATGTATATACACCAAAATGATTGTCTCGACGAGCTGAGTCGATGTGGCTATGTGTGTCCGTCCGTCCGTCTGTCCATCTAAACCTTGTAATCACGCTACAAATTTTGGGTATTGATGACGGTCCCGGAGGGGAAGAAGCCTATTGATTTTGGTAATGGTCGGATAATATTTAGGTTTCGAAATGGGCAAAAAACTTATTTGGCGAAAAAAGTCAACGTTTTTCCAAAGCAAATATGTCAGCTTCCATAAGGGCTATACCAAAAGCAAAACCTGTTAATGAAAGTAAAAAATATCACCTTTCTAACAGTATAAAGGAGGTTGTCGTAGGTGGTCAAACAACAAAGATATCGCAATAGCCGCTAATAGAACCCAACTTTTCATTTTTGCGATTTTAGTTATAATGACGAATATCACAGCTTTGGTTGGCGACTTTCCAAAAGCAAAGCCTGGCTATGAAAGTAAAAAATGCCATCTTTACAATGATGCAAAGTAGGTTGGCATAGGTGGCCAAATAACGGAGATATCGCAATAGTCGGTTATACATCCCATTTTTCAAATTTTTTGTAATCACGCTACAGGTCGCAATTTTGATCGGATCGTCACGAAATTTTGGGGTAACTGGGGGTCCTACAGAGGTTGAAGCCTATTGATTTTGGTGATCGGGTCGGAATGAGCAAAAAACTTATTTGGAGAAAAAGTCAACGTTTTTTTCAATTCAAATATCTCAGCTTCCGTAAGGGGTATACCAAAAGGAAACCCTGCTAATGAAATTAGAAAATATCACTTTTCTAACGATGCGAAGGAGGTTTTCGTAGGTGGTCAAACAACGCAGATATCGCAATAGCCGCTAATATAACCCAACTTTTAATTTTTTGCGATTTTAATAATAATGACGAATATCACAGCTTTGGTTGACGACCTTCCAAAAGCAAAGTCTGACTATGAAAGTAGAAAATCCCATCTTTACAATGAAGTAAAGCAGGTTGGCGTAGGAGGCCAAATAACGGAGATATCGCAATAGTCGGTAATACATCCCATTTTTATTTTTCGTAATCACGCTATACTTCGCAATTTTGATCGGATATTTGGGTGTTAATGGGGATCCCACAGGGAAAAAACCTATTAATTTTGGTAATGGTCGGATATTATTCAGGGGTCGGAATTTGAAAAAAAAAACTTATTTGGAGAAAAGGCCAACGTTTTATTTCAAATCGATTATCTCTCTTCTGTAAGAGGTATATCGAAAGCAAAACCTGGCAAGCAATGTAGAAAATATCACCTTTACAACGATGTGAAGTAAGTTGTCATAGGTGGTCAAACAACAGAGATATCGCAATAGTCGGAAATGCATCCCTTTTTTCCATTTTTTGTGTAATCACACTACAGGTCGGAGGTTCGATCGGATCCTCACGAAATTTTGGGGGTTGATGGGGGCCTCACAGAGAAAGAAGCCTATTGGTGGTTAGCGTACATCCCACTTTTCCATTTTTTATTTAAGTTTTACTGGCGATGTACTTAAATGCGTTTCAACAAAATTGACCTGTAATAATGAAGACATTCAGAGCAAAGGCGTTAAGCTATCCCAATTTTAATACTTTGAATTTTACCAGTCAAAAGCTTAGGCACAGGTGTAGTGGTGTAGGGTATCACATAGTCGGCCCCTACCCGACTATAGCCTTGACTCACTTGTTTAAAATGGAAAATGATGATGAAAATGATGAAGTATTAAAAAAAGTTAGTTAAAGAATTGTTGGTGTATACATGTGATGAGTAGGGATATAACTTTTTGCACTTTTTTGCAAATATCAAAAATACCACCACATAGTCGTGTAGAGCATGAAAAACTATTATGAAAAAGGTGTAATTTTTTCTCTATCGCGAAAAAAGTTTCCGCACCAAATACATTGAAGTTCAGTAATGCATTTATTAATTTTAGCTGTTATGACAACATATTTGCTTTTAATTAAATTTTTTATTGTTTTTGTAATCTAATTTAAAATCATTATCAAAGCGTTCTGGACCAATTTGTTCTCAATTCGCGCCATTTCGGAGCATTTAAGGAATTTTTGACACTATTGCAATTTTAGGGTTTTCTTTATAAACTCGTGAATTTTATGTTTATATTTTTTGTACCTATCGGACAAGAGAATATGGTGTCATTTGCAACAAATTCGCGAAAGTTACAGACCGTTTTTAATGACTTGGCCTGTGAGAAATGTATTTTTGTCTATAAATATTTATTCAAACAAAGCAAATTTAAAATTATAATTAGAAAAAATATCAAAAGGGTTTTAGTATTTACAGTCGGCGCGGAAACTTTTTTCACCGAATCGATCTTAGAAACGCGTTTTCATTATTAGGACAAAATTCCCCAAGTGGTACTGGTGTTGTATTTTTGTAAAAAACATATCCGATTCTCACAGGCAAAGTCAACAAAAACAGCCTGTAACTTTCGCGACTTCGTTGCAAATGACCCCATATTCTTTTATCCGGTAGGTACAAAAAATATGAACATAAAATTCACGAGTTTATAAAGAAAAAGCAAAAATTGCAATAGTATCAAAAGTTCCTAATATGCCCGAAATGGCGCGATTTGAGAACAAATTGGTCCAGAACGCTTTGATAATGATTTTAAATTAGATTGCAAAAAAAATAAAAATTTTAATTAAAAGCAAATATGTTGTCATAACAGCTAAAATTAAAAAATGCATTACTGAACTTCAATGCATTTGGTGCGGAAACTTTTTTCGCGTTAGAGAAAAATTGACGCCGTATTTCATAGTAGTTTTCCATGCTCTACACGGCTATGTGGTGGTATTTTTTGGTTATAGCCCTAGTGATGAGTTTTTTGTGCAGTTTTTATTGTAGTTTATATGTTCTTTGGAGTAGAACTCTCGGTATCGCGACTTATCCGTGAAACTATATATATGAGGTAGAAGTTAATAGTGAGTACTACATGTGTAGAAAAATGTATCCCCGTATGGCCCCGTAGACTTATAAAAATCTACTAATAGATAACGTGCCACTTAAAAATTTGGATATTTTTAAGTATTTGGCTGGGCTTGGAGTGGGACTTGTCAATATAACACAAGTCGCCAAATTTGATAGTAATCTTAATCCATTTATACCAAACATTGAAATCCTGTATGTTCAATATCTTTAAATTTAGTAACTGAGACTACAAACCCTTACTAAATTTAGAGATCTTAACCTGTAATTATAAAATTTTTAAAAATCCGACGCGATCGCTGTTTTCTACTTCCAAAACACCCATTAATGAAAGAGGACACTATTACTCTTGTACTGTATTCCAACACGTCTAATAATCTTTAAAATATCGCGTTTGGCTAAAACCCGTTGTGGGGTAGCTCCCCCGTCCCCACAATTTTTCGGAATAAAAACTACTTTACGATCTATTCTCAGACCTAACGAATCTACAAACAAAATTTTATCAAATTCGGTCCTGCCATTTTAGAGGATAAAATCGACTGAAACATATATTAAAAAGCTATATCTGTATCTGAACCGATTCCTACCAAATTTTGCAGATGTATTTTTATTCTCATTATAAACATCGGAACGAAATCTGAAAGGTCCAGCTGCTTCCAGCTACTTGTTGCCTCAAAAACCTGTCATTGGGCCCATAGTGCAATGGAGGAATGCTGGAAAGTAGTACCAAGAGGTTTTTGGAAATTCGCACAATGAGTTCACTTAAAGTACTATAATTTGGTCCTATATGTATTATGTGAACGAATAAAGCAAATCTAAATCTTGTTATGCTAATCACGGTTGGAATGTGTTGTTGATGTAAGAAGGAGTTTTGGAAATGTGTACAAATCGGTACCAAAAATACTTAATTTTGTACAATTTGGCATTGACTGAACAGTGGGACCTGGAAACCTGAATTTAGTATGAGAACAAGGGTTGGGATGTGTGATTGATGTATCGATGTGAGTTAGCAAATATGTACTTCGGTGTACGAAAAGTACTAAATTTGGTAATATGTATTTGGCATTGAGTAGACGGAAAGAGCTGGAAAAATGAAATTTGTAATTTTCATCATCGTCTCTAGGGTTGAGAAAAGTAGGTGGTTTTGTAAATTCGAAAATGATAACTATAAATGTGCGAATAATTCTAAATGGTACTAAATTTGGTATTCGGTGTAGGGATACAAGTGGAATTTCGAACATTTAATATTTAGGTTGATGTTGGTGGATAAGGTTGAAATAAATTCGTACTACAAGTGTATGTACATTACTAAATGTATTCTAATTAAAGATAAGGCCACACTTCTGAAATTTGGAATTATTGCCACTGTTTGGTTGTAGTGCTAGTTCCTTTATAATTTGGGGTTGGCAAAGGAGAAAAAATGAACCCATGCATTGACTATGTTTATAGTTTCAGCTTTTAGGCTAAAGAGGGTTTATACACTTTCAAAAATATGCCTCAAGGAAATAATGGTTTTAGACCCCAAATATGTTTGGAAGAAATTCGTTTCATCAAATTTGAGGGGATTTAGCCATGTCCGTCCGTCCGTCTCTCTGGCTGGAGCGCACGATAACAGTCGAACGGATCAACCAAAATTTGGTCTTCGTAATATTTTGTCCAACTAAGTAAAGTTCTAAGATGGGCCATATCAGTTTACTCCTTCGGGTACCTCCCTGCACAGTTCAAAACTTTTCGCTAAAATGGTGTGCACAATAACTCTCGAAGGCAGCGATCGATTTGGCCCATACTTTGCAACATCGTAATACTCGTAATTCTACCAGACACAGATCAGGTTAAAACATGGACTATATCGGTCCACTCCTTCGGGTACCTCTTACAAAAGAGTGCGGAAAAGTGCAGTGTAAGCAATTCTCTGAATTGTTTCAAGTGTTTTACTGCAGGCAGTTTGTTCGCTGTGCGCCTACTACGAATGTACTAGTTTTATAGGGCAAGTCCATACTTCCGAAGCAAATGGCACGAAAGCTTTAAAAAAACCTACTGCCACCATGGGTAGTGGCTGGGGCGCACGACAATTTTCGAACGGGGTACTGTGTTGCTTCACACAAATTAAAAATATTCTCATAAACGAAGCGAACGATTGGACCAAACATTTAATCCCCTAATATTATGTCGAAATATAGTTTAACTACGAAAATTGTGCATATCCCACAAAAGTTTAACATTTTTGATTAATTCAGTTTACGGTCTGTTCGAATACACTCCCAAAATGAATTCCACTTCCAAAATTAACTATGCCAATACATTCCTTCTAATCTTAATATGTACTTTTGTCGGCAAGTTCGTACGTCCAAGCGGGCCACAAAATCTGAAAACCCCCCAAATACATAATTATTGAAAATGACAATTGAAAATGATCTGCCCATAGATGTAAGTTTCAATTCACACAGGCTGAGGCAAAGCCGACTGATACTTTTTTACTTGTTATACCCTCCACCATAGTATGGAGGGTACATAAGTTTGTTTTTCCGTTTGTAACGCATTGAAATACTCATTTGCGACCCTATAAAGTATATATATTCTTGATCAGAGTAAAATTCTGAGTCGATCTGAGCACGTCCGTCCGTCCGTCTGTGGTAATCACTCTAGCATCCACAAAAATGGAGATAGAACGATGAAATTTTGGGAAAATGCGTCTTTTGTTTGCAGGCAGGTCAAGTTCGATGATGGGCTATATCGGTCCACGTTTTGGTATAGCCCCCATATAACGGTACCCCCCGATTTACGGTATTTTGACTTTTTTAGCTACATTTTCAGACCGATTTAGCTATAATTTGACATTTAGGGTTCTTAAGTGTCAATAAACTTATATAACAAAAGTTGTGGTCATAGGTCCACGTTTTGGTATAGCCCCCATATAACGGTACCCCCCGATTTACGGTATTTTGACGTTTTTAGATACATTTTCAGACCGATGTAGCTATAATTTGACATTTAGGGTTCTTAAGTGTCAATAAGCTTATATAACAAAAGTTGTGGACATAGGTCCACGTTTTGGTATAGCCCCCATATAACGGTACCCCCGATTTACGGTATTTTGCCGTTTTTAGCTACATTTTCAGACCGATTTAGCTATAATTTGACATATAGGGTTCTTAAGTGTCAATAAACTTATATAACAAAAGGTGTGGACATAGGTCCACGTTTTGGTATAGCCCCCATATAACGGTACCCCCGATTTACGGTATTTTGGCGTTTTTAGCTACATTTTCAGACCGATGTAGCTATAATTTGACATTTAGGGTTCTTAAGTGTCAATAAACTTATATAACAAAAGTTTTGGTATAGCCCCCATATAACGGTACCCCCCGATTTACGGTATTTTGCGGTTTTTAGCTACATTTTCAGACCGATTTAGCTATAATTTGATATTTAGGGTTCTTAAGTGTCAATAAACTTATATAACAAAAGTTGTGGACATAGGTCCACCTTTTGGAATAGCCCCCATATAACGGTACCCCCCGATTTACGGTATTTTGACGTTTTTAGCTACATTTTCAGACCGATTTAGCTATAATTTGACATTTAGGGCTCTTAAGCGTCACTAAACTTATATAACAAAACTTGTGGACAAAGGTCCACGTTTTGGTATGGCCCCCATATAACGGTTCCCCAAGATTTATGATATTTTCACGTTTTTTGCTACATTTTCAGACCGATTTAGCTATAAATTGACATTTAGGGTTCTTAAGTGTCAATAAACTTATATAACAAAACTAGTGGACGTAGATCAATGTTTTGGAATAGCCCCCATATAACGTTACCGCCCGATTTCAGGTATTTTGACGATTTAAGTCGCATTTCTAGACCGATACAGGTACATGTTTTGGTATAGCCCCATATAACGGTACCTCCTGATTTTCGGTATTTGGAGATTTTTACCTACAAGTTTTAACAGAATTAGCTGTAATTTGAACATTTGACATTTGAAGTTCTTAGAGGTCACCACACCTCTCCACCAAAATTGTCTGAAATTTTGGGAAAATGCGTCTTTTGTTTGCAGGCAGGTCAAGTTCGATGATGGGCTATATCGGTCCACGTTTTGGTGTAGCCCCATATAACGGTACCTCGGTATAACGGATTTCGGAATTTTACCTACAAGTTTTAACCGAATTATCTGTAATTTGAACATTTGAACAAAATTGTCATGAAAGGTCGATGTATTGATAAAGCTCCCATATAAAAGTACCTCCCGATTTTCAGTAATTTGATGATTTTAGCTACAATATTAAACCGAACTAGCAGTAATTTGACATTTGAAGTTCTTATTGGTCACAACACCTCTCCATAAAAAATAATCAACATAGATCCATGTTCGGATATAGCTCCCATATAACGGTACCTCCCAATTTTCAGTAATTGGCAATTTTAGCTACAATTTTTAACCGAACTAACTGTAATTTGACATTTGAAGGTTGTAGTGATCATTACACATCTGCATCAACAATTTTCAACATAGCCCCAATATAACGATACTTCCCGATTTTCGGTACTTTGAGGGTTTTACTTAAAATGTTTAACCACGTAGGTCCATGTTTTGGTATAGCCCCAAAACAAACCTCCCGAATTTCCGTACCTTAGCTTTATTTTTTGGACGAAGTTTCTGTAATTTGAAATTTAAAAGCCAACAAAAATTGTTCATTAAGTTCATATTTTCGTATAGCCCACATACCTCCGAACTAGCTGTCAATGACATTTGAAGTTCCCACGTTATGTACCGATTTTCGGTATTTTGAGGATTCTAGCTACAATTTTTAACCGAATTAGGAGTTATTTGACATTAAAGGCTCCCATCAAAAACTGTCAACATAGGTCCATGTTTTATTATAACCCCTATATAACGGTACCTTCCAATTTCTCGCCCACCAAAAATTTTCAACATACATAGTTAGATATAGGCACCATAAAAAAGGCCTCCCGAATGAAGCATTTTATGTACATTATCTGACATTTTAAGGTACCCACTTAAAGTTGGGGACAGGACAAAAACTAATTATTCCATTTTAGTTAAGAATATTTTATGGTGGAGGGTATGAAAAGTTCGGCCCGGCCGAACTTAACACTTTTTTACTTGTTTTATATTAAAATATACGAAATATGATAAACCGAGCGGTATCGTTATACGATAGAGATATCAGGAGGGTTGGTGTTTTTTGATGATGGCGACTTCTATTTTGTTTTTCAAAATAGTCAGGCTTAATCCCATAGTCGTTGTTTTAAAGTTGTTTTAATATAATATTAAAACAACGACTATGGGATTTAGCCTGACTATTTTGAAAAACACGATAGAGATATCTTGCTGAAATTGTACACAAAATCTGTAATAGTGAGTCGGCCGTAGCCCACATATAACGGTTTTTTTAATTTATTAACGTTTCGGTGTGATAATGAAGCTAAAACCTTCAAAATACCAAAAATCGGAATTTACCGTTCTATGGGAGCTATATGATATATTATACCCTAAATAAAGACTTAATACAAAATTTCAGCCATTGCGGTGGAATATTGAGGCCACAATTTTCAAAATATTGGACATCGGGAAGTAGCGTTCTATGGGGGCTCTATGAAGGCGTGGACCTATACCGACAAAATTCTGGGGAAAAGTTTTATACCCCCAACGAAGACTAAGTACAAAATTTTAGCTATTTCGGTGTCATAATGAAGCTAAAACCTTCAAAATACCGAAAATCGGGTGGTACCGTTTTTTGGGCCGATATAGTCCATTTTCAATACCAAATATCCTAGGAGCAATAGAAACTTCTATAACAAATTTCAAAGGTCTATCTTAAAAATATCGACTTAGAATTTTACCCTGATCAAGAATATATATATATGCTTTATATAAATGACAAATTTAATTATACCCTCAATATTATGGTGGAGGGTATAAAAATTTTCACAAGATTTTCGTTCGTTCATTTTTCACAACTTTCGACGTTTGTATATCCTATAGCACTATGAAATGCTGAATTAATGAATTTAAACGTTGCCGACCCACGCTAAAAAACGAACGTAGTGACGGTCGTCCAAAAACGGCCGTTGTGCCAGAAAACAATTAAGCCGTGCGTGAACGGATAATGCAAGACCGCCATGTTATATACCGTGAGAGGCATCTTTTGGCATTTTTTTCCACCAATAACATTTGATATTGCATGAACATCTGACCCCAAAAATGGGCTTTTCTTGTATCCTATGTCGATGGGTGAAAAAATGTCCAAAAAAATACGATGGCGGTGCTTCAAAAAACGCTTATAAGATTGTCACAGACGTCGAATTTTGGATCTAAGCATATGAGCCCGAAACAAAATTGCAATCCACCGTGAGGGCTTTCAGGGATGAGCCAACTCCAACGAAAGTTGTCGGCTAAACTGACCATGTGACTGCTATACGGCTTGAGGAACGTAGTTAATTCTGAGTGTTACACTTCAATTTGTTTGCCTGAAGTCTCCTGAGAAATTCGAAAAAAAGAACAGGAGAAGACGAATCATTCTGCATAATGATAGTGCGAGTTCTCACACATCGTTTTAAATGATCGCCTTTTTAAAACGGACACAAAGTGGAATTGTTGGGTCATCCGCAGTACAGCCCTGACTTGGCACCCAATGACTTCATTTGATACCCGCACATCAAAAAGCAAAGGCGTGGTCAACGACTTTCATCGGCAGAAGATACTGCTGAAGCGTTCAAAAGCCATGTTTTGGAGGTGTCTCAATCGGAGTGGAAAAAGTGCTGTGCAGCAATTGGTTTGAGCGTATGAAAAGTATGTATATAAATCATGCTAGAGACTAAGTAAAAATAAAACTATTTTTGATGGTAAATATTCGCGTTTTCATTGTTTGGCCAGAAAGTTGTCGTGCAAATGAAACTCCATTGAACATATTGGTCGCAGTTGCTCGCTTTCTAACACTTACTACTCCAAGTTTTTAGTTGTGTTCCGGAACCTGCGAAATAGTATTATCTAGTACTATTTTTCCAACTTAGTGCTAGAAAATCGTTCCCGTACTAATAGCTAAACTTGCACATCTCTTTAAAAAAAACGCGTTCTTCTACTATTTTCTACTACTTCTACTTCTATTTTTCTGAGTAGAAACTAGAAGCATGTTTGCTGGCATCGGATTGGCTGACGCATTGATATCGACATTTCAGCTTCAGTTTTTTCAATTTTTGTAATTATTTCGTTCACGTACTTTTTGAACAATTTTGCATGGGAAATCAACCTTTAGATAGTTTACCCTTTTGCTAGCTTTACCATTAAATAAAGTAGTTGAACGTAATGATAGGGTTACTCCCAACTTATTTTAGTCTTCGCGCAAGCCGCTGCTATGTGCGAAAAGTTCAACGTTAAAAATACCAAATATTACAAAAAAAGTTCAAAGAAAACAATTACATACAATTACATACATTACACATCAATTTTTAGCCGATTTTATTATTTTTATTTTCGAAAGCTCCCTCCTTTTTTGCAGTAGTAAGTGTCTACATTGTGTGGTATCTTCTAAGCAGCTTTAAGCCCGAGGAAAAAACATTTTTTCCAGTTGGGCCGTTTTTATGCCTTTTTTTCAAATTTTAACTACTATAACATAGCCATTTGTTAACTGATTTAAAAATGTGGCTTATTATTTGTCCAGTTTAAAGAAAAAGAAAATAGAAATCCGCTGTTAAAATGTAATTACTAAATCAATAATTGAAGTGACCCAAAGAAACCAAAGGTATTTGCGTCTTCTATGGGCTGCAACAAAACCGATTTAATACATCAGAACCCCTCTATATTTTTAGTGTAGCACATTGTATTTCTTACTGTTTAGCACATGTTCTCCTACTTAGTACGGATCTCAAATCCTTTTTTCCAAATCTCTTTTAATATTTTTTTTATTAATTTTCTCGCTCAGAGTTAAGTTTGATGATCGAGTTTTTTTTGCAAGTGAAAAAGGAAAGCCAAGTACTCGAACCCACACAGCCACCAAATTATCTGACTAGTTTCACTGTAAGTTGGGTAGCTCTTCAGACATATCGACTGTGGAATGGCTTTTGTCCTCGAACTTTTGGTTTTTCAAATGCAAATGTGTTTTTATACAATAACGGATATTTGGCCGCTGAAATGTATTTTCTTCACGACAAACGCTTTTTTGAGCTGCCTTTGAAGTTATGAGTTTTGGCTTTGAACGCTAACACGCCGTGACAAAATTTATTCATATGTTTTCAAGGACGTGGGTTCAAATCCCAGCCGGGCTCAGCCTGTTGTTTTTTTTTTTGGAAATTTTGCCTGTTAGGGCGAAGATCATTTTTAATGATTTTTTTATTAATTTTCTCGTTTAGAGTTAAGCTTGATCATGGTGCAAGAAAGAAGGTGATACAATAATACCAACTGATGTCTTCATTTGCTGTCAGAACAAAATTTTAATTAAAAATAAATAACAAATATTTCGCTTACATAAAGAATATCTATATAATATATCAACATATTTATTTAAGCTTCGCGAAGAATATTTTATCGTTTTCTTTTATTTTTTGTGCATATTTCGCGCAAAAAATTTGACAGCAAATGAAGACTACGCACAGTGGATCCACCCATTGGCCAAAAATAACAAAATAAGTGTCAAAATATTGGTACAACATCTGGCAATACTGATAGCTAGACATGGACACTTTTAAAAATATATTAGTATTTGTTTCATTTGAACGCGATCTTCTTAAGAATAGCTTCAAAAGTCGGAACTTTTGACTACTATTTTTTGTTATGAGTACAACCTATATTTTAAGTGCAAGTAAATATATTCACAATAACGCGAAACTAATACGTATAGCAAAATATTATAGTGGATTTTAAAGGTGGAGGTAGTAGCATAATTTTTATTAAAAAATAGTGTTTTAGCGTGTTGTGGAATTATAATTAGCTGCATATTTTCTTAGTGTATTTTGTAATGCCAATTCGATCATATACTTAAATTTGACCTAAGGTTTTAGTCATGATGCCCACCAGTGCCCACCTCGGGAATAATTTTCCAAAGTAGGTCATGGTTTTAAGATTATTCATTATTAAAATCAGCTGCCATCTAGTGCCAGACTATAAATGGTGGGTCGCTGACTAAAGCTGCCCTAGAATAGGCTTTCTATGGATATATTAGCGTATAACTCTGTTATCTGACCACGTACATTAACATAATTGGTATCAGTGGTAAGATGAAGAAATCTTCTTCCAAATTTGTCTTACGTTGGCGGTACGTGCCTTCCAGGAAGAACGCTATAAGATCTTTATTAAAAATTGTACCAATTTTCAGACAACAATTTTGATTTTTTAATCCGCTAAATTGGTTGGATTTTATGTTGTTTTGGAGATTGTTTTGTTTCCCTAAGCCTATTTTTGCAGAGGGGAAAGGGGGGAAATGTTACGCTCATGTTTTCTTAAAACACTCTTCGCAGCAGCACAAATCTGTAACCGGCGCATTGGCTTGATTTTTACACTTTCTCCATACAAGTGGATCCACTGTGCTACGGTCTGAATTCGCCTTTTGGATCACCTTGTTAAATTCGCCTTGAGCTTGATGATCGAATTTTTTTGCAAGTGAAAAAGGAAAGCCAAGGACTCGAACCCACACAGCCACCAAATTATGTGACTAGTTTCGCTGTTAGTTGGGCAGCTCTTCAGACATATCGACGGCGGAATGGCTTCTCTGTCCCCGAAATTTTGGTTTTTTCATTTTAGCGCTGCCTTTGAAGTTGAGTTTGGCTTTGAACGCTAACACGCCGCGACAACATTTTTTCATATGTTTTCTTTTAATATTATTCGTACCGTTTTAAGTTCTTAAAAATATGTGCTTTCTGTGCACCTGCATTTCAAATTTGCTGGGCTCGGCTATAAAAATGCTATTTCCTTCTCGATCTTGGTAGAATTCGTGCTAAATGCTGGATTTCTAGCTCCATCCACTTAAAATTGAATACTATTGTAAAAATGTTTAGCATCACAAAAAAAAGTATAGAATTTATAGAATTTCAGTTAGTAACCCTTTGGTTGCTGGTGTTGCAGCCGCTTTTCATCTCATAAATATAGTCCAATGGGCACGGAATTTTGTAAAGGGTAGAGTAAAGGACATTTTCGGATGAAGATATTATAATATATAGCAAGGAAATGGACCAAAAACCAGCTTACATTTTTGATTTATTCCTAATTTATATATCAATTAAAAACTGTTAGTACTCCTATAGTATTCTAAATTAGTCAAGTAAATTCGTTTACAACGACCAATGCGTTTTATAGTAAAACTCCAAAAAATTTTGAGTCAACAAAAAGATGATTTGTTATCAAAATTTTTCTGGTAAGATATATGGTAACATGGGGCGCCTTCGCCACGTTTTTGTTCAAACTGTTCTCATATCGACACCGTTAAAGTTTTTTCAAATATTATTTTTGGTAAAAATATAAGCATATCTTGACTATAAGTTTTGATATGTAAATGGTTACAATTTTGTTTTTCAAATATTATTTTTGAGAATTTACAAAATGTCTAAAAAGTGGCGAAGCCTCCCCACCCATGGGGCAGCTTCGCCATCGATATTCTCCAACGGACTCTAAAACTGTAATTTACGATACTTCTCGCTTTAATATCAACATTATGCGAAAAAGGAACATGTTTTCTATTGAATTATTAAGAAAATCTAAAATTCACAAAAACAACCAGATTCTAGTACTAAATTGAAATAGGTACCTTGAATTTAGGTACAAAAATCATAATATTACTAAAACAAGATACGTTTAGGATAATATTTGATTTCAACTTCACATTATATTGTGCTATATTTATGGCATAAATAATTTAAGTTATACATGTCAAATTTCTAACATTAACCCACCACACCCCTATCATGGCGTAGGCGCCCCACCCCTTACATATTTCATAATATTAACATATTGACATTTGTAATTTGCCTTTTCCATGCGAATTTTTGGGATTTATATTCCTCAGTAGTTGTCTTCTAACGGTACAAAATATGTTTTTGATTTCACAAAAGGTAAAGAAGATATCGCAAAACATACCTACCATAATTAATTTTTCCAATACCCTGAAAACACAAAACATCGTGCGTCCTCTATCATACTTATGACTCAACTGCCAACTTTTGGGAGATGATAGATCTTCATTAAACTCACAATTTTGCCTTTAACGGATTTTTTCTAGCACTTGTAGTTTGCGAGAAAATCGGCACTGGCGTAGCCGCCCCAGTGGCGAAGGCGCCCCATGTTACCATACTTTATTTCATCACAAGTTGAAATGTGAATAAAAGATGTCATTTCACCTTGTTTTATGAAAGTGCATTTCAAATGATTCACAATAACATTAACCTGTCAAATGTTATGAATTCAAATAAAGTTTATGGCCACATGTCCCCAAAAAGTATACGCCTACAATTTATTGTTGAATCATTTTAGCCACACTTATCGTTTCACCCCCGTAAAAATCAAACAAATTCATCTTGTTTTAATTTGTTAATTTTGATTTTGTGATGAATTTTTCTTTGAAAAAATTTTATTTTATTTGTTAAAATATAAATATGTATCTAAAAATAACAAACACATTTTTTATTTGTGTCGAATATTTTATACCCTCCACCACATGACGAAAACTTGAAATCTTAAATCATATAAAAATATGACATTTTGAAATCATGCTAAGTCCTATGACAATAGAATTATAATTGCACCATGAGCGCGCCCAGCAAAAAAAACCTCCCAAAAGAATGGGTTTTGTAAGGGATTTTTGGCAGCCGTAACTACTTACAAATCCCCCTACTAACCCATTATTTTAACAAGGGCATGTCGCACTGATTTACTAGTTATTCTGTGACCACCAGAATAACTAGTTATTCTACGGCCACTGGAAGTTGAAAAATAAGCTATATGATAAAAAAATATTTTTTATTTTTAGAATAGTTTAGGTGGAATTTGTTTTCAATTTCAACACACTTCATATTTTTATTTTATTTCGCCCCTTACTGGATTTGAACACACGAACTTCTGCTTTGTAGCCGAACACACTACATACTAGGCCACGTACACGAACATTAAGGGTTTCTTCAATGTTTACATGTGCACCACCAAGTGTTCATTGGTTTTTTTTAACAAAAAGTACCCAGCCGGCGGTAAGCGTTGAACACACAACACTCTGATTTGTAGTCGGACACACTAGCTCTGTGCCACCGTACTCATAACATAATAATGAGTAATTTAAGTAGTTATTTTTGTTTACATTACTTTGTACTCGGTTACATAATGCATAGACTGCGGAATCATATGCAAATGCATATATGGTTAGGATGGTCGTAGAGAAAATCTGATTAAGCAGAAACTAGTTTTATTACAAAAAAAACAAATTAGGCCCAGAAATTTTTTAATATTTTGCATATCGTTCATATTTTGACATATTTTTACATATCTGTAAAACCATATGCAAAACCATATGCAAAAATATATTCAAGGATTTGTGGTCTAAATATCCCACCGAAATGGTTGAAATTTGGTATTAAGTCTTCGTTGGGGGTATGCAACTTTACAACTGAAATCTGTCCGCATAGGTCCACGTCTTCATTTAGCCCCCATAAAACGGTACCTACAGATATTCGGTGTTTTGAAAGTTGTAGCCTCAATATCCCACCGAAATAACTGAAAATTGGTATTTATTCTTCGTTGGGGGTATAAAACATTCCACCTGAAATTTGTCGGCATAGTTCCATGTCTTCATATAGCCCCCATAGTATGGTACCTCCCGATTTTCGGTATTTTGAAGGTTGTGCCCCCAATATCCCTCCGAAATGGCTTAAATTTGGTATTAAGTCTTCGTTGGGGGTATGAAACTTTCCATCTGAAATTTGTCAGTATAGGTCCACGTCTTCATGTAGCCCCCATAGAACGGTACCTCCGCATTTCTGGTATTTTGAAGGTTGTGCCTCCGAAATGGCTGAAATTTGGTATTAAGTCTTCGTTGGGGGTATACAACTTTCCACCTCAAATTTGTCGGTATAGGCCCACGTCTTCATATAGCCCCCATAGAACGGTATCTCCGGATTTCTGGTATTTTGAAGGTTGTGCCCTCAATATCCCTCCGAAATGGTATTAAGTCTTCCTTGGGGGTAAAAAACTTTCCACCTAAAATTTGTCGGTTTAGGTTCAGGCTTTCATAAAGCCCCCATGGAACGATACCTCCCGATTTTCGGTGTTTTGAAGCTTGTGGCTATTTTATTGACTTGCCTGAAGAGAATTTTAAACAGAAAAATTGTACACACAAACATTTTTGTACCTATTACACTGTGACACAAATGGAACTCAAAGTCTGGGGGGTGGAAAATTTCTTTTGGAGATGAAAGCCGTTGATGAGTATACTAAGAACCCAAAAGGAAATTTTCGCCGTAGGTCAAGTTTTTGAGATATCGCGCGATGAAGTTTTTGATTTTTTCCCTTTAATACTTGGGAAAATTGCTCCATATCTCTGTTTGGCGTTGTTGTAGCTTCATTTTGAGGTGACATGTCTTCAGTCAAATAGATTGGCGAATCTTTTTGTAGAACATGTCATTCTTCTAACTCAATGCTTTTCATGTCCTTTTCGTCCTTTATTTCTTGAACCGTAGTGAAAGTACCACAAGATGAGATTTTTCAGCATCCAAATATGGTACAAAAATGTTGCTCAGAAGATTTTAGGTACGGTTCTCTTTGACAACTAATCGATTTTTTCGCGTTTTCATTGTCATTTTTGACATTTCCCTTGTTTCTTGTTTGTGGATATTCTCCACCGAAGTTATTTTTCAATAACTTCTTCAATAAGAAACTTTTTATACCCAAACATCAATCGTCAGCTCGAAGTATAAAGGTGAACGAAGAAAAAACTTCAATGAGAAGTTTTTCTTTGGCAACCTAACACAACTCCGACGGTGCCAGTGTTTCTCAAATCGAACATTGGTGGCGTCGTTTTTGTTGGGATAGCTAATAATACAAAATTGAAAATAGTCTGGCTTAATCCCATTGTTGTTGCATTATTATTTTAAAACAACTAATTTATTAGTGGAAAAAGTTTGGCATTGTTCGCCAAGGGGTAAGGCAGGGAAGGCTAGTTTCGATTCACGCCACTGGATCTCATCAGTTCCCTTGTTTCTTGTTTGTGGATATTCTCCACCGAAGTTATTTTTCAGTAACTTCTTCAACAAGAAACTTTTTATACCCAAACATCATCGTCAGCTCGAAGTATAAAGGTGAACAAAGAAAAAACTTCAATGAGAAGTTTGTCTTTGGCAACTTAACACAACTCCGACGGTGCCAGTGTTTCTCAAATCGAACATTGGTGGCGCCGTTTTTTGTTGGGATAGCTAATACAATTTTGTTTTTTTCAAAATAGTCTGACTTAATCCCATTGTTGTTGTATTATTATTTTAAAACAAATATTTTATTAGTGGAAAAAGTTTGGCGTTGTTCGCCAAGGGGTAAGGCAGGGAAGACTAGTTTCGATCCACTCCACTGGATCTCTTCAGTTCCCTTGTTTCTTGTTTGTGGATATTCTCCACCGAAGTTATTTTTCAATAACTTCTTCAACAAGAAACTTTTTATACCCACATACATTCTTCTATTACATACATATATGCCCCACCCGACTTTGGTCAATATATCTACACCACACTGTGGTAAGGGGTATTATGTCTTTCTGTATTTGTATGTAACATACAAAAGGAAACGAAATAGACCCATTGTTCCTTTTGGGGATATACATATAATCACTTTCTGAGTCGATTTATGTATGTTCTTCCGTCCGTCCGTCCGTCCATGTATTTTTGTTCGCAACGTACAAGTCGCATTTGTTGTCCGATTCAGCTGAAAATTGGGAAATATAATTTTTTTAGCCATAGGAAGGACCCTATTGCTTTTGAAAATCATTTCAGATTTGGATATAGCTCCCATATATATTTTCGGCCGATTTGACGTATTTGCTGCACCAAACACGCTACATACGTCCGATTTTGATGAAATTTGGAATGTGTGTCTGAATTCAGTCTAGAAATAAGTGTGCCAAATTATATCCAAATCGCTTCAGATTTGGATATAGCTCCTATATATATTTTCGCCCGATCTGTCCAATTTTGATGAAATTTGGAATGTGTGACGGAATTTTGTATAGTAATAATTGTACCATATTATATACAAATCAGTTCAAATTGATATACATATATCTCCTATATTTTTCATATTCACAGTGGTGTAGGGTATCATATAGTCGGCCCCGCCCGACTATGATCCTTTCCTTACTGGTTTCTTTACTGTGTTAACCTCATTTGAACATTAAATATGGA
Organism: Musca autumnalis; assembly: GCF_047663935.1. Taxonomy (NCBI): domain Eukaryota; kingdom Metazoa; phylum Arthropoda; class Insecta; order Diptera; family Muscidae; genus Musca; species Musca autumnalis. Next base: position 111,750,469 of record NW_027412088.1, on the reverse strand, counting down.
CTGATGTTCTACGATGCGTGGCATATTCGGTACATTATTTTGTCATTTGTGGTTTTGATTCTCCTTTCTTGTTTATTTTATTTTTGTTTGACTGTCTGTTTGCTCGCACAAACCATGTTCTATGTAATGGGACTTTTAGCTATTTAGTCTGGCGCTTTTCAATTCGCTTTTAGTCGAATGCGTGACGTCATTGTTTTGCTCATCAATTCGACTTGTGCTCTGTCTGTATCAGGTTTATTCGCCGTCACAACACAGACAAACAGACTAGACCATTTTCATTGCCGCCGTTGTCATAGCCAGCCATAGTCGTCGATGCCAGTGACGTTGTCGTTAACGTCTCGGTTGCGTTGTATATTCACGGTACATACCTATTTCGTTTTGTGATAATTCTGAGCTCATTGTAGCAGTGACAAGGAACTGAGGCAGAGCAGAACATACGAAGTCTAGCAAACTGTTGGTTGACTGCCGCCACACTCACTTTAGTTTGTAGATGAACAGCAAACGTGAAAGATTAATATAAAGTCTTTGAAGCGGCTGTCGGGCGATTAACCGGTTTTTCTTTCATCTCGTTCAAACGAAGTTACGAATATTTTTGCCATATAAATAATTACAAAATAAACGAAAACATATATTACAAAAAAAAATAAATAAATAAAAAAATAAATTAATAAATAAATAAAATAATAATCAAATAACTGACGAATCTCCTATATTTAAATATTCCGAAAGAAAGTCAATAAAAAAGCAATAAAATGGGTTGTGCTACAACGACAGTAAAAATTTCATCGATCGCCTTCAATATAATTCTGGCGGTAAGTTCTCAGCATCTGGCGAAACGGAAGAAATACAAACGGACAAACACAAATCAACATTTTTAGTGAAAAAATTCAAGAACATCCGCATTTCTCATAGAATTGTCACACGGCAAAACTACACCATTTCATGTGAAAATTGTATTTATAAACAAATAAAACTAAATATTGCAGTGTTTGATCCTCTAAAAATGTTATTTAAAAATGTGTTGTTTAGCAGGCGAAGACAGAATTGAAAATAAAGTAGTCGTTATTTATAGATTAGTGTTAAAATCGAGCAATGTATAATTAATTGTATGATATCAGAATTTGGAAATATCCTTTGGCAAAACTAAAAAAAATTTACGCAAATTGTAAGTAGCTAGCATGTGCTGAATAACTCATTGCAAATAAATAATGCAAAATGGAAATGGAGTTCTCCTCGACAGTTCCAGAAAAAAACTATGTTTATTTGCAACTTATTTGTCGACTTTTAGCGTGGTTTTACTATTCCATCCTTCACACCTATGGGTTTTCGCCATAAACATCTTTTAAGGATCTTAAACCACAGTGGATGTTAACCAAGCTATATAGTAAGGTTACACAAGAGTTTTTGCCGGGTTAACCCAGTTCGGGAGGATTTATTTGACGTTTGCGCTATGGAATTTACATTTGAAAACCAAACCCACTGGGTTAATCCGGTTAAGTGTAACCGGGGTAATAAAGTCACTAAGAGCGTAACGAGCTGTTTATGTACTTTATAAAGCGAAGTGGCTCCAAATTTTGATAAAGCATACAAATATGTCCTTTGGTAAAAATAAGAATGTAACACGTTAATAAAGTAATGTTCATTTAAAAGAAATATATTAAATCTGAGATCTCTATTAGCACCCAACTCTGGTTCTTATAAGGACATGGAGCAATTAAATCAAATACCTGCTGGTTGAAAAAATGAAAAGTTGGTTAGTAGAAGAAAAACACTAAGCGACAAAATATAGACATTATTTTCCACATTTAATAACAATAAAAATTAAATACGCCTCAGCGTAATGTTGAGCCATGTTGAACTGCTCTACATGTGCTGTGTTAGAAACGCCGTTCGAAGATGGCGATAAAAAGGCGATCCCATATCCCTTTGTCATTTACGTTCGTAGGAAGTAGTTGCTGTGAAAAATTTTAGAAAAATTTCTCTGGTGCTGTTCTGATTTCCTTTACAATAAATCCCAAACCCAAGCTGGGCCACATAATTTGCAATAAAATGTGTTGAGTAGGGGTTATTTTTAAACATCCAAAACTGTTATTTACTTGTCTCCAATTAACACCAAGCCAGCTCAGAGAAATGAACCGCATTGCCATCGGACAGACTCACAGAATTCAGAAGCTTAATCACTTTAAATCTAATAATATGTATATTTCAACATTTTATTGTCCAGTTCAAAATTGAAAGTCGAAGTTGACATTTGATTACACACTACCCAATAATATGGAGGGTATAATTTACTTTGTCACTACGTTGGTAATATATTGAAATATTCTTCGGGGACCCTATCTATATATTCATGATGAGCATAAAGTTCTAAGTCGATATCACCATGTCCGTCTTTTCGTCCATCTGTAGAAATCATATTATTATATATTTACGATAGAGCTTTATAATGTTTGGTATATAAAACGGTCCACGTTTTGATATAGTTCGTATAGAACGGCGCCGATCGATTTTCGGTGTTTTCAAGGTTTTTGAAACTAATGAATGACTGAATTTTTTTCGGGGCTACAAAAATTTTTCCCTGATATTTGCCAGTACAGGTCCACGTTTTGACGAAGTCCCCAAAAAAACGGCACCTCCTGATTTTCGGTATTTTGAAGGTTTAGCCTCATTATCTCTGCGAAATGTCTGAAATATTATTTAGCTTTTTTGCCGTACAGGTCCACGTTTCTATATAGTACTTATAGAACGGTTCCTCTCGATTTTCGATATTTTAAAGATTTTAGCTCCATTATTACACCGAAATGACACCGCGATTTTCGGGCGGTTTTAGCCTCATTTTCACACGGAAATGTTTGGAATTTAGTATTAAGACTTTTTCTGGGTTACAAAACCTTTTCCAAGAAACTTGTCAGTACATGGCCCGTTTTAATATATAACGCTTACTCCCGATTTTCGATATTTTCAAGGGCTTAGCCCTATTATGACACCGAAATAGTTTATTTGGGGCCACAAAACTTTTTCCCGGGAATTTGTCTGTAAAGGTCTGAGTTTTGAACGGTACCGTCCACTATTCAGCATTTGCTGGGTTTTAGCCGAATTATGGTACAGAAATATCTGCAATTTAGTATTTAGTTTTCTTTATTTTCTGTTTTCTGTATTTTACAACTTTTAGCCTCATTATTTCACCGTAATGAATACATAATTAGTTAGTCTTCATTGGTGGTATTATTTTATATTAACTTGCAGAGAATTGTCGTTACAGATCTACGTATTAATATAGCCCCCAAAGAGCAGCACCGCCCTATATTCAGTATTTTTAAGGCCACATTACCGTAACGATGTAGCTGAAATTTAGTAGGTTTATAAAGCATGTCTTTAGAGAATAGTCGGACATTTCTTTGTTTTGATTTTTGGTATTTTGAAGGATTTTCTACGTTATGGAAGCAATTTGGTATTTAGTCCTCGTTATGGGCGTACAACATTTTGTTCAAGTTTTAATATAGTCCCCCATATAAGAGGTACATCCGATTTTCTTCTCTTTTTGCAGGATTTATGCTATTTATGCCATAAAAAATAGCAGTAATTCCACATTTAAGTTTCCAAGAGGTCAGATAAGTTCTCTATGAAAAATGGGCGTCATATGTCCACTTTTTGGTATTACCCCCATATCACGGTACCGCACGATTTTAGCTACTTTGAGGACTTAGCTACATTTTACGACAAAATAACTCTAATTTTAATTTAAAGTTTCTAGCGGTTGGAAAGCTTATCTGCAAAACTTGTAGACATGCAAAAGTCCACATTTTGGTATACTCCCCATATAACGGTTCCTTCCGACCGAAGTTACGAAGATGCCGCACTAGTTTTTTCATTGCAGTAGAAACGACCCACAGAAAACTCGATAAAATACCCGATATTTTCAAAAACAAATTTAGGTGATTTTCCGACTTTGTATTTTCTCATAATTTGTATTTTTGTAGATGGATTTTCACGAGTAACTAATTATTAAATCCAAGTTCGAGGAAATCGTCTGACAATTGTAAAAATTAGCTCCAAAATTATGATTTTTAGAAAAACGTTCGCACAAAAATTTCGTATTTGGATACAGATTTTTGTGAAGCTGTGTAGACTAGGGTTATGATTTTTTACAACCTCATATCCCTGTATCATAGCGTGATGAGTTTTGCCATAAGATTACATAAAATCTTAATTATAAGGTGATTTGGTGAAAAAACCTCACGCACAAAATGATTTTAAAATTTGAATTTATCAAAATTATGGACAATTTTTTGAAGTCACTGAAAACAGATATATAATTGAAAATAAACTTTAATTAAAATTACATAAAATTTATTTCTCACTATTTTTCTTCAATTCTGAGAATCGTAAAAATGTCGTAAACGCTATTATTCAAAAATATAATTTTTTAACAAAAAACAAAAAATTTAAAATTTTTTCAAAGTGACTTTTTTCGCGACTTTTTTAATATTTGAATGAAATAAACGTTATTATAGTTATTAGTAGGCTTATATTTGTTCATTCGCGCAACAAAAAATAATTTTTTGAAAAAAATTTTTTTTTCATTTCATATATTTTTTCAAAAAATTATTTTTATAAAATCGATTTGTGCGTGAACTTTTTTTATATTTCAATGGAATAAACGATAGCATAGTGATTAATAGGCAAAAGTTCATGCATCCCTGCTACAGGAAATCATTTTTGAGGAAAAATGTCAACAAGTCATAACCCTAGTGTAGACTACATTCACGACACATATATCAAATAGCTCAGAAACGCGAGTTCTACAATCCTATGTATGATTTTTTTTAAAGCCTGTTTGCGGAATGAAGTTAGAAGAAAATTTCAAAAAAAAACTCTTAAAATCTGTCTTCAAAACGTCAGCATCATTTAATGGCACATGCAGATCAAATATTGAAAAGTTATACATTGGTGAGATGATCCCTATTTTGTTGGCTTCCACTTTTACTTTGACAGGAAAATCGGGAAAAGTGTGGTTTAATCACAAATCGAGAGAAAACAAAAAAGACACGTTGGCTCCAATCCATTTTTACCCATTTTTTAGCATTAATACATCCTTGTATAATATACAACCACAATTCGCAATTTATAAAATAGGTAAACCTTGTCATGACATGGTATTTATGATGCTGAATTGATGATTCATTTGTATTTAACCTTGTTTAAAATAAAGCGATATTCTTCAGTTAGCATATTCCACTTCTCCTAGGCGTGGCGGAATATCTTCATAAACTAAAGGATACTAATTGTTCCATTTCCATCAATGGCGGAGGGAATAAAAAGTTTGGTCCGATGGAAATTAACGTTGTTCTTATTCTAAAAAAAATCATTAACATGTTCGATACCAATGCAAGTGACGGTATGACATTTTTTTATTGTAAATCAATCACGTATAAGTTTAAAAAAAGTGTGACCCCAAAAAGGTGAAATTCATGTTTAGATCCTAAGCAAGTAATTTTTGAATATTCTTAAATGGATAAACTACATAATTGGAACAAAACTTTAAATTATCGTTATTATAATTATAATACCTATATCAGCAAAAATGTCTAAAATCGTCTTTTCCATTTCAAAAAAATCAAAAAAAAATTTGATACTACATCTATGATTTTTGGTACATAGATTAAGAAAAAAATCGTCATTCCAAATCTGTTTTCGTTATCAACTTTGATTGTTGCGCGCAAAAGATATGACCGTTTTAATTATGCTAATTAGAAAAAATTCTAAAAAAATCGCGGCTTAATATAGTAAGCTGTTATATCCAATTATCGTTAACTGAATTCGCACCCTTTGAGAATATGCAAAAAAAAATTCAAAAAGTTTCAATGGATTCGCGATAAATTAAATTTGTTAAATAATTTCACGTATTTACAAACATATTTTTGAAACAATAGCGCTTATACTTACAAAAAAATATATAAAAAAATTATAGCAGCATCCAGACATTGTGAGGAATAAAATGAAACCTAAGTCGTGAAGTTTGGAGCTATAGTATTCGTGTTATTTGCAAAAATACAATGAAAATGTGACGAAAAAAATAAAAATTATGTTATTCTAATTTTATTATACCCTATACCACAATGTGGAAAAGGGTATAATAAGTTTGTTTTCCCAAAAATTCATGTAACGCCGCGAAATATTCGTCGTAGACCCCTCATGTGGTATACCAAACTTCATATCTCGACGAGATAAAGCGATTTAGCGATGTGTGTCCGTCCGTCCGTCCGTCCGTCTGTCCGTCCATTAAAAATTGTAATCAAGCTAGAGGCCGCAATTATGGACCGATTGTCACGAAATTTAGTATGGAGGTCGGGTTTGGACCAGAATAGAACTGATTAGTTTTTGGCGATGATCGTGAAATGTTAAAGGGATGAAATGGACCAAAAACAAAATTTTTGCTCGATTTTGTAGCCGCTCTGTAGGTCGCAATAATAGTCCGATCGGCGCGAAATTTTAAACGTAGTTTTGGTTTGAGATGAAGAAGTAGCGTGCAAGTCAACGGTATGATCGGATAATATTTAGCGGGTTAAATTGATCAAAACTTTTGTGTGAAAATTGGTAAAATTTCTAATGCACATCTTATAACTTTATCCCAAGAAGACGCGTTTAGTGGTATAGGGTATCACATGGTCGGCCCCGTCCGACTATAGTCTGTTCTTACTTGTTTTTTTATGGTTTTATAGGAAATGTTGAAGAAAAAATGATTGAGTTCTTCGTCATTTTCGTCCAAATTTCACGCAATAATGAAGATATTCCGTTGCAACAACTTTTTCACTTATAGTTTTCCTATTGGCGAATATTTTTAGAACATTATATTAAATCACAAGGAATTCCAATTGTGGCATAACATTAAAATAATGTTATATTGAATATTACAACATTTGAAACGCATAGAAACCGCTTAATAGTGGAAATCAGAAGATGAGCATCCGATTTTCCAAAACAGCGAATCAATCTCTCTTATTTGATATACACTTTGTGAAATTCCATTTGACGACCACGATGTAGCATCAGTTGCATGTTAGGGTGCAAAAAACAGTAAAATGCCCATAATTTCCACGAAGTACATTTGCATTTTATGCGCATCCGATTTCAATGATCACCATTAAACAATACATCATCCTATGTCATTTCAATGCGATCCATCAAGAACCGTGGATGTAGCATCGCACTCAGTTTTTAGAAAAAATCTATTATATCTCCGGATTCGCGAACGTTTTTCAATATCTGTTTTCGCACATTTTAAATATGCGTTTCGCTCTATTCATCTAAGTAGGAATAACACATCTAAAACGCGTCTAAATACGCGATATTTTCAAAAATATTTTTTGCATATTTTCGAAATTTGAGGGGTATCATATCCGCCGATCTAGTGGATGGATTTAGACGCGCAAAGGCTTGTTAGATTCAGAACGTAAAAAAACTAAATTCACGCGGGTTTCCACTGAAATCGAAAGGCATTTGAAAGTTTTGAATCCAAAAAACTGGTTTTTTAAAAAAAATTACGCACAAAAATTTCGACTTTAAGCTGAGATTGTTGTGAACCTTTGAAGGCTACACGCCCGAGTTATACATCAAAAAATGCGTAATCGCGAGTACTACAATCTCATAATCAGTTTTTAAACGAGTACAGTTGCGCGTTCCGATTAGAGCAAAAATTTAAAAAACCCAATTTTTCAGTCTTCAAAATGTCAGCATCCGTTTGAGATTGATGCAGTGGTTATATTAAAAAATCATACATTAGAAACTTCATCTCTGAAGTGTATTCTTTAACTTCTTCTTTGAACATTATACTCTACATTGTATTGTAAAGCCACTAATTGAAAATTGACTTAAAAAAGCTCGTTTCCTTCAACGATTTTTTTTCTATTTTTTTACATTAATATGACCACAGCTTCCGCTCAAATTATAATTTTAAGAAATCCATCGGTGAATCGTGCTAAAACAGTTTATTTTACCTAAATGCGTTCAAAAGTTATGGTATATTACAACAATTCGCGAGATATAATACCCCATACCTCAGTTTCAACAGAAGTAAATTTTCTACAAAAAGGCCGATATATGTCCTATGACTATGACAAATACTTTTATTGTAAGGACAATATTACATACCGAATCTGACAATATCTTTATAATCATATTTATTCCCTACCTCTACAACTGCAATTAAAATCATTCCTTCTAATTTCCCTCCATTTTCCCAATTAACATCAAATTAAATCTCTTTTGGTTCATTCATAATTTTGGAAATGGTGTTTAGTCATAATAAAATATATTTGTCATTTTTGAATGGAACATAATTTGGATTTAGATGACTTTGGGAGTGATGTCATATTTAAACAAAGCACCGCAACAATAACAAACGTTTAAAACTTAATTGACAAAAAATGCGTATTTGAGAAAAACAAGTCACTCAGAAAAGTGTCGCTCGCTACCAACTGGAACTGACAAGGAAGACTCACCCGAATTGAAGGTTGAAATGTGGGTCAGTCAGCAGGTGCGCTGATGACAATGCTGTATTCCTTGGCGCCTTATGTTGTTCTGTTTTTTTTTTTTTTTTGCATTTTATATTGTGTGTGGGGAATTTCACTTAATAAATAATTTATTTGGACACATTCACCGAACATGCGGCGCCATATCCATATTGTCCAAATAATAGATACAAATTTAGCCATGGATTGATATAGTGTGTGTTTGTGAATAAAAACTAGTGTATTTAATAAAAGCTAGCGACTAAATTCAAATATCATTCAATTACATTTTGAGGAGAAAGAAATACGACATAACAATTAAAATGTCCTTGAATCCCTATGAACTATGAATTGGACAAATACAATTTCAATTGATATTTCGTGACTGATAATCTTCTAAACGTATACAAACACACTCTTTCGATTATGTTTTATGCCGGCTGAAAGCCGCTTAACAAAATTTGCATTTACATGTTGTTGTGATTTTTTTATTTCGCTTTTTTTGCACAGAAACTCATGAAATATAATCGAAAAACTATTTTCAATATCTTGGCAATCGATATAAATTGCTAAAACTCGTACTACCGTCATTGTTACTGTATTGAAATTTGAATGTCTATCCATTCATCTACCATTACTGTTGCCAATAAAATCGAAACTAAAAATACTTGTAGCAGTCGAAATTATTGAATGAAGAGGAAAACGTACTTTTGGATTTCCAAACACACCCAAAATGAGCATCATTAGCATATGGATAAAGGGGCATTTACAATTATATGGAAAAATATTTTTTTAATTAGAAACTTCATTTTACCTTTATTCTCTAGAAATTGATACTGATGAGGAAATTAATTAATTAATTTCATAACGATTTTTTGTAGTGGATTACTAAATTTGATTCGAAAAAATAAATGATTTGTTGTAGTTGTAATATGGAAATTAATTAAGGGAAGTCCGTTATTCCAGCTTTAAAACAACTGTCATTCAATATCCATAGTAAATGACAAATAGCAACTGAAGGCAGTGTCTTAAGACTGCCTGATGAAAGTCTTTAAATTTATACGAGCTGAAGGCGGTCTTTTACGCGAACTGAAGTGAGACTATAGAGACCAGCTCGAGGGAGTCTTTATAGACGAGCTTATTGAATCTTTATAGACGAGCTGAAGGGAGTTTTTATAGACGTATATTAGCAGAAGGGAGTCTTTATATATGTAGACGAACTGAAGGGAGTCTTTATAGACGTAGACGAGCTGAAAGCAGAAGGCCTAGACGAATTGAGGGAAGTATTTAAAGAGCTGAAGGGAGTTTTTATAGACGAGTTGAAAGGAGTCTGTATAGGCGAGTTGAAAGGAGTCTTTATAGAAGAGCTTAAGGGAATCTTTATAGACGAGCTGAAGTAGTCTTTATAGACGAGTTGAAGGGAGATATTATAGACGAGCTGAAGGCGGTTTTTATAGACGAGCTGAAGGGAGTCTTTATAGACGAGCTGAAAGGAGTCTTTATAGACGAGCTGAAAAGAGTATTTATAAATGAGCTGAAGTGAGTCTTCATTGACGAACTCAAGGGAGTCTTTGAAGACGAACTCAAGGGAGTCTATATAGAGGAACACAAGGGAGTCTATATAGACGAACTCAAGGGAGTCTATATAGACGAACTCAAGGGAGTCTATATAGACGAGCTCAAGTGTGTCTTTCTACACGAGCTAAAACGAGTCCTTATGGACAGCTGAAGGAAGTATTTAGAGCACTCTTTGTAGGAGATTTTTTTGAAGCAATTACTGCTTAGAGAACTTTCGCAAGTACACATACTTCGGAGTCGGTTAACAACATGCGTACTAACTTCTTTCTGCAGAGTGGCATCTATTAATAGTATCAATGTGTCCAGTTTGAATCTATTTGTATACCCTACACCATATTATGGAGGGTATAATTAAATTTCCGTTTGCAACACATCGAAATATTCGTCGGAGCATAAAATTCTTAGTCGATATAACCATGTCCGCTCGATGTAACAGCTCGCAATATTTACGATAGAGTTTCTTTTTTTGGTATAGAAGTTTGTTTTATTCCTAGAATGTTTAGAATTGAAAATGGGCTATATCGGACTACGTTTTGATATAGCTCCCATTGAACTGTACCTTCCGATTTTCGGTATTTTGAAGGTACCGAATATTGTACCGAGATGGCTGAAATTTGGTATTCAGTCTTCGTCGGTAGTATAAAACTGTATTTTGGTATTTAATCTTCGTTGGGGTATAACATTTTCCACCTGAAATTTGTCGGTATAGGTCCACGCCTTCATATAGCCCAGACAGAAAGGTACCTCCCTATTTACGGTATTTTGACGGTTGTGGCTTCAATATCCCACCAAAATGGCTGAAATTTGGTATCTAGGCTTCTTTGTAAGTGCCATAGACCCACGTCTTCATGTAGCCTCTATAGAACGGGACCTCCCGATTTTTGGTATTTGGAAGGTGGACGCCTCAATATTCCACCAAAATGGCTAAAATTTTAGTGTTTAGTCTTCGTTGAGGGTATACAACTTTTTACCTTAAATTTGTGTCATAGGTCCACGTCTTCACATAGCCCCACCGAAACGACTGAAATTTGGTATATAGTCTTCGTTGGAGGTATAAAACTTTCCACCAGACATTTTCGGTATTGGATTACGTCTTCACATGGCCCCCATAGAAGGGTCTTTACCAACTTTGGCTACAATATCCCTCCGAAATGGCTGAAATTTTGTATTTGGCCTTCATTGTGGTTATAGAAGCTTCTATCGAAAATTTTTCGTTATTGTCCACGTCTTTATATAGCCCCCATAGAACGGTATTTTTAAAGTTTTAACCACTTAAATGTACAAAACACTTTTACAGGTACAAAACATCTCTAGCAAAAATCAGACAGTATAGGTCCATGTTTTGGTATAGCCCTAATATAAGACTGCCCCAATTTAAGATTTTTTGAATATATTATTGACATTTTTCTACACAAAATTCCAATGAACAACCAATTGTTAATTGGAATTTTGTGTTTCTAGAATATAGAAAACTTACTCCGAAAGAACTATCCATATATATCCATGTTTAAGGGGTTATGGCCACTTATTGAGCACGAAAAATGAAATTTTTCATGAATTTTTTACAAAAAATCTACCAATTTTGTAGAAGATTTTGTTTTCATCTGATAGATCACACCTACAGCTACTTTCGGATATTTTTTTTTGAAAACTGTTTTTACTAAAGCAGTTTGAGGTGCCTACTGTAGCTCGAAAGCGAATAAACCGATCAGCTATATTTTTGTGGGATCATTAAGAACCTAATAATCTTAAATAAATTAAAATTAATTAAATTAAAAAATATCCATTTAAAAAAAAAACTATGAACTGTCAAAGTCAATATTTCGATTTTAATTAAAAAATAAATAGTTGTTTCGCCATAAATCCGTCAAAAAAAATTAAAAAAAATCTCTCGCTTAAGTACAAGCTTTTTATATGTATATTAATCTCACAAAGACATATGAAGATCGGATCATCCATTTTCGAGCTACAGTGGGCACCGTATTCCAAAATGCCATTTTGAGAAAACCGCGTTTCAAACTTCGATGTTACATACAAATCACAATAAATTTTCTCTTTCTAACACTCATATCTCAGCTAATTTTTATCCGATTGACTCAAAGATTTTTGCAACATATTCTATTGTACCTGTACTTTAAAATGAGCTAATGAAAACAATTTCGATTTTGTAAAATTTGTGAGTGGCCATAACCCCTTAGGTCTAACCGGTATTGCCGAATTTTATGTATTTGGATGTTTTTTCGATTTGACAATTTTCGAACCGAGTTTGCTCTAGTTCAATGTTGTGTGTTGCCAGAGGATACAAAAGTTCTATTCGGAAATTTGAAAATATTGGTCCATATTTTGAAAGGAACAACAATGACGCCCCCTTTTATAGGGAGTATTATCAGTTAAGATATTCTGCTCCTGCAAGGAATAAGGAGAGATCTTATTACTTTCATAAACGAAAGGATGTCAATTGTTCCTGTTTACTTCTATTTTCTATACTTAACGTCATTTTACTTGTTTTTGAATGTATTACACGTGCCGAGGTGCCCATAGAAATGTATTTCCCAAATAGGATAAGAAGATTCTTCTCCAATTTACCTCCGTAAGTCCAAAACTCAACTAGTCTTTGATTACTTTATATTATCAAAAATCCCTAAAATAATTTTCATTAATTTTCGATTGCTTGAGTGGAGTATTCCCCCATTGGCTCAACTTCATTTATTACCCTCTATTACAGAGAGTAATGTTTTTCAAAACGAACTGACAGTGTTGCAAAATTTTACTGATCGCTACCAATATCATGATTTCATCCCGGCGAAGGGAATTATCAATTGGCTTCTCAGTTTTTGAAATGATGCCTTTTTAGTGAAAAACCGAAATCTTTAAGTGTCTAGTATTCCCAAATGAATGAGAATCACACTCACTTTTCGGCTTTTCCAAAGAAACACCTGCTTACCTTGCTTACTTCTGATAAAAGAATAAAAAAGAAAAGGGCAACCCAGTTCGAAATTTCCTCGGCCTTCTTTATTCTTTTATTTTTATTATGTCAAAAATGAAGCAGGAAAGCAAGGCAATCAGGCAGAGCAGCTTATGTACGCAGGCCTTTACTCTCTGTAATAGAGGGTAATAAATGAAGTTGAGCCAATGGGGGAATACTCCACTCAAGCAATCGAAAATGAGATTGAATCTTCAACAATAAACAAAACAAACAAACAATTTTCATTAATATAAAAACAATCCGGTCTTGAAAATAAAACCGGTCTTTAATATGAATTACTTTTAGCAAATCTTAATGCAATATTGAACATAATTTTGCATTCTTAAACTGGTATAAAAAAGCACTACAACTCTTATCTATCATTGTTTAAACTGTCTTAACAATGATATCAAAAAACATTAAAAAGTTCATAAAGACTTCCTGGTATTTCCAAACAAATTCACTCTGCACTGTAGCTTATTTTAGTTAACCAAAATAAATGATATCTTAAATTCTCATTTATGTTTAGAAATCAAGTGAGGCATTAAATATGCCAATGTCTTTAATTGTTAATTAAATTCAAGTCTGTTGAAATATTTAAAGGTTTAGCAAATACATATATCTATTTTTACACAAAAAAAAAAAAAACAGAAAGTATTTTTCTGGTCATTTTAATTTTTTGTACACATTTTTTATTCCTGACATAAGAACTTTTAATATCGACCGTCCGACCAAACAACACATGGTTTGGTTGAACAAATAAAAAGATTTATAATTTTTGCTTACTTTCTGCTTTGAGTAATGCAATGATTTCTTTTTATACTCTAAAGATTCTGTTTGTGTTTACCCAACGATGAAGTCAGGAAAATATGCCAAAAAAAGTAACACACTCATACATCAAGATGACTGCATATTTACATTTGTTCAAAGTTGAATTACTCGATGGAATAGTAAACAGATTGCTCATTAAATTGTGAAAATTGCTTTAGTATTTTTTGCAATTTCTTAAAAAAAAACACATACTTAGTTCGGGTGTTCAAACGCTTTTAAAGATGATACTCAAATGATTATTGTTTATTCCTTAAATGTTTAATGGATGGAACACAAAGTGAATATTTATTGTCAAATTGTTAATTTTAGATTGTGGAGAAACCTCCCGCTACAGTTAAACAATTTTCGGAGATATTTTTTTATTTCTTTGTTAGCGATTATTAAACTATACCAAGTTTTTTTGTCATATATAATACACTGCATAGTAAACTATATCATACATCTATAATATGCTATCTAGTAGGTCTAGTTAATAAGGCCCATTTTGCATTCCATAACCGCTCCATGACATTATTTAATGTACAACAAAATCTTCTAACAATGGTATGCTGCTTTCTCTATCAGTTGGAAAGTGTCCAACTTATATCTACGTATATATCACCCATTTCTATTTACCTGAAATATTTCACATAATTTTCTTGCCACAACAAAATATGTATTTCCAAAAACAAAAGCTGAAGTAGATTTATTTTAGCAACTCAACTCTTTTGTTTTTTGCCGATTTTTCTATTTCATTGATGATAAAACTTGTATTGATTGTGTGTGTGTCACCAAATTATGCGAAATCTAGTTGATGCTATAACGTTTCGTTCTAATTGGGCAGCATACATTTCTAAGTTTACTCGACGATAGAACATTAATAAATATTAATATCATCCCAAAATACGAAACGTCGTTATCGGTCAGATAATTTTAGCAATGATGCAATGTGTGCATGAAATATTTTGCTAATTGTCATGAAATATAAAGCCATTTAACCTTTTGGCTTTGTTTTCGTGGCAAGACAAGAAAATCATCATGCATTTTGTGAAGAGATAAAATATTTATTAAAATATATAGTCTATGTTTATGGAATTCCAGGCCATTTCTGTGGTTTTCTGAGAGAGAAGGATAAGTCGATTCATGTCATTTTTAAGATATTGGTTCCATGTAGATGTACTTTTTTAAAGGTTTCTATACAAAACATTCTCTTTTGAAAAGTTTGAATATTCCTAAAGTAATACAAAAGCTAAAACCAAGGTTAATTTAGTAAGATTGCACAGGAGGTGATGCCTCAGCTGTGGATTTGTCTACCTCATTTGTCGGTAAAATTAAAATGCATATATTTTCGGTAATTAGCGAAATTTATCAGTAAGATAGCGACCAAAATAATGGTTACGCGATATCCTACCGTTATATTTGCCCTGAGTCCAAATGGTGCGCCTTTATGCACTTAGCACCGAGAATTGTTTTTGCAAGAAAACTTCAAATTTTATACCAAAATGATAGTTTTGAGACTTTCTAAGCTTTTTTAATAAATAACATTTTTCTCTTAAACGTACGGTTTTCCGATAGTTGTTTATGGCAGCTTCGGCTGGATCCGTATGAATACTATTCAAACCTGCTTGATATGCCTGCTGATCTAGGTGTTCTCTCTTGTAACGCTGGACTGACCTCTCTTTCTAGATCATGAAGATTTTTCTTGATCTGCCTGGGTGAAGAGGTTCTATTCAGAATATGGTGATTAGGATGCCTCCCACGGTAACACTCGAGCATGTACTGCAACGTAGATGGTCCATTGGAGACATGACGATGTTTGCTGTTCTCTGGACGGCATTCTGAAAAGTCTGAATATCTTTTCATCACGTTGCACTTACATTCGCTGACCAAACTGGAGCCGCATAACTTACCACAGACTGACCTATCGCGTAATATGTGGTCATCAAGTTTTCTTTATCTTACTCCAGATGCTGCCGACTAGGGATTTGAGGGCCTTGTTCCTACATTTCAGTTTGGGGAACATAGCTGTGGCATACGCGGACGACGTGAACATGCTGTCGAATGTGACCCCTAGAATTATGGTGTAGTTTGTGGTCGGAATTCTGCTACCATCGACCATGACCTTCAACTCTGTTCTTACCTGTGCCGTCCATATGGCGGATATATGCATATTCCTCGCGTGGAAAAAGCTGGTAAGATCGGTCTAACAGGAGTTCAGCCTTTCACAAATGACATCAGGGAATGTATTCTACGCCCAGATCGTACAATCGTCCGCATACGTTACGATCTCAATGCCGTATGGAGGGGGCGGAATACAGGAGAGGTAGAGCTTAAACAGTTCCGTAGATATCACCCCACCTCGGGGAACCCCCTGTTTCACTCTACGGGGCTTGGACTTCTTGTTTTTGAATTCCACGTAGGACTGGCGTCCACACATATAATTGATTGTCCAACGTTTCAAACTTGGCCCAAGGGTTGTCCGCTCGATGTCCTCAAACATCAAAGGCTGTAAAGTCAAGCGCCACCATCAATGTTCTGTCACACGGCCTTTTCAGGTTGAATCCTCGACTGAGGTTGAGTCCTTCCTCCTTCGGTGCTCGACAAACTGTCGACTGAAATAACTTGCGAATCTCTTCGGATCAGTCACCGACTATCCTGTTAACTTCCAGTGTCAGCTCCTTGACTCTGGTGTTGGTACGACGAAGCTCATCACGCTCATTTGCTAATCCCGTCGCCCTTGCTAGGAAGTTTGGTCTAACTTCGGGTATTCGACCAGCAGGTATATGACAAGCGGCTGCAGCAGTGATGATGTCTCGGAACGTCCGTTCTGCTGACCGAACATCTGAAGGGTTAGGCAGATCTTTGATTACACTGTGAACCGAAATTTTGGGACAGAGATAATTCTTATTGAGGATGAACGCCTTTGGTGAGTATATTAAGAATCCAGAAGTACACATCCGCCGTGAGTCGAACTTCCGAGTAATGGCGTGATTAAGTTACTGCTGAAGACCCTGTAAGGCATCTGAAATTAGCGTTACATCTTTGGTAACCGTTGTTTTAGCTTATTTATGAGATGACATGTCTTCAGTCAAATTGAATGAGGATTATTTTCGTAGAGCATTTCGACATTTGAGGTAGTAAAATACTTCGTCTACCTCTCCACCGCCATAAACACAATGTACATCAGTTGTGAAATAAAGAGAAGAATTGTGTTGCCGAACAGATGCTACTTTGGCTTAAGTAAGCAGTTTAAGAACAAACCCACATCTCGTCAAACAAAAACAAAGCTTTACAAAACATTGATACTACCCGTGCTGATGTATGGCCGAAGCCTGGGTACTTGCGCAAGCAGAGATCTATGGACCAATCTCCGTTGACGGTGAATATCGACGTCGTATGAACTACGCGCTCTATCTGCTATACAACGTCATCCGTATAGATAAACGTATCGAGATGCAACGATTGCGTTGGCTAGGTCATATCATAAGAATGAAAGATGACGAACCCGCTAAAAAGGCGTATAAATATGTACGTGCCACATGGCGCTGTACACAGAATTGGCAGGCCTGAGCTTAGATGGAGCAACCAAGTGGATGAAGAGTTGAAAAGGCGCGGTATTCCAGATAGCGAAGCAGCAAACAGAGAGAAGTGGATATCTTTTCTTAGTTCGGCTTATGGAACATATGTTCTGTAATGGGCCAGCTAAGTAAGTAAGTTACCGATTTCTAGTGTAGCTGTATTCGTCTCTCGTGAACACGGTTTGGTTTAGCTGTTAACCCGCCGATTTGTATATACATAGTTGTCGATAGTGGGATTGTAAAAGTAGGATACACACCATCAAAAAAAAAAAATAAGTGCCATACCCAATGGTTGAGCACCAACTCTCCGCAAATATTTTTGTAAATACCAACTACACAGGAGGGTAAATAATTCTTCTTATTTTTTATGAATTAGTTAATTTATCATATGTCTGAACATGATAATTATACATCATATTTAGCCATTAACCATACCTGAAAATTACTAAATGTGTAAAACGTGCATAAAATCAACTAGTTAAGCTTGTATGTTACGAACACTGAATGACGCATACGAAATTTTAGATACATACTTTAATATTCATTTTTTTGCCCAAGAATATTTATATGAACCCCTTAACTTGAAAGTAAAACCACAGGAAAATAATATAACTGCTTAAATAAAGACTTCACAAGACAGCGGCAACCAACCCGTTATTATATACTACTGGTTGTAATTTTGAACTTATTTGCACGTGCTGTCTGGTCAACCACCTGTCATCTTACCAATTACCCATAATAGGCGTATTAGCGAGGACGACTTCAAAGCAGTTTTTATTTACATAAAACATGTTGTGACTTATCCTACTTTTCTCATGACCCAAATAAACACAAAAACAAACAAATAATCGCCTATACAAAAGGATGTGACATCACCTCTCCTCACCTTCAGCTGAACAAGTTGTTGTTCAGACAGCTAGACAACTGGCAATTACACACACTTTTGATTCACTTTTTAGCCATTTGGCAAGTGAGTAAATAGAAACAAGTGAGTGTTCCATTGCACGCATTCGGCTGACCTGGCGACCTGGCCTAGTCAACAACTGTTGTTGGTAGTCGTGTACTATGTAACAGCTGATGACTTCATGCCATCGCTACCAAAAATTAATGACTGACAACAAAAGCAGAATATAAAGCTATAAAACAAAAAAAAAACATTAATATTTTCCACTTTTTATTTAACAAAGAAAAAAGAACTCAAAAACTACACAAATATGTCATTTCAAGTTTAAAATAATATGTTATGGTTATTAGCTAATGCCACCAACAAAACGCAATAAATAAAGAACGGGAAAAAGAAGAAGAAGAAACCAACAGACTGAACAGACATAACACGAACGTCTCAAATGATTGAAAGAAGAATTTTTTAGCTAATAAATTCTCAAAATAATAAATGTGTTTAATGGATAATGACTGTATATAATATGTGTGTGTTTTACTTCTTTCTACCAGATGCATACCGAGAAAATATATAAGGGTGTTTCGAATATTATTTCATGGGCATTGTTATAATTAGACAGCAGAATTTTATGCAACCCCTATTTTTGGTCCGATTCATGTCAAATTTTGGGACTGGGCATATTTTTGGCTTCTGATTACATTGCAATCGAAACATATGACATATGCAAAATTATGCAAAATGCATAAATTTTTGCATATGCAAAATTTATGCAATTTACATATTTTCTTATGCAACAAATATTTCAATAATAGGTACAAAAATGTCTATGTGTACAATTTTTCTGTTTAAAATTCTCTTCAGACAAGTCAATAAAATAGAGAAATGTATAACCACAGCCACAACCTTCAAAATACCGAAAATCGGGAGGTATCGTTCTATGGGGGCTATATGAAGGCCTGAACCTAAGCCGACAAATTTTAGGTGGAAAGTTTTATACCCCCAACGAAGACTTAATACCGAATTTCAGCCATTTTGGAGGGATATTGAGGGCACAACCTTCAAAATACCAGAAATCGGGAGGTACCGTTCTATGGGGGCTATATGAAGACGTGGACCAATACCGATAAATTTCAGTTGGAAAGTTTTATACCCCCAGCGAAGACTTAATACCGAATTTCAGCCATTTCGGGTGGATATTGAGGGCACATCCTTCAAAATACCAGAAATCCTGAGGTACCGTTCTATGCGGGCTATATGAAGACGTGGACCTATACCGAAAAAAATTTGGGAGAAAGTTTAATACTGCAAATGAAGACTAAGTACTAAATTTCAGCCATTTCGGTGTAATATTAAGGCCACAACCTTCAAAATTCCGAAAATCGGGAGGTACCGTTCTATGGGGGCTATATGAAGGCGTGGACCTATACCGACAAATTTCAAGTGGAAAGTTTTATACCCACAACGAAGACTAAATACCAATTTTCAGTCATTTCGGTGGGATATTAAGGCTACAATTTTCAAAATACCGAATATCGGTAGCTACCGTTCTATGGGGGCTATATGAAGACGTGGACCTATACCCAGGAATTTCTGGTGGGAAGTTTTATACCCCCAACGAAACCCAAATACCAAATTTTAGTCATTTCGGTGGGAGAGGCCACAACCTTCAAAATACCGAAAATCGGGAGGTCCCATTCTATGGGGGCTATATGAAGACGTGGACCTATGCCGACAAATTTCAGGTGGAGCGTTTTATACCTCCAAGGAAGACTTAATACCAAATTTCAGCCATTTCGGAGGAATAGTGAGGCCACAACCTTCAAAATACCAGAAATCCGGAGGTACCGTTCTATAGGGGCTATATGAAGACGTGAACCTATACCGAGGAATTTAAGGTGGGGTGTTTTATACCCCCCAACGAACACTAAATACCAAATTTCAGTCATTTCGGTGGGATATTGAGGCCACAACCTTCAAAATTTCGGAAATTGGGAGGTACCGTTCTATGGGGGCTATATGAAGTCGTGGACCTATGCCGACAAATTTCAGGTGGGCTGTTTTATACCCCCAATGAAGACTAAATACCAATTTTCAGTCATTTCGGTGGGATATTGAAGCTACAACTTTCACAATACCGAATATCGGTAGGTACCGTTCCATGGGGCCTATATGAAGACGTGGACCTATGCGGACAGATTTCAGTTGTAAAGTTGCATATCCCTAACGAAGATTTAATACCAAATTTCAGCCATTTTGGTAGGATATTTAGACCACAAATCCTTGAATATATTTTTGCATATGGTTTTGCATATGCTCTTTTTATGCAGATATGTACAAATATGTCAAAATATGCACGATATGCAGAATATGCAAAAATTTCTGGGCCTAATTCGTTTTATTTTGTAATAAAACGAGTTTCTGTCTAATCAGATTTTCTCTACGACCATCCTAACCATATATGCATTTGCATAGGATTCCGCTCTCTAGTTATAATTTTAAAATGGTGGTGGACAGTAGGACTGCAAAGATGTTATTACTGTGCAAACGACGCACAGTGATTTTTCTCGACCATATTCCTTTACGCATTTCACATTTCATCGAAATTGGTTTATTTTTCCATTTGTAACGCATTGAAAAAATCAAGGTTGCGAATCTCTTCGGGTCAGTCAGCGTAACGTAGCCAAAAGTGACTGAGGTCCTGTCTTTCTTTTTTCCAGGGTTCGAGAGTGACTTAACCGTTGCCCACAATACACTTATTCAGACTCCAATGTTGCACCTGTTCATATGATTTAACCACTTGTTCGGCTCGACGAAGCTCACGAAGCTCAATACGCTAATCCCGTCGCCCCTGCTGGGAAGTTTGGTCTCACTTCGGGTATTCAACCGTTCTGCTAATCGAACATCTGAAGAGTTAGGCAGATCTCTGAACCGGTGATAAGTGAACTCGGCCAATTAGCTTTCCCATAATTGACTAAAGTGCGGCGTTCAGAGGTCATGAAGTCGGGCGGTCTGCTGATGTAGAGAATTATTAGGAGATGGTCTGATCCAAGAAAAATGGCGGGTTGCCGGTGACGTCATTTGTCAGACCAGGTAACACGATGGTTATGTCTGGCAAACTGTGAAATAATCAGGGGTGCTGGTGAGCACTGCTTTAAAGTATAAATTCCTGATCAGGGTAAAATTCTGATTCGATCTATGCATGTCCGTCCGTCTGTGGTAATCACTCTAGCGTCCAAAAAAATTAAGATAGGTCGCTGAAATTTTGGAAAAATGCGACTTTTGTTTGCAGGCAGGTCAAGTTGAGCTATATTGATCCCCTGAGTCCATCTGGCTATGCGTGTCCGTTCGTCCGTCTGTCCAATTTTGAGCGGTTGATGGGGATGGGGGACGGATAATATTTAAGGTTGAAATGGGCAAAAAAACTTATTTGGAAACAAGTCAACGTTTTTTTTCCAAAGCGAATATGTCCTCTTCTATAAGAAGTATACAAAAGTAGAACCTGATAATGATAGAAGAAAATATCACCCTTACAATGTAATGTAGGTTGGCGTAGGTAACAACGGAGATATGCCAATAGTCGCTAATCCAACCGAAGTTTAAATTTTTTGGGATTTCAAATTGTTGTAATTATTTTATTTATTGTTTGTTGCTGCCGATGGATAAATAAGAAGACCCATTTCTGTTCGTGGTGCTTGCTTTATTGAGATTGATCTTGTATGATAAAATTTACACTTCAAAGTTTTATTCATATGCGAATATCTCCGCTTCTAGTAGGGGTATTCCAAGCCCGTCAATGCCAGAAGGAAAGATACAATACATCTCATTTTCCGACGTAGCCAGGGCGGCTCTGACTTGTTATTATTTTGGTTCAATTAGCCCTATGTTATTTAGTATAAAAGTCAGGGTGGCTGATAACTTTAGTATCGCCCAAAAAATATTTACCAGTAAAACTTGTGCACAGGGTAGTAGTGTAGGGCATTACATAGTCAGCCCCATCCCGACTATAGGTTTTTCTCGCTTGTTTAAAACTTATACCGTTCAAAAAACGAATATACCAATAATTGTGTGCATATAACGGTACCGAACAATTTTAGATATTTTGAAGTTTTTAGCTACATTTTCAGATCAAGTTAGCTTTAAATTTTGCTTGTTAGCGGTCAGAAATTTTCTCCACTAAAAAAATTAGAAATGAGTATGTTTCGGAAAAGCCCGCTTATAGCGGTAGCACCCGATTTCAGATATTGGAAGATTATTATTCAAATTTTTGGCATAAATTGGCATTTAGGGTTCCCAGTGCCTAACAAACGTTTGCATTAAAAATTGTGGACACTAGGGTTATGACTTTTTTACAACCTCATATCCCTGTATCATAGCGTGATGAGTTTTGCCATAAGATTACATAAAATCTTAATTATAAGGTGAAAAAACCTCACGCACAAAATGATTTTAAAATTTGAATTTATCAAAATTATGGACAATTTTTTGAAGTCACTGAAAACAGATATATAATTGAAAATAAGTTTTAGAGCCACATGAGATAATTAAAATGACATAAAATTTATTTCTCACTATTTATTTATTTATTTATTTATTTATTTATTTATTTATTTCTTAATTCTGAGAATCGTAAAAATGTCGTAAACGATTTTATTCAAAAATATAATGTTTTAACAAAAAACAAAAAATTTTAAATTTTTCCAAAGTGACTTTTTTCGCGGCTTTTTTAATATTTGAATGAAATAAACGTTATTATAGTTATTAGAAGGCTTATATTTATTCATTCGTGCAACAAAAAATAATTTTTTGAAAAAAAAAAGTTTTTCATTTCATATATTTTTTCAAAAAATTATTTTTATTAAAATCGATTTGTGCGTGAACTTTTTTTATATTTCAATGAAATAAACGATAGCATAGTGATTAATAGGCAGAAGTTCATTCATCCCTGCTACAGGAAATCATTTTTGAGGAAAAATGTCAAAAAGTCATAACCCTAGTGGACACGCCTCCTCGTCTCCTCCAAAAATTATGGACCTGTATAATAGTGTCACCCGATATTTTTAAGTTTTTATTTATAATTGCTTAAGTCTGGAGTATTGCCCCATTGGCTTAACTTCATCACTTTCCTCTTTGCAGAGAAAAATGTTTACAAAATGTGGTGTAATTGGTAATTAGCCCAAATGTGGTGTAATTGGTAATTAGGATTCCTAGTGGTTAGAAAAAATCTCCACCACAAATTGTGGACATTGTGGACTTTGAAAACAGAAAGAAAACTAATTATTTCTTAATATCAGAATATTTCATGTTGGATTGTATAAAACGTTCGGGCCGGCCGTACTTAACGCTTTTTTACTTGTTTTATTGAGTATTTCTTGAGTATTGATCCCAGAATATTCTTTTATATTTAGATACAGATTGAAATGCTCCAAATATCCCTTCAAAATTCATTACCACTGGAATATGTTCGTATTTTTCATTCGCATTCTCTCCATTATAATGACAAATTGTTACAACAAGCACGTGAAAACAAAATTGTTTCAAAACCAATAATTCGGAATAAGCGAATACAGTTTTTTTTAATGAACGCTTTGAAATTGAAAATTGAATAACAGTTGAAATATATGAGGTCATAAAAGCTAATTGAAAATAAAAACAATAAATGTTGCTCTTTACTTATTTACCTCCCGCGGTGACTAATTGAATTTTGAGTGATTTTTGAATTTGTTTTTAATTACTAAAGTGGGATGGATGATGAATGGAGAACAAAATAAATACGTAACTAAAAACAGTTGACATTCACACATCATGGGCAATGGCCGAAAAATTCAATTATTTGATAAGTGATTTATTGCAAATTT
This sequence comes from Musca autumnalis, assembly GCF_047663935.1. Taxonomy (NCBI): domain Eukaryota; kingdom Metazoa; phylum Arthropoda; class Insecta; order Diptera; family Muscidae; genus Musca; species Musca autumnalis. The sequence continues at coordinate 111,726,272 of NW_027412088.1, read as the reverse complement.
GTTGAAGTATCCAAATTAGCTTATATTTGAAAATGTAATACTGTTGTCGTGTGGGGGTTTGAAGTGTGAAACAAACCTACTCAGAAGTAAGTAGACAATTGAGGCTGCTCTGCTCTTCAATTGACAGCAATCAAAACAACATTATTTAGTTTTTAAGTGGCGTTGACAGTCCAAGTTAATTACGCTCATCAAATTGTTTCAAAAATACTTAACTTCTTCTTCCCCTTTGTCTCAAATAATTGTGAAGTGTGATAACAAAACAGACATGTGCGAATTGATAAACTGACAGCACACGCATCTTTCTCATTATCTTATATTTTTGTAACTCTATATCGACAAACAAAAAAATAAATACAACATATAGTCATCAGACTAGATATGTTCTTGGCGTCAAACCCGTTAAAATCTTATTTACAGTGATGCGTACAAGGGATACACTTGTCTTAAAGATAAAAATACCATAAAAAACAGGTGTGAAAAATCATACATGAAGATTAAACAGTTATAAAGTTATGATATTTGCTTATATTTATTATGTCATTCTCAGTAAGATTTTTATGGGAAGGCCTGAGAGCTTACGTAGAGGAATTATTTTATACTAGCAAAATGCCCGCTACTTCGTATGCGGAAAAGTAATAATATTCAAATAAACAATATTTAATATGGTGAACACTGAAAATTTGTATGTACTAATACCTATTTGAATTGATACTTTATTTCTTTAAAGTACTGTTCGTACACGTTTTGTTCGAATCTCAAAAAAAAAAAAAATACCTCTACACTTCAACAGCGGCCTACATTTTAAATTTCAGTCCATGTTTTATTAGAACGGTATGAGTATTTTGAAAATTTTATCTACATTTTCCAACCGAATTTTGGAATTTGTGATATCAAAATGTAGAAACCCGATCGATTCCCCGGTCAGGCAACATCAAAGTTTCAACGGTGGCAAAATACCCCTCAGTAATGTTAGCGACATTTCCTGAGTATTTCAGTCATGTAAAACTTCTCTACAAGTGGTGTCGTAAGGCACGCCGTTCGGACTCGGCGATAAACAGTAGGTCCCATATCATTGAGCTAATATGAAACGGGGTGCACTCAATGATATGAGAGAAGTCTCCCTTGTCCCGTCTGGGATGTTTGTGGAACAATTATTACATTATTTTGAAACCGAATTCGTGTTAACATAGAAACAATAGTACATTATTCAGTACAATTTTTAGAAACCACAACCTTAGCTCATACGTTACAGTTTTAGCTCTACTTGTTCACCCAATGCCAATGGTATTACATGTAGAAACCTTTCATACATTTAAAGGTGGATTTTAATATACATTCTGATCCAATCTCAACAGTGATCCTCACAACAAATTTCATTTATCGATTCACTCAATACCAGTGCTTCAATATTTAGTATTACTTAATTCTTCTAGTACATTTATTGTACGACCACTTCTAACAATGAACTTAGCAAATAAATAATATACCAGAATTCCACTCCTAATCCTTAGCCCAATACCAAATTTATTGCAATTTTGTACTTTTCACACACTAATTATATAATCCCAGCTTCATTGCCACACCAACGTCAAATTTAATACCATTTAGTACATTTCGTATTTCTCAATAAGTCAGCCAGCCCTCAGCCTCATTTCTGAATTTGTATGCATTTCAAAAAATCCTTATCTAAACACCAACACCATCCCTCATACAACAATTCGAAATTCCACCTTTGTCCCTTCAAGCAACGCCAAACTGGTGCCAAATTCAGTACTTATAATATGTATAAGTTAAAAAACTACTTCCTTTTATTCAAAACTAAATCCCAATCGCAATTTAGTATTTTTCGTATACATAATATACATAATACCGAATTTCACAATTTCAGCTCTACTAATTTACACAATAACAATTCGAACCAAATTCTTTGCCATTTTGTAATTTTCGTACACTTATTGTACGTATATCCACAACCACATCCATATCTCAACCCTACACATCAAGAGGGTGTATAATACCAAACTTCCGAATTACATCTCTATTCATAATACCATTAATATTTTTCGTATGAAAGTACGAATTTCAATAACTATCTCCAACAGTAATTCCAAATTTCATGATTCCACCCTATCCGTCCACCCAAAACTAAATTGTACCAAACTTAGTACCATTTAGTACTTTTCGTAACCATAAGTACGATCTTCCAAAACTATCTCAGCCCTACACTCCAACAGTAATCTAAATTTCAGGATTCCAGCTCTCTCCCTTTACCCAAATCCAAATTGAACCAAATTTAGTACCAGTTAGTACTTTTCGTAGCCATAAGTTCGAATTTCCTAAACTTCCTTAACCCTACACTCCAACAATAATCTTAACTCGAAATTTCAGGATTCCTGCTCTATCCGTTCACCCAAATATAAATTGTACCAAATTTAGAACCATTTAGTACTTTCGTATCCATAAGTATGAATTTCCAAAACTATTTCAATCCTTCACTCCATCAGTAACCTTAATTACAGATTTCAGGACTACAGCTCTATCCGTGCACCCAAATCCAAATTGAGTACCATTTATTAATTTTCGTACCCCCTAAGTACGAATTTCCAAAACTTGCTCAATCCTACACCCCAATAGAAATCTTAATTAAAAATTTCAGGATTCCAGCTCTGTCCGTTCCCTAAAATCCAAATTGTACCAAATTTAGTACTTATCGTAGCCATATGTACGAATTTCCAAGACTAAGTCAATCCTACAGTCCTACAGTAAATCTTAATTCCAAATTTCAGGATTCCAGCTCTATTCGTTCCCTAAAATCCAAATTGTACCAAATTTAGTACTTATCGTACCCATAAGTACGAATTTCCAAAACTTCCTCAATCCTACACTCCAACAGTAACCTTAACTCTAAATTTCAGGATTCCAGCGGTATCCGTTCACCCAAATATAAATTGTACCAAATTTAGTACATTTAGTACTTTCCGTTCCCATAAGTAGGAATTTTCAAAACTACCTCAATCCTACACTCCATCAACTCTATCCGTTCACCTAAATATAAATTGTACCAAATTTAGTACATTTAGTACTTTCCGTTCCCATAAGAATGAATTTCCAAAACTACCTTAATCCTACACTCCATCAATAACCTTAATTCGAAATTTCAGGATTCCAACTCTATCCGTTCATCTAAATTTAAATTGTACCAAATTTAGTACCATTTAGTACTTTCCGTACTTATAAGTATGAATTTCCAAGACTAACTCAATCCAACACTCCAAACGTAATTAAATTCCAAATTTCGGGATTCCAGCTCTATCCGTTCACCCAAATCCAATTTGTACCAAATTTAGTACCGTTTACTACTTTTCGTACCCATAAGTAAGAATTTCCAAAACTACCTCAATCCTTCACTCCATCAGTAATCTTAATTCCAAATTTCAGGTTTCCATGTCTATCTAAATCCAAATTGTATCAAATTTGGTACCATTTAGTACTTTTCGTACACATAAGTATGAATTTCCAAAACTAGACCCATATCTCAATCGTACGCTTCAACGGTAATCTAAATTCCAAATTTCAGGTTTTCAGCTCTATCCGTTCACCCAAATCCAAATTGTACAAAATTTAGTACCATTTAGTACTACTCGTACACATAAGTACGAACTTCCAAAATCATTTCCTTATATCGACACCTCCAAATAATAGTATGCTAAGTCTAAAAAGTGAGTTTTGCAGGAGAAGCTCTCAAAGTTTGGAATTTTTTTTGAACTTCAGTACTATGCTAAGTCAATATTTGTTTATAACTTCTGTTCGGATTGACCGATCATTACCAAAATTAGACAGAATTTAAGTTAAAGGACGTTTAACACCTCCAAATAATAGTTTGCTAATTCTGAAAAGCGAGTTTTGCAGGAGAAGCTCTAAAAGTTTGCAAATTTCTTTGACCTTCAGTACTATGCTAAGGAAATATTTGTTTATAACTTCTGTTCGGATTGTCCGATCATTACCAAAATTTGACAGAATTTAAGTTAAAGGACGTTAAATATAAAAATGTAAAGAACTTGAAAACATGCTAAGTCGACTTAGCATACTATTGTTTGGAGGCGTCGATATCAACACCACTTCCCAACCTTGATTTCCATACCAAATATGAACATTGTAGCTATATACGCTCAAAATATACAATTGGTACCAAATTTAGTAACTTTTCGTACACTTATAAGTCGAATTTCCAAAAACCCTTTGGTACATCTTTCTAAATCTCCATCAGTTAACCTCATTCCAAATTTCAGAATTCTAGCTCTTCCCGTTAGCATAATACAAAGGGTACCATATTTAGTACCTTTTAGTACTTTTCGTACCCTTCTAGGTCGAATTTCCTAAAACCCAGCCTTATCTCACCCCTACACACCGACAGCAACCCACAGTCAAAATTTCAGCTTTCTAGCTTCAGCGGTTTCGTCTGGGCGATGATATGTCAGTCACTCAGTAACTCAGTCACTCACTCACTAAGCTCTTTTATATATATAGATAAAGTTCGTTGACATCATAAGATTTTTTCATATCCATTCAAAATATCTTCTTTGTTGAAACTCAAATTAAAATTTTCGGTAATATAGTTATAACAAAAATATCCAGTATACAAAATTGGCATTCGTTCACACCTCTAAAATATTAATATGAATTTTTCTCTTTCATAATATTAATAATGCCTGCAAAGAAGTATATGAGACCAGATTAAAATTCCGGACTTTTAATGTAGTTTTTAGTGTGTAGTTTTTAAGTATCTGAGGACTTTTACATTTTCCTAAGATCAAATTTGCATTTCTTTTTCTTAGAAAAATAACCTATGCATTGTCGCATTGTCATTTTGAAACGTAAATAATAGTGATTATTATTAATTTTATATAATAAGTGAATGCAAAGTCCATCATCTGTCGACATCATTTATTAAAAATTGACAATTAACCGAACGAATATTGACCATTTGACAATGGAGGCCGAATGGGGTCACCTACACGACTAAAAAAGTGGTGGGATGTAGCAATTGCTGCTGTTCGAATGAACAATGGCCACCCAGTGCACAGTAGCTCATCACACAGAAAGTGAGTCACTTGATGGGTGTTCTTTTGTTTTGTCAACTGACCGACTAAATGAAATTGTGGCCGGTGTCCGGTGCAAGATGAAAAGAAATTATTCAATTTTGTGTATCTCCATCTATCGACAAGGACGCTGAAATTCACAATGCTATTAACTACAGGAGATGAACATTTAATAGAATTATGGACTGATGATGGTAGTCACTTTATTGGAATATGTGAACATAGATTGTATTGCAACGGTATAGTAGAGATTATGATTTCAGGAGGATGAAAATGTTAGGCCAATGGGCCAAAACAGCCTAAAAGAAAGTAGCACTTTTGTCAAAATTGCCAAAATACAGACGTCGTTTTATCGTGCTCTCCATACCAAGGGTACTCTCGAACGGATCAACCGCTTTTATCCAAAATATGGCCCTCGTACTATTTTGTCCAAACTTATATCAAGTTCGAAAATGGATCATAGGTACACTCCCTCGGGTACCGGGACAACATTCGAAGATACGAACCGATTTGGTTCAAAATCGTAATATTTCCACCAGGCATAGATAAGGTTCGAATATGGACTACATATATCCGTCTAGTCCTTCGGTTATATCCCACATAAAATTTTAAAAATATTCGCAAAAGCACAGTTTAAGGACATTTCTTGGATCGTTTTGATTTTTTTCTTTTTCGGGGGCAAGTCCACAGTTCCTGACATAATGGACCATAAGCTCCAAAAACCCCGTCGGTACCAAATAAAATGACTTATGAGCACAATAATTTTCATATTGAATATCCGATTTTGACGAAACATTGCACATCTTAGAATTGCTTCCAAATGTGCATCAAGTTACAAGAGGGTCTATATCGAATAAAATTTTTGTGAACCTCCCTCACAAATTTTCTACATCTTACGGTAAGTGGATTCTTTAGAAGATTTTACCGTGTGTACGCACACGTTGAACTAACTTTAAATGAAAGGAGCATACATCTGAAAAGTTATTTTCGAATTCTAAAAGTACAATGTTCGTAGATGAGAAAAAATCGGCGGAGGGATTTTTAAATAAATCGCGGTCAAGGTCACATTTTTATGGTTTTTTTTAGGTTTGCAGGATCGATTCCATTCGACTCCCAAAATAAGTTCACTTCCAAAATGGACTACGTCCGTCCATTACTTTAGGTACCACGTTAGCAACACTTTTGCGCTTTAATCCAAATCAATTTTTTTTTAGCAAAACTTAAGAATTTATTTGGAAAGGCCAGATAATTTCCCGATAAGTTTCGATATTTTGTCTGCAAGTTCTTGCGCCCAAGAAGGTACAAAAATTCTGGAAATCACCTAAATACATAATTTTTTGGGGGAAAGAGTTTTGGTTGAGTAGCCGTTATTGAATCTGTCCCTAGATAAAGTTTCAATTCATACAAACTGTTTTTATATTTTTATCGGCACAGCCTACTTATACTGTTTTACTTGTTATACCTCAGCTTTTAGACCCCAAGCCTCTTCAGACGAAATCCGTTTCAGAGCATTTGTAGTCAATTTAGTCCGTCTGTCTGCCTAGATGGCTGGTGCACACGATCTGATCAATTCTTTACACCTCGTAAACGCAAACATAGATTAATAACAAAGATGGAACATGTTGGTCCACTTCCTCGGGTTAGTTGGTTGGTTTAGTTGGTGGTTAAACTAACACCACCACGTCTTGTGACATCCGGTCTCTGATTGTAATAGATGTTCCTCCAAGATATCCTCTCTAATTAATCACATAGGTATTGTGGCAGACGCTTCACAGAGTCACGACCATGGCCAGAAATTATCAAAATCAAGTACTTCAGAATACGAAGTATGGTATAGATACGTCACGCAGTTTTTAATATATAAGGGCTTAAATCCGATAATTGTTGAGAATCTGTATTTTTCTCCTTATTTTCCTAAAAGTAATTATTATTATTTATTATGCTTAAATATTCAAATGCATAATTTAATAAACTTGCCTTTACTTTTATATTAAATACTTATCTTATGGTGTTTACAGATGCCCAAACATGTAGTAACAGGTCATTGAAGGAGTAAGTTATCGCCACTCTTTCGGGTTCCTCCATCACAAAATTTAATTTTAAATGGTGCGCACGACAACTGTCTAAGGCAATAACCGATGTAGTTCAAACTTAGCACATACATTCTGGCCTAACAATGAAAACACGAATATTTCTCATTAAAATAGATTTATTACTTTTTTAAGAAGTCTCCAGCATGATTTAAAAACATTTTCATGCGCTCAAACCAATTGTTGAAGGACTTTTTCTCTCTTGTTCGTTTTTCGAATTTCTCAGGCGACTTCAGGCAAACCAGTTTTTCATGGAGCTATAGGATGGTCCCTTATCGACACACAATGACTTAATTTGATCGATGCACTCTTGCCGTGATTATCCACGTCGAAAGTTGTGACGTGATCGGACGAGTAAATTCCATTTTATGATAAAGTGTAAAGAACACAACACATGATCGTATGTCAAACTGTCCTGGGTTTGTTTAAGCTAAAAACGGTCAAACTTTCCAGAAACAAGTAAGAACGCCGGGCCGAACTTGTTATACCCTTCACCACGAGTTGAATGGAAGTAAAATGGTAAAAATGGTTTCGGTAAAATAATGTGTCTAACTTCCAAAAACCAAAAATATGGAGGTACCGTTCTACGGGGGCTATATGACGGCGTGGACCTACATAGACAAAGTACCGAATTTTTTGCCATTTCGGTGGAATAATGAAGCTAAAACCTACAAAATACCGGTAATCGGGACGTACCATTCAATGGGATCTATTTGAAGGCGTGGACCTATATACACACATTTATGGAAGAAAGTTTTATACTATAACAAACACTAAGTACCAAATTTCAGTAATTTCTGAGGAATTTTGGGACCACAACCTATAAAATACCGAAAATCGGGAGGTACCGTCCTATGGGGGCTATGTGAAGGCGTGAACCCATACTGACCAATTTATAGGAGAAAGTTTTATACCCCAAATAAAGATTAAATACCAAATTTCAGCCATATCGGTGGAATATGGAGGCCACAACCTTCATAATACCGTAAATCGGGAGGTACTGTTCTACGGGGACTATATGAAGGCGTGGGCCTATACGAACTAAATTCTGGGGAAAAGTTGTATACCCCCAACGAAGGCCAAGTACCAAATTTCAGTCATTTCGGTGAGATAATGAAGCTAAAACCTTCAAAATGCCGAAAATCGGGAGGTACCGTTCTATGGGGGCTATATGAAGGCGTGGACCTACACAGACAAAATTCTGGGGGAAAGTTGTATAACCCCAACGAAGAATAAGTACCAAATTTCAGCCATTTCGGTGATATAATGAAGATAAAACCTTCAAAATACCGAAAATCGGGAGGTACCGTTCTATGGGAGCTATATGAAGGCGTGGACCTACACAGACAAAATTCTGGGGGAAAGTTGTTTACCCCCAACGAAAACTAAGTACCAAATTTCAGCCATTTCGATGAGATAATTAAGCTAAAACCTTATTTTCGATAAGTTTATACCTTCTCAAAAACTGAAAATTGTTAGCGGAAGATGCAATTTTTTTACTGAGTGAACAAAGAAATCTTTTTTTTTATTATCAGAACAATAAAAGTTCTTCGTTAGGTTAGGTTAGGTTAGGTTTGGGGATGTGTAGTCAATATATGTATATATATACTAGCAAAATGCCCGCTACTTTGTATGCGGAAAAGGAATAATATTCAAATAAACAATATTTAATACAGTTTTAGCTCTACTTGTTCACCCAATGCCAATGGTATTACATGTAGAAACCTTTCATTCATTTAAAGATGGATTTTAATAAATATTTTGATCCAATCTCAGCAGTGATCCTCACAACAAATTTCATTTATCGATTCACTCAATACCAGCTTCAATATTAAGTATTACTTAATACTTCTAGTACATTTATTGCACGACCACTTCTAAAAATGAACCTGACAAATAAATAATATACCAGAATTCCACTTCTATTCCTTAGCCCAATACCAAATTTATTGCAATTTCGTACTTTGCACACACTAATTATATAATCCCTGCTTCATTGCTACACCAACGTCAAATTTAATACCATTTAGTACATTTCGTATTTCTCAATAAGTCAGCCAGCCGTCAGCCTAATTTCAGGATTTGTATGCATTTCAAAATATCCAAACACCAACACCATCCCTCATACAACAATTCGAAATTCCACCTTTATCCCTTCAAGCAACGCCAAACTGGTACCAAATTCAGTACTTTTATCCAAAATTAAATCTCAACCGCAATTTAGTATTTTTCGTACACATAAGTACGTATACAAAATACCGAATTTCACATTTCCAGCTCTACTATTTTACACAATAAAAATTTGAACCAAATTCTGTGCCATTTTGTAATTTTCGTACACTTATTGTACGTTTATCTACAACCACATTCATATCTCAACCCTACACATCAAGAGGGTCCATAATACCAAATTTCCGAATTGCATCTCTATTCATAATACCATTAATACTTTTCGTATAAAAATACGAATTTCAATAACTATCTCCAACAGTAATTCCAAATTTTTAGGATTCTACCCTATCCGTCCATCCAAAACTAAATTGTACTAAATTTAGTACCATTTAGTACATTACGTACCCATAAGTACGAATTTCCAAAACTACCTCAATCCTACACTCCATAAGTAATCTTAATTATAAATTTCAGGATTCCAGCTCTATCGGTCCACCTAAATTTAAATTGTACCAAATTTAGTACCATTTAGTACTTTCCGTACCCATAAGTACGAATTTCCAAGACTAACTCAATCCTACAGCCCAACAGTAATCTTACTTCCAAATGTCGGGATTCCAGCTATATTCGTTCACTCAAATCTAAATTATACCAACGTTAGTACCATTTAGTATTTTCCGTACCCATAAGTACGAATTTCCAAAACTACTTCAATCTTACACCCCATAAGTAATTTTAATTATAAATTTCAGGATTCCATCTCTATCTGTTCACCCAAATCCAAATTGTACCAAATTTAGTACATTTAATACTTTCCGTACCCATAAGTATGAATTTCCAAAACTACCTCAATCCCTTACACCATCAGTAACCTTAATTGCAGATTTCAGGATTCCAGCTCTTTCCGTGCATCCAAATCCAAATTGAGTACCAATAGAAATCTTAATTCAAAATTTCAGGATTCCAGCTCTGTCCGTTCACCTAAATTTATATTGTACCAAATGTAGTACCAAATTTAGTACTTTTCGTACCAATAGGTACGAATTTCCAAGACTAACTCAATCCTACAGTCCAACAGTAATCTTATTTCCAAATTTCAGAATTCCTGCTCTATCCGTTCACCCAAATCTAAGTTATACCAAAGTTAGTACCATTTAGTACTTTCCGTACCCATAAGTACGAATTTCCAAGACTAACCCAATCCTACAGTCCAACAGTAATCTCAATTTCAAATTTCAGTATTCCAGCTCTATCCGTTCACCCAAATCTAAATTGTACCAAATTTAGTACCATGTAACACTTTCCGTACCCATAAGTATGAATTTCCAAATCTACCTCAGTTCTTCACTCTTAATTCCAAATTTCAGGTTTCCAGGTCTATCCAAATCCAAATTTTACCAAATTTAGTACCATTTAGTACTTTCCGTACCCATCAATACGAATTTCCAAAACAGTAATCTTAATTCCAAATTTCAGCATTCCAGATCTATCCGTTCACCCAAATCCAAATTGTACCAAATTTAGTACCGTATACAACTTTTCGTACACATAAGTACGAATTTCCAAAACTACCTCAATCCTACAATCCAAAAGTAAATAAATTCAAAATTTCAGGATTCCAGCTCTATCCGTTCACCCAAATCCAATTTGCACCAAATTTAGTACCGTTTAGTACTTTTCGTACCCATAAGTACGAATTTCCAAAACTACCTCAGTCTTTCACTCCATCAGTAATCTTAATTCCAAATTTCAGTTTTCCAGGTCTATCCAAATCCAAACTTAGTACCATTAAGAACTTTTCGTACACATAAGTATGACTTTCCAAAATCATTTCCTTATATCAACACCACTTCCCGACCTTGATTCACATACCAAATTTGAAGATTGTAGCTATATCCGTTAAAAATATACAATTGGTACCAAACTTGGTAACATTCAGTACTTTGCGCACACTTATAGGTGGAATTTCCAAAAACCATACCAAATCCAAATTGTACCAAATTTAGTACCATTTAGTACTAAAACTACCCCATATGTCCATCGTACACTTCAACAGTTTTCTTAATTCGAAATTTCAAGTTTCCAGTTCTATTCATTCACCCAAATCAAAGTTGTACAAAATTTAGTACCACTTAGAACTTGTCGTACATTTAAGTACATATTTCGAAAACTACCCCCATATCGCAATCCTATACTCCGTCAGTATCCTTAATTCCAAATTTCAGGTTTTTAGCTCTATCCGTTCATCCAAAACCAAGTTGTACTAAATTTAGTACTTTTCGTACACATAAGTACGAATTTCCAAAACTACCCCTATATCTCAATCCTATACTCCGTCAGTAATCTTAAATCCAAATTTCAGATTTCCAGCTCTATCCTTTCACCCAAATCCAAATTGTACTAAATTTAGTACCATTTAGTACTTTTCGTACACATGAATACGAATTTCACAAACCATTTCCTTTTATAGACACCACTTCCCAACCTTCATTTCCATTCCAAATTCCAAGTTTCCAGCTAAATCCGTTTAAAATATACAATTGGTACTAAATTTAGTACTTTTCGTACACTTACAGGTCGAATTTCCCAAAACCCTCTGGTACATCTTTCTAACTCTCCATCAGTTACCCTCATTCCAAATTTCAGAATTCTAGCTCTTCCCGTTTGCCTAATACAAAGGGTACCATATTTAGTACCTTTTAGTACTTTTCGTACCCTTATAGGTCGAATTTCCAAAAACCCAGCCTTATCTCGCCCCTACACACCGACAACAACCCACAGTCAAAATTTCAGCCTTTTAGCTTCAGCGGTTTCGTCTGGGCGATGATATGTCAGTCACTCACTCAGTCACTCAGTCACTCACTCACTCACTAAGCTCTTTTATATATATAGATATCTTCATTCTCTTTTATAATTATTTCATTTATTACTACTTTCCAAACCACACCCCTTTTTTCTTTATTTTTCTCTCTTTTCTCTTCTCTTGTCTTTTCAGGTAATTCTGAACCTCTTTTTTCCTTATGGACCGAAAGGTCTCCGAGTGGCGTAGTCAATATATCTATATATATAAAAGAGCTTAGTGAGTGAGTGAGTGACTGAGTGACTGAGTGAGTGACTGACATATCATCGCCCAGACGAAACCGCTGAAGCTAAAAGGCTGAAATTTTGACTGTGGGTTGTTGTCGGTGTGTAGGGGCGAGATAAGGCTGGGTTTTTGGAAATTCGACCTATAAGGGTACGAAAAGTACTAAAAGGTACTAAATATGGTACCCTTTGTATTAGGCAAACGGGAAGAGCTAGAATTCTGAAATTTGGAATGAGGGTAACTGATGGAGAGTTAGAAGGATGTACCAGAGGGTTTTGGGAAATTCGACCTGTAAGTGTACGAAAAGTACTAAATTTAGTACCAATTGTATATTTTAAACGGATTTAGCTGGAAACTTGGAATTTGGAATGGAAATGAAGGTTGGGAAGTGGTGTCTATAAAAGGAAATGGTTTGTGAAATTCGTATTCATGTGTACGAAAAGTACTAAATGGTACTAAATTTAGTACAATTTGGATTTGGGTGAAAGGATAGAGCTGGAAATCTGAAATTTGGATTTAAGATTACTGACGGAGTATAGGATTGAGATATAGGGGTAGTTTTGGAAATTCGTACTTATGTGTACGAAAAGTACTAAATTTAGTACAACTTGGTTTTGGATGAACGGATAGAGCTAAAAACCTGAAATTTGGAATTAAGGATACTGACGGAGTATAGGATTGCGATATGGGGGTAGTTTTCGAAATATGTACTTAAATGTACGACAAGTTCTAAGTGGTACTAAATTTTGTACAACTTTGATTTGGGTGAATGAATAGAACTGGAAACTTGAAATTTCGAATTAAGAAAACTGTTGAAGTGTACGATGGACATATGGGGTAGTTTTAGTACTAAATGGTACTAAATTTGGTACAATTTGGATTTGGTATGGTTTTTGGAAATTCCACCTATAAGTGTGCGCAAAGTACTGAATGTTACCAAGTTTGGTACCAATTGTATATTTTTAACGGATATAGCTACAATCTTCAAATTTGGTATGTGAATCAAGGTCGGGAAGTGGTGTTGATATAAGGAAATGATTTTGGAAAGTCATACTTATGTGTACGAAAAGTTCTTAATGGTACTAAGTTTGGATTTGGATAGACCTGGAAAACTGAAATTTGGAATTAAGATTACTGATGGAGTGAAAGACTGAGGTAGTTTTGGAAATTCGTACTTATGGGTACGAAAAGTACTAAACGGTACTAAATTTGGTGCAAATTGGATTTGGGTGAACGGATAGAGCTGGAATCCTGAAATTTTGAATTTATTTACTTTTGGATTGTAGGATTGAGGTAGTTTTGGAAATTCGTACTTATGTGTACGAAAAGTTGTATACGGTACTAAATTTGGTACAATTTGGATTTGGGTGAACGGATAGATCTGGAATGCTGAAATTTGGAATTAAGATTACTGTTTTGGAAATTCGTATTGATGGGTACGGAAAGTACTAAATGGTACTAAATTTGGTAAAATTTGGATTTGGATAGACCTGGAAACCTGAAATTTGGAATTAAGAGTGAAGAACTGAGGTAGATTTGGAAATTCATACTTATGGGTACGGAAAGTGTTACATGGTACTAAATTTGGTACAATTTAGATTTGGGTGAACGGATAGAGCTGGAATACTGAAATTTGAAATTGAGATTACTGTTGGACTGTAGGATTGGGTTAGTCTTGGAAATTCGTACTTATGGGTACGGAAAGTACTAAATGGTACTAACTTTGGTATAACTTAGATTTGGGTGAACGGATAGAGCAGGAATTCTGAAATTTGGAAATAAGATTACTGTTGGACTGTAGGATTGAGTTAGTCTTGGAAATTCGTACCTATTGGTACGAAAAGTACTAAATTTGGTACTACATTTGGTACAATATAAATTTAGGTGAACGGACAGAGCTGGAATCCTGAAATTTTGAATTAAGATTTCTATTGGTACTCAATTTGGATTTGGATGCACGGAAAGAGCTGGAATCCTGAAATCTGCAATTAAGGTTACTGATGGTGTAAGGGATTGAGGTAGTTTTGGAAATTCATACTTATGGGTACGGAAAGTATTAAATGTACTAAATTTGGTACAATTTGGATTTGGGTGAACAGATAGAGATGGAATCCTGAAATTTATAATTAAAATTACTTATGGGGTGTAAGATTGAAGTAGTTTTGGAAATTCGTACTTATGGGTACGGAAAATACTAAATGGTACTAACGTTGGTATAATTTAGATTTGAGTGAACGAATATAGCTGGAATCCCGACATTTGGAAGTAAGATTACTGTTGGGCTGTAGGATTGAGTTAGTCTTGGAAATTCGTACTTATGGGTACGGAAAGTACTAAATGGTACTAAATTTGGTACAATTTAAATTTAGGTGGACCGATAGAGCTGGAATCCTGAAATTTATAATTAAGATTACTTATGGAGTGTAGGATTGAGGTAGTTTTGGAAATTCGTACTTATGGGTACGTAATGTACTAAATGGTACTAAATTTAGTACAATTTAGTTTTGGATGGACGGATAGGGTAGAATCCTAAAAATTTGGAATTACTGTTGGAGATAGTTATTGAAATTCGTATTTTTATACGAAAAGTATTAATGGTATTATGAATAGAGATGCAATTCGGAAATTTGGTATTATGGACCCTCTTGATGTGTAGGGTTGAGATATGAATGTGGTTGTAGATAAACGTACAATAAGTGTACGAAAATTACAAAATGGCACAGAATTTGGTTCAAATTTTTATTGTGTAAAATAGTAGAGCTGGAAATGTGAAATTCGGTATTTTGTATACGTACTTATGTGTACGAAAAATACTAAATTGCGGTTGAGATTTAATTTTGGATAAAAGTACTGAATTTGGTACCAGTTTGGCGTTGCTTGAAGGGATAAAGGTGGAATTTCGAATTGTTGTATGAGGGATGGTGTTGGTGTTTGGATATTTTGAAATGCATACAAATCCTGAAATTAGGCTGACGGCTGGCTGACTTATTGAGAAATACGAAATGTACTAAATGGTATTAAATTTGACGTTGGTGTAGCAATGAAGCAGGGATTATATAATTAGTGTGTGCAAAGTACGAAATTGCAATAAATTTGGTATTGGGCTAAGGAATAGAAGTGGAATTCTGGTATATTATTTATTTGTCAGGTTCATTTTTAGAAGTGGTCGTGCAATAAATGTACTAGAAGTATTAAGTAATACTTAATATTGAAGCTGGTATTGAGTGAATCGATAAATGAAATTTGTTGTGAGGATCACTGCTGAGATTGGATCAAAATATTTATTAAAATCCATCTTTAAATGTATGAAAGGTTTCTACATGTAATACCATTGGCATTGGGTGAACAAGTAGAGCTAAAACTGTATTAAATATTGTTTATTTGAATATTATTCCTTTTCCGCATACAAAGTAGCGGGCATTTTGCTAGTAATAAATAAAGAGAGGGTGGTTTATTTGGCGATGGTGGAAAAAACTTTTAGAGAAGTAGTTACGCTTATGGGTCGCGCCGTCCCAGCCAATTCAGATTTTTAATGATGTTGTTTATGATTGTTGGTTCCATGTTTGAGTAGAAGGTTAAGCTTGGAGGAAAGCGTATTCCTGTTAATCTATATCGCTTTCGAGTTAACATCGGGCAACGACATAAAATATGCTCGATCGTCTCCGTTTCCTCCTCATCTTCACAGAGCCTGCAATAGTCCACGCCATCATCCTCCCATTTGCCGATAAAAGCTCGGATGTTGCAATGGCCGGTAATGACTCCCGTCAATACCCTGATTTCTGATTTACTCAAACTTAAAAGTGAAGTTGTTCTCTTTGTTGAAAGATTCGGCCAAATGGCCCTTGACACGTTGCACCTTGGTTCATTATGCCATAGTTCCTTGGCTTGTTCTTCAAAGAACGTCTCCACCTTCCGAAAAACGTGACATATGGGTGGTTTGATAGAATCAGTGATAGCTTGACTTGTTGATTGAGATCCTTGTCTTGCCAGTTCATCTGCCTTCTCGTTTCCCACAATGTCACAGTGTGCCGGTACCCAGCAGAGTCGGACAGCGTTAGTGAGGTTCGCCAAAGCAGTTCTACACTCAAGAACGGCCTCAGACTTGATATTGGGGGATTTGATGGCTTTAAGAGCCGGCTGACTATCAACGAAGATAGTCACCGGTTCAAAGATTTCAGCATCCAGACTTTTTATCAACTCTGCGGCCATTTTGATCGCGAAGATTTCTGCTTGGAAAACACTACAGTCGCTGTTCAACCTATATGAGTATTCGAGGCAAAGCTTCTCGCAGTAGACGCCAGCTCCGGTACCTTCTTCCATCTTGGAACCGTCTGTATAGAAAGCCAGACCGTCCAGAGGAGGGTTACTACGGATCCAGTCATCTCTACTAAAGATAACGACCTCAAAATCATCAAATCTATGGATTGGTGATAAGTAGTCGCTGAATTTCTCCTGCTGATTCAAGCTAAGGTTTGGCCCTAGCTCCCGAAGAATGCATGCATGACCATAGGTGCTGTCACGCCAACGATTCAATTCATGTAGCCTTAGGGCACTACGTGCTGCTTGACCTTTGATGCTAAGTCTCGTGGGCAAGAGGTTTAGCATCGCATTCAGAGCTGCTTGTGGTGTACTTCTAAAAGCTCCAGTTATCAGGATCGAGGCTGCCCTTTGCACCTTGTCCATGTTGCCAGAATTCGACTTATGTCGAAGCGCATGCCACCAGACAAGACATCCATAGGATAGGATGGGTCTCACAACAGTATTATACAACCAGTGTATAATAGCTGGATTTAACCCCCAACTTTTCCCAATCGAATTCTTACATGAATAGAGTGCGATCATACCTCTCTTCGTCCGTTCCTCGACGTTCCTTTTCCATCTCAATTGAGAATCCAGGATTGTACCTAGGTATTTGGCCTCAGGAGATAGATGTAACTACACTCCATCCAATGTTGGTGGTATGAAATCGCCGAGCTTACGCTTTCTGGTGAACAATACCAGTTCTGTTTTCGTTGGATTTACACCAAGGCCATTTGTGGTGGCCCAACGGGACAGCTTTGATAAGGCTCTTTGCATAAGCTCCGAAAGTGTGGACAAGAATTTGCCAGTTATTAGTATAACTACATCATCCGCGTATGCGACAACCTTAATGCCCTGATTGTCGAGTTCCGCCAAAATATTGTTTATCACAAGTAGCCACAGCAGCGGTGAGAGTATACCTCCCTGGGGAGTACCTCTAGTTACTGTCTTCCTTGTTGTCAACTCCCCAATGCTGGAATTTATGATCCTGCTCTCCAGCATTCTCTTTATCCAGCAGATCAGGGTTTCCGGGGTGTTGACCGCTCTAAGCGAGAGATGAATGGATTCAAGTTTTACGTTGTTGAAGGCTCCTTCTATATCCAGGAAAGCCGCCAAGGTAAAGTTTGAATTCTCCATGTTTCTCTCAATGAAACCCACGACCTCATGAAGAGCAGATTTACAGATTTACCTTTCATGTAGGCATGCTGCGAGTTGCTCAGCGAGGCAGACAAAGCTCCTAATCTCCAGATCGATCAGTCGTTCGAGTGTCTTGAGGAGAAAGGAGGATAGGCTGATAGGTCTGTAGTCTTTCGGTGCAGAGTGACTGGCTTTCCCCGCCTTGGGGATATAAGTCACCTTTACCTCTTTTCACAGATCAGGTACACAGGAAAGAAACAAACAGGCCCTAAAGATCTCCTCCAGAATTTGGTATATCTGCGGTGCGGCAAAATGAAGCATCGCAGGAATTACTCCATCTGGACCAGGTGACTTATAGGGTTTGAATGTACTTACTGCCCACTTTATTTTGTTTCTGCTTACAACCTTATCAATGAGGCTCTCGTCCACTGACGCTTGGACTTGGAAGTTATCACATTCATAGTGAAGGTTACTGGCGTCCGTGCAGTCAGGGAAGTGGGTCTCAGCTAGAAGGTTTAGAGTCTCAAGACCTGAGTCTGTCCACGTGCCGTCCGGTTTTTTGACACTACCAATGGATTTGGGGTCCTTCGAGATTATCTTACGGAATCTGGCAGCGTCATTTACCCCTTCTACAGACTCACAGAAACAAACCCATGACTTCTTTTTGGCGCGCTTGATTTCACTCTTGTATTTGGTGAAACTCGCTTTATACGATTCCCAGTCACTGTCAAGTTTCGTCGAGTGCGCCCTGTTGTACAGCTTTTTGGTGTTTTTTCGCAGTTCGCCAAGATCCTTGTTCCACCACACCGGTTGGGATTTCTTCCCGGGATAAGTTAATGGACAGGCATCCTTATGGCAGCGGAGAAGGACTTCTGTTAGGTTGGACACCTTACTGTTAAGCTCAGCAACTGTTTCTATCCTTCCGGAGAGTGACAGTTGATGGTTCGTCAGATCAGTGAACCTGCCCCAGTCCGTCCTTCTCGGGTTCCTATAAGGATTTTGGCGGACTCCGTCGAAAGAGATTTCAAAGTATATCCTCATATGATCCGAAAAGGAACATTTGTTGGATACCCTCCAGTTCTTGACGACAGAATCATCTAAATTTGACAGGGTTAGATCAATGACCTCCTCCCTGTCTCTAATTTTAAAGGTAGGGTCGTTTCCTTTATTACATATTCTTAGATTGTAAGATAATATAAAGTTGAAAATCGACTCACCTCTAGTGTTTGTATCTTTGCTGCCCCAGTGAAAATGGTGGGCGTTGGCGTCACATCCAAGGATTACGTTACAAACGCTCAGGTTCTCCTTTAGCAGCCTGTGTACCCCCTGATTGGGTGGATCAGGGTCCTCATATGGCATGTAGATTGAGGACAGGAGAGTGGCCTTCTCTTTACCGTTCTCCAGTCGCACCGTGCACATGTCTCCATTACTATAATTAGATAGAAAGATTAGATTGAGGTTCTTCCTACCTACTACACAGGTCCTCACCTTGTCCCCTTCGGACGATGCGAAGACCTCGAAGTTGGCATTGTTCAGTTTAGAGACCTTATTTTTGTATATATAAGGTTCCTGGACTAGAACAATGTCCACCTCTGAGTTCGTGAGGGACAGGAGTAGTTCG
This sequence comes from Musca autumnalis, assembly GCF_047663935.1. Taxonomy (NCBI): domain Eukaryota; kingdom Metazoa; phylum Arthropoda; class Insecta; order Diptera; family Muscidae; genus Musca; species Musca autumnalis. The sequence goes on along the minus strand of NW_027412088.1, from coordinate 111,706,769 downwards.
GCGGCAGCTGCTTTACAATGATGCAGATTAATCTGCAAAATGCGTAGCACCTGCCAGTTCATCGTCAGTGAGGGTGAGATTGTTGAGCATGTCCTCTGGTGGTATGGTCGGAACAAGTCTCTCCAGTTGGTCAAGTAGTTCCCTACTCTGTCTCTCAAGACTGTCTCCAATCACTTTGAGGTGTAGGTCGTCCCCGCCCAAAACTCCAGTCCTGTCAGCCGTGGACTGATTAGTACCAGTTTTGGCTAAAGCATTATCCTTTTGAAAATCCGGTTCGTCAACAATAGTTCGGGTTGTATTTTCTGCACTTGTAGCAGTTACGGCTGTAGGTGCCAAGGCATCCACACCTGAGACAGCCGGATCACAATCGCTTGATCTCGACGGCACGTGGCTTGTGATCTCACCAACGCTTACCGCCGGTACTGGGTTATTAACTCCCTGCACCGTAACTTTACTCCTTTTTTTCCTTTTAACCATCTTAGTTGATTTATTTAAGGAAACTACCCCGATCCAATTTTGGTCCACGGGGGGTTTGAAAGAAAAACAAACCCCCAGGGTCTCTGAGATATGCGGAGAGAGAAACACCTTCAGTTTCCCTCGGGCGTTGCTGGCCCCGCATATCTCAGAAACCCCCTTCCCATCCGCCACCCGGGAAGACGCGCCCAGTAGAAGATTGGCAACTCCCGTGGGAAAGTTCTTCGTTAGGTACTATATTATTATTTTGCACTTAATAACTAGATTCCTATAAATCACATGTGCTGAAATTTTGGCGCCTCTAAATAAACTTTTTATAGAAATTGCTATTAAAAAAAATTTAAATCTAAGTGAATTGGGGATAGCTATAGATTAGCAAAGGTTAAATAAACAAATTTCAAGCTTAGCAAACAAATTGAAATATTTCCCTAAACTTAAATACGATGACACAAAAACAAAACAAATAAACAAAAAAACTAATTAGATTTTCTTTTCTTTTTATGTGGACAAAACAAAAACCCCGTCATTAAGTTACTGTTATTAACAATTCCAATGATGTAATTGATTTTTGTATTTTAATGGAACCATTCATGTTGTTTTTAATCTATTCTGTTCTTATTGAGTTCATTCCATTTCACTTCAATGGATCACGGCGATGATTCACTTTGATCCCCCATAATTCAAACACACACGAGCCCCAAAACAATAGCAACAAAATAGTGCCACATTCTAATTTAGTCATTAGTATTTTTGAACTTCAAAGGTATGTCACTTAAGCGTATCGCAAATAAAAATTAAGACAGCAAACAAAAAAATACTCGACTAACCTATAGCCATTATCAATCAGATGAGGTATTTGTGTTGATTTGACTAATCATCCGACTGTCCAAAAATCACAAAAATGAAGTACTTATCATGGGATGGGATTAATCATCAACTTAGCTAAAAAATAAATGTTTTTGGGATGCTGAATATAGTTTATGGTCAATTTCTGAATATAATTTATGGCCAATTTCTAAGAACTATAAAAATTGTATTATTTTGTGTGTGTTGTTCATAAAAACAAAAGTTTTGAAATTACCTTTAATTAATGGAATGAAACAAATGGAGACTATCAAGGAAACTTTAAGAACAACAATTATAAAAGTATCATTCGACCTTGTTAACTGAAAATAAAAATATAAAATAGATATATTAATTTTAAAACAAGGGAATTCTACTATGTATGAAGCACGCCACATTTTACACTGCATTATTACTTTTCAAAAGATTTCCACATTTGCATTCCATGAGTTTTATAGAAATTGTCCGAGGACGGACATTTATGAGTTAGTCACCATTAAATTTCGTTGAAATTTGACCATAGCATCACAGTTTTAGTATGAGGCACAGACCAATCGAATAGCGACTACACAACTTTTTCCAAAAATTATATTTTTATTGATGGGGGTTTAAAAATTTTTGTGAACTTTTTTCGGAATGTATCACCTTGCCAACAAAAAATACAAGACTTAAAGGCATTTTTGGCCATTTTTCTTGGCAATTGTAGATGTTCTGAATAAATGTGGACCTAAACCTAATAATTTAATAGAGCTATTTCCTGTTCCACAGCGAAATTACATTCTCAAATTACATCTGATTCGTTTGGAAAGCGTAGCTAAAAACCTACAAAATTTGCGAAATCGGTATATACCAAAACATTGACTGGTTCATACAGATTTCAAAATATCAAATTACCTATATGATGTTCATTAGGTTGACCCAAAAACAATATTTTGAGAAAGTCTCCTTTCGAGAATTATCGCGCTCAATGGTTATCAAATTGTCTGAAAGGGATTTGGTATAAACCATAGCCCTGCTCGATAACTTCGCAAGTAAAAAGTATTTGCAAGTTCTTGCAACTACTTCTCTGTTCTCTTTAACAGAACAAGTTTGTTATCGAACATCATTTTGTTAAAATTTATACAAATTTGTACAAACTTCTGAGTTATCGCAAAGACCTATGGTATGTGGGGTCTAAAAGTCCGAAGATCTTCGTTAAAACTAAACTTTAATAAACTACAAAAATTGGCCAACGGGTCTAATTGTAAGTTACAAGGGTATTATGATGTGCTTTTCGGGAATCCAAGCAAAAACCTCGAATTACACAGTAGAACACAAAAAATATAGCCACATACAGACACTACTGCTTAAAGCCATGCACTTTTCGTGGGCCCAGGATTATATCTTGCAAATTATGTAGAATTCCGATTTACGCACCTAGGCAGTAACTATTGTTAAAAAATTTCAAAAATATCATTTATAGCCTAAAAATATGCTACATTTTATATAATTGGTACCTCAACATATAAAGCGACAATGCGTTGTGTGCTACGTTTCTTGTCCGGCTGAGCTAAAAGCCACAACAAAACTCAATCCGTGGACCGATCTACTGGACGTTTTGCTCGATGATACTATCACCATTTCCTGCCAAACACCAACAGCGAAACCGGACACATAATGGTGGTTGTGTGGGTTCGACTCTTCGGCATTCCTTTTTCACTTGAAAATCAACGAGAAATTAATTAAAATTAATATTAAAGTTAAATTCGCCCAAATAGGCAAAATTTTTAAATAAATAAACCAACTTTAGATAGCTACCGATTTAATAGGAAAAATATTTCTATATTGCGATGATAAAAACGTAAAAGGGTTTTTGGTTTTCAGACCATACCAGTTTCGCAAGATTTGAGACATAGCTTTGAAATTTGAATTAGTATACCATCAGGATCGTAATGAAATGTTGGGGGGTTGATGGGGGTCCCAGAGAGGGTGATATTGATTTTGGTGATGGCTTTGGTTCAGTTAGCACTGTTATATATGCCAGAGTGGATGAAAACTTTAGCATCTCCCTAAAAGAAAAGTTTACCAGTGAAAAGCTGATGTACAGGGGTAGCGCTGTAGGGTATCACACAGGCATCCCGTCCCGGCTATAGCTTTGCTCACTTGTTTATCTTCGGCAACCGTATTTGTAATCCCTAATGAGGCAAAAGGGACATTTCCAGCAATTTTAATTGGAAAGTTTGCTTTGAGTATTTAAAAAACATTATTTGGAATTTGGAATATATATGGAAATTCTAAACATTGCTTGGCCTCAGCTGAAAATATTTTGAAAAATAATTGTATATCCCGGAGACTGTGTTAAAAAGAGGGTTATGATTGTATACGAGGGGACTACACTTTTCCTTTTTTGCTGTGTTAGTTTTTTAACCATTAAAAGTCCAAAATTGAAAGTGTCAAAAATTAATATGATAAATCAGCGGAAATGTAAAAATATAATCGACAACTAATATATTTTCTTATGAAAAAAAAAGTTTTAAGTATTATTTATTATTTATTTTCTAAATTATGTGTTTTTTTCGCTTTTCCAGATCTTTGCCATTGCATCAATAATTGTCATTTCATTTAATCCCGATTCTATGCGTGAAGATATCGCAATTGGTGCCTATATTGCCTGTTCGCTCATTGTGTTCTTTGCGTTTTTGGGATGTTTTGCAGCCATACGTGAGTCTGTGTGCCTGACAGCAACTGTAAGTAAATCCTAAAAGATTCCTAGTGAATTACTTTTTAATATGTGCCATTTTATATTATTTTTAGTGCGCAGTTTTCCTATTGGTGCTGGCAGCCGTACAAATTGCTTTAACTACTGTGGGTATGTCCGATACAGGAGTACGTAGTGCTGTTGAGACTGTTGACAAAGCCTGGGAATCTGATGCTATGGATGTAATACAAAGTGAACATGAATGTTGCGGCAAGGTCAGTCCAAATGATTATGTTACCCTACACAAAGCGATTCCCACCAGTTGTTATATTGACGGTGATACCTCCAAGCCATCAAATCTATTCTACGAAGGTTGTAAGGATAAATTACAACAACATTATGAAGAGGAAGTTTATATATTTACTGTTATTTCTTGGTCTCTGGTGGCGTTTGTGGTAAGAGTTATCCCGTTGGATTACTGTTTCAAATGATTCAATTTCCATGTCTTTACAGATTATTGGTTTCCTGCTGGCACTGTTCTTAGCCATCAGTTTCCGCAATACTCAAAGGCGCATGCAGTTCTAAGAATTCCATTAGACTTTTATACCCTCCCACATATATCTACTAAATTTAAGAAGTACAAATTTATAATAAATTTGGCATCTCATTCTCAATTCTTTTAAATTTAATTATAATTTAGAATTTTAAATGTATTTCAAATTAAACTTGAGAAGACGACGGCCACCAACACCGATGATAATACTACCACCACCGAATCGTATTTTTTATATTTAAAAGTTTACAACTTTATAAAGGTTAATTATTGTTGTAATTGTAAAAGATGAAAGAAGTGCAATTTATTTAAAATCTAATTGTTGGTTATTTCAAAGGAAAAGTATTTTATAAGCTAAAGCGAAAAATGTTTGTTCCCCTCCCCCTTTACATGTATTTTAATTTTCATTTAGTTTTTATGTATAAATGTTTTTTCTCTATATGTGTATTTATTTGTAAATGTCTGTTAATTGTGTTGTAATTTATTAAGTAATTTATTTACAAAGACAAAATAAAAGAAAAGAAAATAAAAAATAAAAATAAAGACAGTGACACAGATTCATTCATCTTGAAAGTATTTTTTTCTGATAAGGAATTTAGCATCAACACTGAAGTTTTATGAATTGTGTTCTTTAATATTTAAACCAATGCACAGTGGTTCCGCCCTTGGACAAAAATCGAAAAATTGATGGCGACAAATCTGATTGCGATTGACATAAATATTCTCTAAACATATCAAATTTTTAACATCCAGCATTATTTTTGTAAATTTACATCGGTTATACGCCAAGTTAAGTCGAAGAAACTGTGATTTGTATGTGAGGCATTAAAAATGAAAAATACATCCGCAAAGCATTCGTAGGTTATGAGTAAAATTATAAAAAATTGGAGAGTTAAATGTGTAATTTTCAAAATGAAATTTATAGGTGATGGCATTGACAATGTTTTTGTGAAAAAACAAATTCATCATTCGTTTTCTAACTTCATTAAAAATAAATTCTTTATAAATGACTTTTTCTGCTATTTTTAATATAATTACTGTTAATTTATGTTGAGTTTTACTAATGTTGTGAGCATTTGTGAGTCTCGAAATTTTTTTTAAAATGCAGAGGAAAGTCTCTAGTTTACGATTAAAAAAAGTCCAGCTGCCCCCATCTGCCACCCGCTAAGTTATTCCTCTTATACCTCGCCTGTAAAATCGTCAAAATTCCGAAAATCGGGAGGTACGTTTATATGTTAGCTATACCTAAACTTGGACCTATACTGAACATTTTTTACAAGGAGGTATATTGCTCACGCAGAACTCAAAATGCAAAAATACAGCCGAATCGGTTGGAAAATGTGGGTAAAATCGTCAAAATTTTGAAAATCGGGAGGTACGTTTATATGGGGGCTATACCTAAACGTAGACCGATATTGACCATTTTGTGCACGGAGGTATTTGGTACACTCAGAACTCAAAATGCCGAATTACAGCCAAATCAGTTGAGTAATTTAGCTAAAATTGTCAAAATACCGAAAATCTGAGGGTACATTTATATGGGGGCTATACCTTAACGTAGACCTATATTGAATATTTTTTGCAAGGAGGTAGTTTATTCACTCAGAACTCAAAATGCAAAATAACATCCAAATCGGTTGGTAAATTTGGCCAAAATCATCAAAATACCAAAAATCGGGCGGTACCTTTCTATGGGAGCTATACCCAAATATGGACCAACATCCACTAAAAATGGCTTTCTATCTTTTTGGCTTGTTATAAATCTACGTTTAAAATTTGGAGCCGGTAGCTAGATAAGAACTATTTTTGGCACTTTTTCCATACAAGTGGGACCACTGTGCAATGAATTGAAAAGAAAACCAGTAAAGAAAGAATCAAAGTTAGGCGGGGCCGACTTTATGAAATAATTAGTTTCCCCAAGTAGCTGAGCTTAGCTTACTACACTATGTAGCATTTCATTCAACATTGTTCGATTATTTATGTACTTTCAACATTACTGTCATAAAAAATAAGTGAAAACAGTGTAGATGTCTTAAACACCTCAAGCAATAGTAAGTTAGTTATGTCTAGCCCAAATTCAGTTACACATTTTAAATTTTATCATATTGGACAGAAATTGTTTGGTTGATAAAATAAACGAAATCAGAAAATTTAGCTGAAAATGTCGCTAAAAGCTCCAAAATTCCCGAATTGGTTCGGTGACGTTTTATTGCTCCATTATTTCAAAGCGTGGATCTATATCCACAATTTTAGTAGAAAAGTTTTTTGACCAAGAGAAAATGACAAATTAAAGCTACTTCGATGAGAAAATTTAGCTAAAACTTTAAAATACCTGAAATCGGGCGGTACCTTCATAGCCCCCATTCCCAAACTTGGCCATCTTAATCTGAGCAAAACTTTAGCGTCCGATTTTCAAAAAATATTCAGTGGTGGCTTCCGGTTAAAATAGGCTACATATTTCTTTGAATTTCGGAGGGCCGGAGTACCTCCTAAATGCCCTTTTTTTAAACGTAGTTTTTGCAAAAAAAAATCGAAAATTAATTTGCTAGACAATGGTTGTTGTGTTTCCGGCCTACCGTACTTATTTTGGGCGTAAATATCAAACCAAGCCCACTTTTTTAATATGTCATACGACGGCACGAAAACTATCTGGCCCTGTGTTGTGTTGTTAACAGTGACTTGAAAAAAGCACTTTGCAAAAAAATGGAATTTACTTGTGAACATTTTCGTCCGATCATTTTTCACAACTTTCAAAGTGCATAATCACGGCAAGAATGCATCAATCAAATTAAATCTTTGTATGTCTATTAAGGGTCATTCAATCGTGGCCGACACTCGCGAAAAACGAAGGTCATGAGGATCGCCCGAAATCGGACATTGTGCCAGAAAAAATTAAGACACGCGTGAACGGATAATGGAGGATCGCCATGTTATATACCGTGAGATAGAGGCATTCTTGGACATTTTTTCCACTAACTAACATTTGATATTGCATGAACACCTGGAGGCAAAAATGGAGTTTTCTCTCTACAAGGTTGTCCTTTATGATAATTTCGTAGGTTTTACCGTTATCGAGAAATAAAAGTTCAAATTGGGACAATGCATTGACTGTATCGCTACCTTATAAAACAAGTTCATACATGGTGCGCCTTAACTAACATTAAGTGCAAACCGCTTACACCTGGGAAGTTTTTGCGGATTTTTAAACGTTCATAGGTGAGAAAAATCCAAAAACAAGAAAAAATCGTTGGAGGGATTTTTAAATAAATCGCTGTCAAAATTCACATTTTTAGTTTTATTTTAGGTTTTCGTGATTTTCTTGGCAACCGCAAGTCCTATCGAAATGGGGCTGGAGAAAATGTTGTAGCTGTGAAAATTCTCTAGAGGATTGACCGTTATGATTTCTACAAAGGTTTTACCATTTTTGAGATATGTAGATGTTTAGGTCACATTTTTAGCTTTTTTGTTAGGTTTTCACGATTTGCTTGAAAACGGTAAGACTTATCGAAACGGGACTAGAAATAATCTTTTAGCTGTAAAAATTCTCTACAAGATTGGCTTTCGTAGTTTTTTTCCTAGGTTGTACAATTTATGAGATATATAAGTTTTAGTTGAGAATTTGCAGTCATGACATTGTTTTATAAGGAGGCGATACAGTCAATGCATTGTCCCAATTTCAACTTCTATATGTCAATAACGGTAAAACCTACGAAATTATCATAAAGGTCAATCATTTAGAGAATTTGCATAGCTACTACATTTTTTAGTCCCATTTCGATAGGACTTACTGTTTCCAAGCAAAATCGTGAAAACCTAAAAAACCCCTAAAATGCCAACTCGAATCGCTCCGGCGATTTTTGTTTTTGTTTTTTTTTTTTTTTAATTTTTCTCATCTATGAACATTGTAGTTTCAGAATCCGCAAAAACTTCCCAAGTGCAAACACCTTCCATTTAAAGTTGCTTCAAGAGCACCGTGATATAACATGCAAACCATTGAGATTTTCGATCCAACGCAAAGACAAAAATTGTAGCCAAGGCAATAGTTAAGTACTCTCTAGTACATTGCAAAAGCATTGGAACGCTTCTTCAGGCAGTTTTGGTCTGGAGACAGTGCAAATTTTTCGGAAAATATAGATAAATCCCCCAGTAATGTTGGCGAAATTTTCTGAGTATTTCAGTCATGTAAAACTTCTCTGCAAGTGGTGTCGTAAGACAAGCCGTTCGGACTCAGCGATAAACACCCAGCAAAATGTTCGATGCCAAAATGTCATTCAATCATGGGTGCAAGTGATCTGGCATGTCATCTTTTTAGCATCTTCATCGATGAATTTTATATGAGCGTGGACCCCAAAAGATGCTATTCATTTTTGGATCCAAAGCATGTAATTTACAACAATGCTTTAACATGTCATTTTCACCAATGCTTTGGCATGTCATTTCCATCCATGCTTTGGCATGTCATTTTCACCAACCCTTTGCAACGACATTAACATTACGACGAGAGTTTTAACAACGTTGGTTGTGATTTCGAGTCTCTGACAACATCAAGCATATTTTAAATAATTAATCTTATTATTTAGAAAAATGTGTATAAGTAAAAACACAAAATTCATCTCTATTGGATGGATGGAGTGGGTTCAAATGCTAATGAAAAGATCGGATCTTTCACGAATTCCTTTGCATGGGTTCAAATGCTGATGAAAAGGTCGGATCTTTCACGACTTCCTTTCCATTGGTTCAAATGCTAATGAAAAGATCGAATCTTTCACGACTTCGTTTGAACCAATGCAAAAGATGCCATGAAATCACGCCATCGCATGGAACCCCTTCCTTCAAATTTTACTGGGCAGTTATTGGACCAACTGTGAGTTAGGGGACCACTGAGCTAATAAGAATCGGGGTGCACTCATTGATATGAGAAAAGTCTCCCTTGTCCCTTGTATTATATATCGATAAAATACACTGTGGTACATAAGTTGACCAGAACAATATTCAAGCGTTTTGATGCAAAGATTATATCGTCTTGGGGTCCATGGACAACGAAAATACTTTGGTTCGTTTGGGTCATTTGTTTTATTGTTTTATAACAATAAAGGTAGTGAAAATTTAAAATGGCATAACTTCTTTTTTAAGAACGGAATTCTATTGATTCCTTTTCCTTTTAAAGGTGTGAATAATATTTTTCGAATAACCTATAATTTTTTAAATCGGTTAATAAATGGCTAGGTTGTTGTGGTTTAAATGTAAAAAAACGCACCAAAAAACGAGATGCTTTTCCTCGTGCTCTAGGCTGCTTAGAAGATACCAAACAGTATAATTATTTATTTTCAGCAAAAAATTAAATTATCCAAAAACGTGGATAAAAAACTTCAAGTCAAAATCGGAAGGCTCGATCTTACCCTAGTTATATGGTCTTGTCGACTTTTTTGCTCAGTACAATCCCAGGAATCAGAAACGCGAAAGACCCATTAAGGTTTTTTCCCTTCCATACAAATTGCCCCGCCCTATTGTCTCAAACCATTGTGTGTGTCTGGTTAGTTGCAAGTTCTTGCTAGAAAAAAATTCTCCAGTAAATACATGCCAGTTCTCAGACTTTCTATAATAATTTGTAAAACTTTTTGTAAAGATCAGGCAAGATTTAAGGCCAACTTAACAAGAATCTAGTGTAAAAAACCCCGAACTTTAGCCCACTTAACAACGAATTTTTTTGCGAGGTATCCGTCCTCTATTTTTAATGTACTCTATTTGTCCTCTATTTGCAATGGGTGTACTCTATGTCCTCTATTTATACGCTACACCACACTGTGGTAAGGGGTATTACGTCTTTGTGCATTTGTATGTAACATGCAAAAGGAAGCGAGATAGACCGACCGACCCACACTGGTCCCAACCTGCGACAAAAATCGAAAAATCGATATCAGCAAATCTCTGCGACAATTCAGCAAATTGTCTCTAAACATATCATATTTTAATATTCCAGCACTGTTTTTGTAATCTGTAACGGTATTTAACAAAACAAAACAGAAGAAGTTGACATTTACGTATGATCTCTTAAAAACTTTAAAAACATCAGTAAGGTTGTGACTTCTTACAAGGCAAGTAACTCAAAATTGAAAGGATAAAATAATTTTTTTCGAAATGGAAGTTTTAGTACAAGGGTTTCTAATTACTTGTACATAAAAATGTGTACACATTATTCGCATAAAATGTGCTGGAAATCACATTTTTTATAATACTTTTTTGTGGATATCTTTTCCAAGTCCTAAAAATTGAAGATGAGTTTTACTAACTTCGCCATCCTTCGCCACTCTCCAAATTTTTTGAAGAATGTTCGAAATAGTGTCAAAAAATTTGGTTGCAGCTGCATATATTTGCATTTCCGTGTGTGACATTAAAAATACTGACGATGTCTCTGGTCGTTTCGGTGAATATGCCGTATTACTGTATTCTAAGTTTCTTCATTGTTTTGTGTTTTAATTGTTTGTTTTGTTTTTTCTTTAACAATTTAGACATTTTTGATTTGGGATCTACTTATGAGTGTATTTTTTTACATTTGTATATTTTGATATATGTATGATGCTACATAAAATATGAAAAACAAGTAAAAATGTAAAGTTCGGTAGTACCGAACTTTATTATATCCCCTACCATGAAATATTCTGACCTCAATTGGAATAATTTGTTCCCTTTCCTGTCCACGATACCAGTCGGAGACGAGTCGAACCGAAAATGTAGATAAAAAACCTCAGAATAACTGAAATAGTGAGGTACCGTTATGAGGACTATACCAAAACCTGGAGATAAGTCCACAATTTTTGGCGCAGAAGGTTTTTGATCATTGAGAACTCCAAGTGGCAAATTACAACCGAAATGTGGGGCCGAAAATGTTGATAAAATCGTCAAAATACCTGAAATCGGGAGGTATCGTAATATGAGAGCTATACCGAAAATTGGACCTAAGACCACAATTTTTGCCGCATAAGGTTATTGACCATTGGAAACCCCAAATACCAAAGTACAGCCAATTAGGGCAGAAAATGTAGATAAAAGCTTCAAAATACCTGAAATCGGGTGGTACCACTACATGGGGGCTATAGGAAAAACTGGACCCATATTGATGATTTGTTGGCTAAAGTATTTTTTACTTATTTTTAGCATATACTGAAAAAATCAGATTGATCCGACGATTATAAATATTTTTGTCGCACTTCCCATACAAGCGGCACCACTGTGCGACCCATGCACAGTATGGGAAAATGCGACAAAAATATTTCTAATCGTCGGATAGATCTGATTTTTTCAGTAAATGCTTAAAATAAGTAAAACATACTTTAGCCAAAAATCATCAATATGGGTCCATTTTTTCCTATAGGCCCCATATAACGGTATTACCCGATTTCAGGTATCTTGAAGATTTTATCTATATTTTCGGCCCGAATTGGCTGAAATATCGTATTTGGGGTTTCCAGTAGTCAGAAACCTTCTGCAACAAAAAATGAAGACATAGGTCTAGATTCTTGTATATCGTCCATATAACGGTACCTCGTGATTTCAGGTGTTTTGAAGTTTTTATGTACATTTTCGGCCATAATTGGCTGCAATTTGGTATTTGGAGTTCTCATTGATCGAGAAACTTTCCCAACAAAAAGTGTGGACATAGGTCCAGGTATAGCCCCCCCTATAACGGTTCATGTTCTTTTTGTTTTTATCTACATTTTCCTAAATTTGCCTAAATTTGCTGTAATTTGGTTATGGGGTCGGAAAACATCTCCGGCTGATATTGTGGTCAGGAAAATAAATAAATTATTCCATTATAAATTAATTATTCCATATAATAAAGTTCAGTCCGACCGAACTTAACATTTTTATTATTTTTCACTTTGTATAGAGAATCATATGTCAAAAATATGTACACGTGTGAAAAAACCACTCAATAGTAGATATCTAAACAAAAATATCTAAATCTTGAACGAAAAAACTAAAAAACAGTTAAAACACAAAACAAAACAGCACAACAATACAGCATGTTCACTAAAAAGACCAGAGGCATCAATAGTCACACACGGAAATGCAAATATATGCAGCTGGAACCAATTTTTTTTGAAACTATTGAAACTATTATAAATATTTCGAACATTCTCCAAAAAAAATTGAGAGTGGAAAAGGATGGCATAGTTAGTAAAACTCAACTTCAATTTTTAGAACTTGGAAAAAAATACCCAAAAAAAGTATTTAAAAAAAAATAAATTTCCAGCACGTTTTATGCGAATAATTTGTACAGATTTTTATGTAAGAGTAATTAAAATACCTTTAGCTAAAACTTCTATTTCGATAAAAACTACATTTATCTTTTAAATTCTTAGTAAGTTGCCTTGTAAGAAGTCACAGCCGTACTGACGTTTTTAAAGTCATAAAGAGATCAAACGTAAATGTAAACATTTCTGTTTGGCTATCTTAAATACCGTTATAAATTACAAAACCATTGTTTGAATATTAAAATATGATATGTTTAGAGATAATTTTCTGAACTGTCATTGAAATTTGTTGATATCAATTTTTCGATTTTTGTCGATTGCATCGTTCCTTTTAGGGTTATACATAGAATTACTTTGTGGGTCGATTTATGCATGTACGTCCGTCCCACTATGGGCCCAATGACAGGTTTTTGAGGCAACAAGTAACTGGGACCTGCTGGACCTTTCAAATTTCGTTCCGATGTTTATAATGAGCATAAAAACACATTTGCAAAATATGGAAGGAATCGGTTCAGATATAGACATAGTTTTCATATATATGTTTCAACCGATTTTATCCGATTTTATATTTAAGCCGCACTAAGGTCACAATTTGCATCCGTTCGCTTTACAATTTTATATGGTAAATCCTGTTCAATTTAGAATCACGTCCGGAAAATTTGGTTCTGATCGTTTCAGGTATATACATATATCTACATATATATAGAAACTTATTCAGGTTTGCCATGATGTTCGAAATATAAATCTTCTGAAATAGCTGGACGGGTTTTAGCCAATCACGAAAATTTTAGGTAGATGTAGTGGATATATTAAAAAAACATACACTAGTATTATATTTCCCATGGAGTATTCCTGAATTCTTTCTTTCGAAATAGGTCCATGCAATGTAAGGGTAACTAAGAAGTCCGAAAGGAACATAAAAAACGTGTTCGCTTCAACCCATTTCCCCATTTTTCTACATGGATGCTAACACTGCTTCCACGTAAATTATTTTTAATGGTCGATATTATGAGACCCCTCCTAAAACACTTCATTTTAAAGAAAGTCAGAGTCATATTAAATAGAATATGTCAGGGGAAACTGGGATTCATCGATTGTAAAACCTTTTTGGTTTTTACCATATGTCCTCTATTTTCATCCAAATATAATGATCACCGCATTAATAACCCATACTATCAACCTACTACGGAATAATCAACCATCAATTCTACAACGGATTTCCACTCACCACTTTATAGCATTGATATCCATTACCAATTAAAGGGTTTTCCGCATTTGTAATACAGATTAATAGACTTTCGATTGTTTTCCATTTAGAAAATAAATTATGCGGAAAATTTGGAAAAGTTCTTTGAACTTAAATATTAAGGGCACACAGTACCCTTGAATTAGGTCTATCCGTTCACATATTCACGCATCCATATACATACATATGTATATTGGTATATCAACAATTATTATATTTTAATCAAATGTTTTTGTAAACAATCGTGTGTGTGTGTTGGTAAGCATCTGACTTGATTTTCTCATGTATACAAAACAACAAATTATTAAAGAAAGCTTTTGCTAAAAGCTCTGACATGCCTGACATGTTGATAAATAATTTGTTTACAAATGGAACTGTCAAGAAAATGTTGTTTGTTTTGATTAAGAAATTGCGTGCAACAACATTTCGTGGCAGTTCGGCAACATTGATTAAGTTGATGTTTTGGTAGAATGAGAAGACCAAAACAAAAAGAGAATACAGAAATTCATTTCATCTTCTTTCAAAGGAAACAACAAATACGTACATATGTCAGATGTGTGTAAAACAACTTGTTGCTATGAAAAATTTAAATAAACGTGAATATTGACACTAAAACTCTGATGTTTTGGAATTTGTTTTCATCCATTTTTATACTATTACTGTTACAGCCCTAGAAATAATTATATGGTACAAATATGAAGATGTTCAAAATTCCCTTAAAAATTTACATAACCGGGACGTTTATAATTTTTGATTGTAGTCTATTATGTGCTTATTCTAACCTATAACTGTTGACCTTGTAGCATTTATACATATACCGTTATTTTAAAAGCCATATTTTTTAAAAGATTTTTCTTGAGAAATATTTATATGGTACAATGTAAAATCTTTATGTTCTGATTTGAATACAAAAAGATTAAGTACAGATATTGACATACAATTAATTTTTGATTATGTGCAACACAGTTGCATGAACTTTAAGTACTATCAGAGTGGCTTGTATATCACTCCGTCTCTTAATATGACCCTGGAAACAAGACAACAATTGCATATTGGCATATAGGCCGAACATTTTGTTAAACTGCAAAGTTTGACCAACATTTTTGTACATTTTTACAAACATTTTAATTGAAACTAAATAACAGAAATAAATATGTTCAATATAAATTGTGGAATACATCCAAATAAGAAGTTTATAATCTGTCTGACAGCTATAATTTGGGTAAGGACCAAAAAGGTGACCTACGAAAGTTTACGGAATCAAACAATATGTAGATTTATCAACTTTAAAATTTTGATAACTAACGGACGATTTAAAAAAATGCAAACATTGCAAATTTTTGTACTTTTAGAAAGGCCAAATTTAACACCAAATTTGTCCTTTATTATGCCGAAGTATGATAAAACACAAGTACCTGTTAGACAGATACATATACACAATATAACGGTGCAATATTATTTAAAGTGAAAAAAAAACGATAAATTTAAATCATATTGACCCGTTTCGAGGACGTACAATAGGGTACTATATCGAACAACTGAGTAGGCAACTGTAATTTTTTACTCATTGATGTTTTCAGGAAATTCTGCTATTAAATTAGTATTTACAATTACTATAACTTGCCATTTTTAATTTTTATTTAATCGTTTCATTGTTTTCAACAATTAAAATTTAAAACGTTTTGTTGGTCACCTATTTGGTCCAGACCCAAATTGTAGTCGTCAGGCAGTTTACTAAATTCTTGTGGGGGATGTGTTTCACCATAAATATTGAAAGTATTTGGTTCTATTGGATAGATATGATTTAAATTTTAAGGAAGTAAGAAGAATTGGTAATATAGCTTTTTTAGATTACACGATTTCTGTCCACAACGCAGTTTCCAAGATTTTATTGTTTTTCTGGGCTGTAGCCAGGGACCGAAACCAATGCGAACCATTCCAGTTGTTCCTAAATTGCATGTTTTCTTATTGTACTCAATCCTAAATACATTTTATGTCAATCATTTTGATCAGATCTTTTGTAGTTAAATTATAACTTTAAAAATTTCCCCTGTACCATATAAATATTTCCAAAGAAGAATTAATTTTAATATTATTACGGATATGTATATAAGACACACAAGGTCGGCAGTCATAGGTATGAACAAGCACACTAACCACTACTAACATAAATTAATAACATCTGGATAATAGTCCTTAAATATAAGTTTTAAGATAATCATGGCTGTACCATATAATTATTTCTAGGGCTGTACTTTCATTTTAATCTAATTAATTAAGGGGGGGGGGGGGGGGGGTTAATCACTAATGTTTGACTTAGTGATAATTATTTTCCTCTCTTATTCCCCATGCTACTTTTGTTGCATGTGGCATATTCATGAGGATTTCCTTAAAATAAACATGTAATTCCAGGTAGATATGTATGTGTCAACAGTTGTCGTGAATTAGCATTTTTATGAGCATTTTAGAGTTTTCGGCGTGTTGAAATTGGTTCCGTATTCCTGGGTTTGGTTTGGTTGATACATATATGTCATGCTTATGGAGAAATTTGCAAGAATGATAAATGTTTAACAAGAAGTTGGAAGTAGCTATTCAGAATATACACATTTAAACTGAATGTTAAAATCCTAAGGTAATGGTGCTGCCATCAACTAAGAACCTTTACATTAAGGATGACCTTCTTCTGTATGAACAGATTTAAAAGAAATATTTTATTCTGTAATTACCCAGCAAAATGTTTGTAGCCAAAAAAGTAGTTGAATCATGAGTGCAAGTGCTTCTGGACTACATCTTTTTACGTGAAAGAAGTCATGATTTTTACAAGGGCATGGTGCAGTGAGGATACTGTCTAATTTGTATCTTCATCACATATTTTGCATGACTCTGTGGAAGTCAATAAAGAAGCATTTCTTAAGAAGTTTTCGAGTATTTTTGAGCAATAAAAGCGAATTCTCTACTATAAAAAGTAAAAAATAACCATAACGGATCATGTTTTTTGCTGTTTAAAAGTAGTTTTGCAAAAAACTCATAAATTGTTCATATACAATAAATTCGATGATATGGATACAAATCGGATGTTGTCAAAAGATAAAGAATAGACTGTATCTATCATGAATCTCTGTGGACTGCTTCGGAAAGAAGCTATGAAAGTACTACTTCATCATGAAGTAGTTCAATTTTATTTTGCTGGGTAGTGGAGAAGACGAAATCTTATTTTGTCACAGATCCGCGAAAATATATGGATATTAATAGTGGCGATTGAACCTTTTAAGATCTCGGGCAATGAACAGAACAGTACTAGTACTAGCTGAGCCCGGGGTGCTTTGCAACCCCGACTAAGCTTAGTACATATAAATTACCATGTATTACATTGATAACTGGTCACTAATTTTAAATTTTAACCCACTTAGCGCCATACATTTTTTTTGCGAGAAAACTTAAATTTTTGGCTTAAATCTAGTTTAGTAAAAACTCTCCGATTTTTCGAAATTTTTTCCATAGGTAGATATTTTTACGCTGATTACGGGAATGTAAAATTTTGTTGGGGGACGGACCCGGTTACCCGGTTATTTGACCCGAAAGTCCGGGTACCCGGTACCCGATAGACCCGGTTCTACTGAACCGATTCTTACAAAATGGGTATCGTTGGAAAGCTTATGAAAATACCTATCCAACAAGTGGTCATATGATGGGGTTATCTCCAGGGGTTCAGAAGTTATAACCAAAATACCTCTTTTTGGACCCGGGTTTTTCCATAAAACCCTCAAAAAGTCGAAAAAGGGCCCATTATGGGTGCTCAATTAATTCACGTAATTTTATAGCTCATACTTCAACCTTTCCAAAATGGTGCTATTTGTTATAATACCTTCACTGGGTCCAGAGATATTGACCTTAGAGTGGGAGAAAAATTTTAAATTCAGAAGAAATTGTTGTTCCCATTCCCTAGATTTGAACCTGTCCATAGGAGAAAGTCTTAAATCCCCGGCCGAAGGCCGGCTACTTAGAGAAAATTTATACTTTAAAAGAAAATGTTGTTCCCATTCCCTAGATTTGAACCTGTCCATAGGAGAAAGTCTTAAATCCCCGGCCGAAGGCCGGCTACTTAGAGAAAATTTATAATTTAAAAGAAAATGTTGTTCCCATTCCCTAGATTTGAACCTGTCCATAGGAGAAAGTCTTAAATCCCCGGCCGAAGGCCGGCTACTTAGAAAAAAATTTACTTAAAAAAAGTGATGAATTTAGAAAAACTCTGGACCCAGTGAAGGTATTATAACAAATGGCACCATTTTGGAAAGGTTGAAGTATGAGCTATAAAATTACGTGAATTAATTGAGCACCCATAATGGGCCCTTTTTCGACTTTTTGAGGGTTTTATGGAAAAACCCGGGTCCAAAAAGAGGTATTTTGGTTATAACTTCTGAACCCCTGGAGATAACCCCATCATATGACCACTTGTTGGATAGGTAGTTTCATAAGCTTTCCAACGATACCCATTTTGTAAGAATCGGTTCAGTAGAACCGGGTCTATCGGGTACCGGGTACCCGGACTTTCGGGTCGAATAACCGGGTAACCGGGTCCGTCCCCCACGAAAATTTTATATTCCCGTAATCAGCGTAAAAATACCTACCTCTGGAAAAAATTTCAAAAAAATCGGAGAGTTTTTACTAAACTAGATTTGTTCCAAATTTTTTTATGAAAATTATATTTTTGAGATTTTTAAAGCATTTTTTATTTAATAAATAACTTTTTTCTCTAAAACGTATAGTTCTCCTGCAGTCGGGCCTTCTCTTAAAAGTGCCAAAAACTTTGTAGGGTAATATAGGTGTATCCTCATATGCCAATCCCTTGGTTTTCGATTGAGAAAATACTCTTACTATATTCCTAACAAATCCCTGACTTTATATGACGCTAACATTCATGACTAAATATTTATCGCATATTTAAATTTTTCATCAAAAGTCGAAAGTTACAAAAAAGTCGATTTTTTTGAATAGGTTGGGTTTTAGGCCAATTGCGTGGAAATGCGTAGGTCAAATAAAGCTTTATAAGCGTGAAATGGCAGATAATAGACAATACTATAACAAAATGCAAAAAAACCCACAAAATAATCGAAAAAAACAGAGTTTTACGTCAATTTTTGCAACCATTTTTTGTGGCGTTTAAACAACCAATAACTTGGAAAGCTCTCATTTAAAATATGAATCAAAAATCCAATATTGACATCCCATTGGGGATACTTCTTTCTTATGTCTACTTGCGTAATATTTATACCCTCAGCCTTTAGGCTAAGGAGGGTATATACACTTTGATACGATGAAAATGTGCCTCATCGATATAATGGTTTTAGACCCCAAGTATGTTTGGACGAAATGTGTTTCAGACAGTTTGGAGTCGATCTAGCCATGTCCGTCCGTCTGTCTGTCTGTCTGTCCTGCTGGCTGGAGCGCACGATAACTCTCGAACGGATGAACCGATTCGGTTCAAATTTTGGCTTTCGTAATATTTTGCCCAAACTTAGTTTAAGTTCGAAGATGGGCTATATCGGTCCACTCCTTCCGGTACCTCCCCCACAAAAGAAAAATGTTCGGAAAATTTGTGCGCACGATAACTCTTGAAGGGGGTAACCGATTTGGTTCATACTTTGTCCATCGTGAAATATGTTCCAGACTTAGATGAGGTTTCAATATGGACTCAATAGGTCTACTCCTTCGGGTACATCCCACACAAAATTTCGGATAAGTTCAGTTTAGGACCAGCTCTCGAATCGCATTGATTTTTGTTTTATCAACTTGTATTCACTGCCCCCCATACGACGGTACAAGTTTCATCAGGGGCAAGTCCAAACTTCCTGAGAAAATAGCCTGAAAGTTTCACAAAACCCGTATGACACCGTGTGAGGTGGTTGGAGCGCAAGATAACTCTCCAACGGATCTGCTGATTGGTTCCAAAATTTGGCCTTAGTAATATTTTGTCCAAACATAGTTTAAGTTCGAAGATAAGCCATATCGGTCCACTCCTTCAGGTATCTCCTCCACAAAATTTCAAAAATGTTCGGAAAAATTGTTCGTTCGGTAACTTTTGAAGGGAGTGGCCGAATTGGTCCATACTTTACACATCTTAATATATCTACCAGATATAGATCAGGTTCAAATATGGACTATATTTGTCCACTTCATCCAGTACCTCTCAAACAAAATTTCCGATAAGTTCACTCTAAGACCTGCTATCGAATCACTTTTGTTTTTAATTAATTCTCTTTCGAGTTGAGCTGTTAGGCCTTTAGAGATACATTGAAAAATTAGGAGTCTACCGAACTGAGTGTCAAGGTTGCCGGCGTCTTAGCGTTCTAAGCCACCATCAACTTGTCAAAACTTTAGTAGACAATAATTGATGATCAAAAAATAAAATCTTCTGATATAGAAGAGCAATTACTAATGATGTAGGAATAAAACTTACCATAGTATTTGTGAACATTGAAAAATGGGATTACCAAAGCAGGACTATAGGAAAAGTTTGGAGTTTCAATTAACTGACATAATTTCGCATATACATTTATCTAATGAAGTTCGATATATATACCAGTTACCAAGCTTTGCCTTCGTCTGCCACAAAAACAACATCCTAATACACCTGAAGATCGGATTTACCACCCGTGAAACGTAGTGTAATGGTTGGATGCGTGGGACTTCGGTAGACTCCTAATTTTTCAATGTATCTCTAAAGGCCTAACAGCTCAACTCGAAAGAGAATTAATTAAATATCACTATAAATGGCCTTCGCCTTAATAAGGCAAAAATAAAAAACACTTTTATTTTTGTTGAAGCAACTTGCATACGCTGCCTCAATTATGATGGTAAAAGTTTTTTCATGGGCAAAACCAAACTTCTTAAGCAGACAGCCCGAAGGGAGTAAAACCCCCTTATGGCACCGTATGGAGTGGCTGGTGATCGACTTCCATAATGGTCAATATCGATCCATTCCTTTAAGTAATTCCCCCGCAAAACTTCTGCTCTTTAATCTAATCAACATTTTTGTCGGTTCAAACGTTCAAAATTTTTAAAACACTCTTAATACAAACGTTTTTTGGAAAAAATTGTTTCAATATACACAGGCTGAGGGTATATCTCTGACGGCCAAGCCGACTGATACTTTTTTACTTGTTTTCTAATACTGTAGCTGTTTAAAGGACAACCTCTTTCGATTTTGAATAATTCCTCGAAAATAGTGATTAGCAAACTGGATACTAAGCATTTGTGCCCCTCGCGATATCTTCCACAATAAATTGCACTTTTCTTATTACGATAGGGTGTATTACAATGATAACGAAGTTTAAAAAGTCGAAACAAACTTATTGCAGTTTTCAGTCAAAAATACTAAATTTGATATTTGGGCCCTCTGATGGTAATTTCTTCCCCTTAAAGTGCCCGCCTTATATTTTCGCGACTACATACACTGATATAAGATTAAGTTTCACCAAAATTGAAATTTCTCATACATACATAGCCAGAAATGGAGCTATATTTAGTATTTTTTCTATTAGGGGATCTCCCCTATGTGATTATCCATTTACTCTGCCCCGTGGCGCCATTATAGGCTATTATATGATTAGCACTACTACCTAATTAAAAGATTTTCAATCCGATAATAAAACAAAAATAGTATATGTTATTATTGCATCCAAAGGGGTTACTTCCCCCTCTACACATCCCATTGACTAACCATCTCTTTTCTCGTGACACATTAGATTATTTTCCGCAAAACATTCAGTTAGTATTAAGGCCCTGAAGTTAATATTGATTCAAATAGACAATATTCGATATTATCATATCAAGGGGAGAACTGCTTCCCAGACGCCTCCCCTTGACCACACCCAGTTTGTTTTGCATGAGATGACGTGTACTTACTTTGTACTTATTTTGACAAAATTTGTAGAGTGTGTCTGTTACCATTCAAAGATATTCGCATAGAAAAATCGAAATTTTTAAGAGGTACCTCAACTTTTGATGCCATCTCTTCGCACTACCGCGGAATTTCAAAAATTATTATAGCCTATGTTACTTCCAGGGGATGTTGTAATATACTCTCAAAATTTCAGGAAAATCCGTTCAGCGGTTTTTGAATCATTAAGGCAGAAATAAACGTACAAACATTTTTCTATTTTACATATA
Source organism: Musca autumnalis (assembly GCF_047663935.1). Taxonomy (NCBI): domain Eukaryota; kingdom Metazoa; phylum Arthropoda; class Insecta; order Diptera; family Muscidae; genus Musca; species Musca autumnalis. The sequence continues at coordinate 111,684,552 of NW_027412088.1, read as the reverse complement.
TAGATGTGTATATCTCTGTTAAAACCATAGCGAAATAAGTCTCCTTCCAATAGTATAGAATACATTATACACACAACTTGAACAGATCAACGAAAAAGGTACTACATTCAAAATTTCACTAATATTGGACAGCCATTGCGTGTTTGTGGGTAAAATACACGAATTCGGGGAATATAATTAGGCAAACTTATTTCTAGATCAAACCACACATACAGTGTTGCACATATAAAATTTCGCTGTTGTTTTTGTTTTGCACTCTCCATTCTCAAGGGTCAGTCAATATTGTGGTTGTTACTATCCCATCCAACTACAGAAACAACTTGTTGAAAGCTTTCTGTACATAACAAAGAACAACTGGACACAAAATATTACATTTTAAAAAATTGTAATTGTTTAATCCAAAAATGATATGATATGATATTGATATGCGCAACACTGTATGTGGGGTAAGTTTATAACTTTTCTATTTTTTGCAAATATCAAAAATACCACCACATTCCCGCACCGATTGCATTCAAGTTTTTATACCCTACACCACAATGTGGAAAGGGTATTATAAGTTTGTTTTTCGAAAAATTCATGTAACATCGCGAAATTTTCGTCGTAGACCCCCCATGTGGTATACCAAAATTCATATCTCGACGGGATAAAGCGATTTTGAGATGTGTGTCCGTCCGAAATTTTATATGGAGGTTGAGTTCAGACCAGAATAGACCCCTATAGTTTTTGGCAATCGTGAAATATTTAGGGGTTGAAAACAAAATTTTTATCCAATTTAGCGGCTCTGTAGGTTGCGATGGGAGTCTAATCGGCGTAAAATGTTATGTATGTTTTGGGTTTACGACAGAGAAGTAGCATGCAATTTAACGTGATGATCAGATAATATTTAGCGGTTTAAATTTACCAGAAGTTTTGTGTGAAAATTGCTAAAGTTGTTAGTAAAATGACTATATCTTTATGCCCGGAAACTATGTTAAACCGATGTAAGTTATATTTAGAAGAGGAACGCTTGACCTTTCCATTGATGCTAACTATGTTGACGTACGTGGCCAGATAACAGAGTTACAGCCTAGTATATGCAGGGATCTCTCAGATTTAATTGTGGATAGCGTAACCTTAATCCCGCTAGGGATCCCAGTTATAGTTCAATACGGACAAATGTTTGCACGAGGTAATAGTTCTGGTCAAGGATAGTGCCAATAATTGTTGATAATGATCGGAGAGTATTTAGCGTGTAAAATTGACCATAACATTTGTGGGAAAATATCCAAATTTTTAATCTGTAATTTAAATTCAAATTATATCAAGTAGCAATTAGATAAAGGAATTATTGTCTAACATCACGGTGCGCCTGAACCAACTTTACATGAAAGGTGATTACACCTGGAAGATTTTTCAGATTCTGAATCTACAATGTTCATAGATGAGAAAAATCAAAAAACCAAAAAAATTTACGAAAAGGGATTTTTAAGTAAATCGCGGTAAAAAGTTCACATTTTTAGTTTTTTTTTTTTTTTGGTTGTAACGATTTGCTTGGAAACCGCAAGTCTCATTGAAATGGGATTAGAATAAATGTTGTAGCTGTGTCCGTGAAGGATATTGTTTTGTAAGGAGGCGAGACTGTCAGTTTATGTGTTTTCCTTTATAGTATAGGTTTGTTTATAAAGAACTACGTTTACCTTCCATATGTAGTGTAATAACATCAAAACATTGATCTCTTTCGTTGATCGAATCGGATAAAGTCAGCAAAAACTAATTCTAAATTGCGTTTAGGATTTTTCTTCCTTAATACAAATTTTTATTTGTTAAAAGAAATATGTATTTGTAGCTTAAATGGTCCATCTGTCCATTACCAAATAATGAAAATGATATATAACCGGTCGCACTCATACATGCATGTATTCCCACAACATCCCCGAAGGAACAAGGGTGACTTCGCAATGTAGTGGTGTAGGGTATCTCATGGTCGGTCCCGTCCGATTATAGCCCTCTTTTACTTGTTATTCTTGATCAGGGTAAAATTATGAGCATGAATAGATCATACCCCCAGTGGTAATCACTCTAGCATCCGCAAAACGCTGAAATTTTGCAAAAATGCGCCTGTCGGTCCACGTTTTGGTATAGCCCCGATTTAACGGTACCTCCCGATTTGAGGTGACGTTTTTAGCTACATTTTCAGACCAAATTAGTTATAATTCAGCATATCTTAGAGATCAGAAATCGAATCTACCAAAAATTGTGGACTTATTTCCATGTTTTGGTATCGCCCCCACATAACCGGACAACCGAGATCCAAAGTTTGGACCAAATCGGAGTGGGCCTTGAGCGCAACCTGTTGCAAGAAAAATCTAAGTTATTGGAAAGGAGGTCCTTACCTGCACTTTTCCGGTGTGGGTGGTATCCAAAGGGGTTGATCTATGTTTTTTACGATGCCCAAAGTATGGACCAAATCGGTTTCTGCCTTCAAGAGTTATCGTGCGCACCATTTTAGCGAAATGTTTTGAAATTTTGTGGGCGAGTGGACCGATAAGGCCAATCTTAGAACTTGATTTAACTTTGGGCAAAATATTACGATTGCCAAATATTGGATTGAATCGGTTTATCACTACACATGGTGTCAAAGCGGGTTTTTACAGCTTTCAGGCCATTTTCTCAGGAAGTGTGGACTCACCCCTGAAAAAACTTGCATCGCACAGTGGTTCAGAATGGTTTTTTTCTGGTTAAAATTCTGTAACTTTTGAACGGATAGAGACATTTTCATAATTATTTTTTTTTTTTGTTAGGTAGATAACACAATCAGCTTTCAGACGAATTATAAGCGGTCAAATTAGGTCTGGTAGTTGCAGAGAAATTCAAGGTCAAAGTTAAACTTTTGAGTTTTTTAACCATTTTTCATCAAAATATTAGTGTCTTTGTGGTTTTTATATCTTCCTATGTATTAAAGATGCTCAAACACCAACAAATAAACAATAAAATTACCAAAAAACTAAAATAATATGCCGAAAAGATTTAATATCAAAATTTTCTAAAACAAGTAAAGAAGTATCAGTCGACTTGGCCGACAGAGATATACCCTCAGCCTGTGTATATTGAAACAATTTTTTCCCAAAAAACGTATCTATTTAGAGGGTTTTAAAAATTTTGGGAGTATGAACCGACAAAAATGTTGATTAGGATTAAAGAGCAAAAGTTTTGCGGAGGAAATACTTAAAGGAATGTATCGACATAGACCATTATGGAAGTGGATCTCCAGCCAGTAGGGGGTTTTTACACCTTTCGGGCTGTTTGCTCAAGAAGTGTGGATTGGCCCCTGAAAAAAACTTTTACCATCGTAATTGAGTACTGGATGAAGTGGACAACTATAGTCCATATTTGAACCTGATCTATATCTGGTAGATATATTAGGATGTGTAAAGAATGAACCAATTCGACTACTCCCTTCAAGAGTTAACGTACGAATAATTTTTCCGAAGAGTTTTAAACTTTTGTGGGGGAGGTACCTGAAGGAGTGGACCGATATCGCTTATCTTCGAACTTAAACTATGTTTGGACAAAATATTACTAAGGCCAAATTTTGGACCCAATCGGCAGATCCGTTCGAGAGTTATCTTGCGCTCCAACCACCTCACACGGTGTCATAGGGGTTTTGTGCAACTTTTGGGCTATTTTCTCAGGAAGTATGGACTTGCGTCTACTAAAACTTGTACCGTCGTATGGAGGGCAGTGAATACAAGTTGCTAAAACAAAAATCAAAGCGATTCGAGAGCAGGTCCTAAACTGAACATATCCGAAATTTTGTGTGGGAGGTACCAGAAGAAGTGGACCGATTGAGTCCATATTGGAACCTCATCTAAATCTGGTAGACATTTCACGATTTGCAAAGTATGGACCAAATCGGTAACTTCCTTCAAGAGTTATCGTACGTACAAATTTTCCGAACATTTTCGAACTTTTGTGGGGAAGGTACCGGAAGAAGTGGACCGATATAACCCATCTTCGAACTTAAACTAAGTTTGGACAAAATATTACGAAAGCCAAAGTTTGGACCGAATCGGTTGATCCGTTCGAGAGTTATCGTGCGCTCCAGCCAGCCAGACAGACAGAGGGTATGAAAATTTTTACAAAAAAAATTTTAATTTTTTCAAAAATTACAAAAATACTCCTTGGGTTTTCATAAAACTTATATAACTCGTATAAAAACTCATATACTCAAAAAATGTTAATTTGTGTCAAAAGCTGTAATTCATATGGAAACAGTATAGAAAAACACTCATTTCTACCCATGTAATTCCAATAAATTGATAAAAGTAAATTGAAAAAAGTGTTAAATGGACGGAACGGGACGGGTACAAAAGTGTATATGGACTGAAAGAGGAGACTCTCGGGTATCTTTTTGTGAAAACAGAACATTGTTCCATGTTGTTCCACAAAAGTTCTAGTCCACTAAATTTGCAATTTTATAACATTTAGTACCTGAGCAAAAAAAAATAGCTCATGTTGTGTAAACGCTACGGTAATTTATTAAAACTGCTTTTAAAGGCCACAATCCTACCTACCTTACAAAAAACAATAAACACAATATCTGTTATATTTTCCGAGAAATAGCTACGTCTTTCTCCAGAAATTTGCAAAAATTACGTATTTCCCAAAAATGGGGAAAATGTTCGTCCTTAGGGGCACACCACGCCCACACCTTCCAATATTTTTGCATAATTTTTTGGTTTCCTTAGTTTCAATATGTTTACTATCGAATCCCATATAGAAATTAAATATCTTTGACAAAACAAAATTTTAATTTTTGGCCAGGAAAATCGCCGTTGTGGGGGAAACAAATATAAGCCCAGCAAAAAAAGTCCTCCCAAAATCATGGGTTTCGTAAGGGATTTTTGGCAGCCGTAACTACTCTCAAACACCCTTTCTTCCCCATTATTTTTACAAGGGCATGTCGCACCTAGTTTGTAGATATTTTATGACCACTAGAATTACTAGTTATTCTGTGGCCACTAGAAGTTGAAAAGTAAGGTGAAAAAAATTATATTTTTAGACAGTTGATGTAGAGAATTTCTTTTTAATTTCATCACACATCTTACTTTTATTTTATTTCGCTGTCTGCCCGAATTGAACCCACGAACCCTCTGATTTCTAGCCAAAGACAGTACACACTATGCCACGCACACGAATATTAAGGGTTGCTTAAGAACTTAAATGTGCAGTGCACATGTTCACCACGAACTGTTATTTTTTAATTAAAAAAAACTCGCGTGCCGACAGTGAGCGTTGAACACACAACCCTAGGATTTATAGTCGGACACACACTCACTGTGCCACCGTCGTCATTACTTAGGGAGGAGTAAAGTAAGTAGGTTTATTTTGTTAATTTTTTAAGAAGTAACCCATTACTTTTCAGATTACCTGTAATGCGAAAAGAAGCTTGTTTACATTACTTTGTAAAGGGTTACGTAATGACTACCGGATCAAAATTTTTGCTGGGAAGTTGTTACAACAAAAATCAAAAGAATTCGAGAGGAGGTCGAAAACTGAACTTTTCCGAAATATTGTGTGGAAGGTACCTGAAGGAGTGAACCGATATAGTATATATTCGAACTTTATCTATGTCTGGTAGAAATATTACGATGTGCAAAGTATGGACCAAATCGGTCAGTCTTTCGAGAGTTATCGTGTGCATAATTTTTGCGAACATTTTTTAAATTTTGGGGGGCGAGTGGGCTGATATGTACCAAATTGTCTGAAACGTATTTCGTCCAAACATACTTGGGTTCTAAAACTATTATTTTGATGAGACAGATTTTTCCCGAATGAAAGTTTATATAACAAAAACCAAATTTCTTTTGCAATTCCATTTGCAAAATGAAAAAAATTCGAGCACACTTACGATTTTTGGTATGGAGGAAAAAATTTTGGTTTCAAATCCGTTGGCGTTCACATAATTGGCCGATGCGTGAAAAATTTAAAGCGGTTTTTATTCTCATATAAAGAAAAAATATTTAAAAATGACTTATTTGTTTTTAGGAGAAAATGTATGCATAAATCGTTAACAGAATTCCATATCAATTCGTAGATTCAAAAATTTACTAAATTTATTTTTATTTTCGCGCAAAATCACAAAATAATAAAAAATCTTGAAGTAAATCCAAAATATCTTACACTGTCCATCAATATTTGAGGCGCTCAGCGCCGAAACGGCCTAACCCACATGCCCAAAAAAATCAAACTGACTGTAAAGATTCAATTGAAACCTTTTGAAATAAATTCTGAAAAAATACATATTGCATTATTTTAGAAGGTAGTATTACCTAGTATTATTCAATCCAATATGGCATTTTTTTAGTAGTTATTTCAAAAGGTTCTGGTTAGATCTTTATAGTCTGTTTGATTCTTTTGGGCATGTGGGTTAGACCGTTTTGGCGCTGAGCGCTCATTTGCAGTCAATGTATAAATCACAATTACTATATTACTATCCGATTTAAACTTATCTATGGTAAGATTTAGATATAGATCCCATATATTTTTTAATGATAACATGAAAAAATAGTAAAAATTAGTAGATTCTTGTAGTTATGGAATAGACCAATTATTTATGTTTGATGGCTCCATTTATTAAATCATGAATTAAATTACAATGAAATCGTTTGTAAAATAAACAAGGTGTAGGTGTCAATCCGATGGTTTTTTTATAAACCAAATTGTCAGATTTTTTTTCCAAATTTAATAAATAGAGTTCTAAGCTATACAATGCGCATAAAAAAATATGAAGTATAGAACGTATCACTTTAAATCTGGAGCTTTAAATCGAAGCCAATTATATTACATTTTTGTATGTTTCAGAACAGCAAGAATATAATTTACTACCTTTCACTATTTTTTCGATAACATAAACGAAAAATAGTTATTGTAGTAAAAATTGTAGATTCTTGCATGTTCTGGAACAGAGCATTTATTTTTATACCCTACAACACTATGTGGAAAGGGTATTACACGTTTGTTTTGGTAAAAATTCATGTAACACCGCGAAATATTCGTCGTTGACCTCCAATGTGGTATACCAATCTTCATATCTCGACGAGATAAAGCGATTTTTAGATGTGTATCCGTCGGTCTGCCCATTATAAATTGTAATCAAACTCCAGACCGCAATTATGGACCTATCGTCACGAAATTCTATATGGAGGTCGGGTTCAGACCAGAATAGATCCCTATTTCTATTGGTGATGATCGTGAAATATTTAGCGGGTGAAATGGACCAAAAACATAATATTTATCCAATTTTGTAGCGGCTCTGTAGGTCGCAATATTAGTCCGATTAACGCTAAATTTTAAATAAGTATAGAAGATGCTTACAATTTGAGATGACCATCAGATAATATTTAGAGGGTTAAATAGACCACAACTTTTGCGAGAAAATTGAGAAAATTTTTTTAATATAAAGCTTATATATTTAATCCTGGAACAGACATACCGGACAAGTAAGCTATATTTGGAAGAGGAACGCTTGACCTTTGTAGTGTAATCATAAACACGCTAGAGGTCGCAATTATAGCTCAATAATCACGAAATTTTGCACGAGGTTAGAGTTTAGGTAGAAGAAGATGTCTACAATTTTGGATGCTGATCTGATATTATTTAGCGGGTGAAATAGAGCATTACTTTTGTATGAAAAATAAAAAATATATTTTTGGTCTATATTTTATTTCCTGGAGGGCATATACCTGCAAAGTAGACTGCATATGGAAAAAGAACTACTGACCTTTCCCCCTGATGCGAATTGCAATAACTTGTCTACTAGATAACGGGCCTAATATATAATTGGTTTTGTGTAGAGAACCACAATTGGAATTTTATACATACATGGCTGCATGGCATTGAAAACGATTCCCCAGCCAGACAACATCAAATTTTCAACGGTGCCAAAATACCCTTCAGTAATGTTGGTGACATTTTCTGAGTATTTCAGCCATGTAAAACTTCTCTACACGGCGTTCGGACTCGGAGGTAAACTGTGGGTCCCATATCATTGAGCGAATATGAATCGGAGTACACTCCCTCATTGATATGAGAGAAGTCTCCCTTGTCCCTTCTGGGATGTTTGTGAAACAATTATTATATAATTATTTACGCTTGGTGTGATACGGTGCCATAATCCACAAAGTTATTTCTTAAAATAAGTTAAGGGTAGTGGTGTAGGGTATCACATGGTCGACCCCGTCCTACTATAGTCTTGCCTTACTTGTTTTTTTACGGATTTAATGTGGTGTAGACCAGTCTTTTTACTACGTCGCCACAACAAGAAGATTACATTTTAAATCTTTATATTTATTTCATGATTTTTTTCTAAATTATTTTGGAACTAAATAAGGTTTCAAATATTACCATTGACAACTTGGTTTTCATAAAATAATGTTGTTATTCTCAAATTGTTAATTGTTGTGATTCATGCAAACACCTTATTTTTTACACCATGTATGAAATTTAAGAGAAATATTGAAGTAAAATATAAACAGAATCCAAATGTTATGCCCAAATATTAAATTATCCCCAATGGGTGAAACTTCAATAGTGTCACTGCCAACAAGGATATAAGCATTTTGTTTACAACACAACAATACTACATGTTTTATCTATACGAATGTATCCAACACAATCCTTAGGGTAGGACAATTATTTCTGCTTTAAATGCTTTTGAATGTATACACACTATTAGGGTGGCTTCATGATTATATTTTGTTTTACTCAGCCTTTATACTCTACTTGTTGCATACCTAGGTAGAAGAAAAAAACATAACAATGTTAATTGCATGCTAACTTGTGATACTCTGGTATGTGGTGGAAAACGATTCGACTCGTTTTGCCATAAATCGAAATCGTGTAACTCCAATTTCGGTGAATATTTTAATGAAATTGAAAATGGATTTTAAAAATATTATTCAAATAAGTGGCGTTTGCGAAGCAAAACTATATATATCATCAACGGCACTCCGATAATATACCATTTCGATTCTGCAAATCGAGTCGATTCGGTTTTCATCACATACCCGAATGTCAATTTTTATTTGAAATATTTGGGTTTGCCAAACTTCCGATAGATAGAAATAAAATAATAGTTTGAGATAAATATGTATATAAAAACATAAAACCCCTCAAGCCCGCTTTATTCAAATATCAAATATCTTCCATTTTATATATATTCAGTCGCACTTAGTCTTTATAACGAGCGTAATGATTCTTCGTTTCCCATTCGCAGCCTTATAAAGAAGTTCAACTGTATCTAAGGCGCCTTACTATGAAACTTTCGTATGAATACATTAAACGACGTAACATTGAACTTATTTTTAACCATTCACCAATACCTGCAAATAACTTCTCCCCCATACCTTACGCACAGTGCAGAACAAAAAATCAACACTTCCCGCAGAGAAATGTTTACACTTCAAAGTCGTCAGTCAACAACTTTACAAATATAGAGAGGAAAAGTAGTGCAAACTTTTCGCGGTAGAAAAACGCTGTTTTCATAATAGTAGTCTTTATCAAAAAATCACAACAGATTGTAAATCGGTATTCAAAATTCAACAAATTAATAACCATGAAAAACGTTCAAATCTTCCCGTTTCAAATTATCCTTTCAGTCCATATATAGTTCGTCCCGTTCCGATCGTTTAATTTTTTTTTTTTAATTTTTGAAATTACTTTGGAAAAATGTGTGTTTTATCTTACCGTTTTACCATATGAATTATAGCATTTTTACAGCGTTTTATTTAACTTGCTTTGGTGTCCGTTTAGTTAAATTCTGGTTAACACAGTTGCAGTTAACCAATCGCACTAAAACTTTGCACACTTTTCAGATTTGACAATACATGAATATGAAATCAAAACCAATATTGGTCCATTTTTACACTGTTTTTATATTGTTTCATTTATACCGCATTTCAAATCTGATAACTCATTTTTGACACAGTTGCAGGAAACTAAAACTTTGCACACTTTTCAGATTTGGATGACAATACACGAATATGAAATCGAAACCAATATTGGTCCATTTTGACAATGTTTTTATATTGTTTCATTTATCTTGCTTTTCAAATTTGGTAACTCATTTTTGACACAGTTGCAGTTGACCAATCGAACTAAATCTTTGCACACTTTTTACATTTGGATGACAATACATGAATATGAAATCAAAACCAATATTGGTCCATTTGTACAGTGTTTTATTTAACTTGTTACATTGTTTCATTTATTTTGCTTTTCAAATCTGGTAACTCAATTTTGACACAGTTGCAGTTGACCAATCGCACTAAAACTTTGCACACTTTTCAGATTTGACAATACATGAATATGAAATCAAAACCAATATTGGTCCATTTTTACAGTGTTTTATTACACATATAAAAAAATTCGTTTAAATTCTTTCTTTAAAATTCTTTTAAAAAATAACAAATAAAAAGTCGTTAAGTTCGGCCGGGCCGAACTTTTTATACCCTCCACCATAAAATAGACTTAATTAAAATGGGATAATTAGTTAACTTTCACAGTTGTAGGTAGAAACATCTTTCGACCACGGATACCCCAAATGCTAAATTATCTAATCTAAAGTAATCTAATCTAGTCTAAATAATATGTTCAGCCAGGTGAAAGATACGACCAAGGGACCTACACCAAAGTGTGGACCTATCTTTAAAATTTTTGGTGGGAAAGTTTTATATCAACTGGGAACCTCAAGCAGAGAGAACCTCAAATGTCAAATAACACCCAGTTCGGTTAAAAATTGTAGGTAACACCCTCAAGATACCGAAAATCGGGAGGTAACCTTATATGGGAGCTGTACCAAAACATGGACCTATGTTGACGATTTTTGGTGGAGAAGTTTCGTGACAACTGAGAACCTCAAATGTGAAATAACACACAGTTCGGTTAAAAATTTTAGCTAAAATCCTCAAAATACCGAAAATTGGGAGGTACCATTATATGGGAGCTGTACCAAAATATGGACCTATGTTAACGATTTTTGGTGGAGAAGTTTCGAGACTAAGAACCTCAAATGTCAAATTCTACCCAGTTCGGTTAAAAATTGTAGCAAAAATCCTCAAAATACCGAAAATCGGGAGGTACCGTTATATGGGGGCTATACCCAACCCTGGACCTATATTAACAATTTTTGGTGAAGAAGTTTCGTGACCACTGAGAACCTCAAATGTCAAATTACAACTAGTTCGGTTAAAAATTTTTAACTAAAATCCTCCAAATACCGAAAATCGGGAGGTACCGTTATACATACATGGACCTATGACAATAATTTTTAGAATATAATTTTGTTGATCACGAGAAACCCTAAATGTTAAATTATAGCTAATTCGGTTTGAAAATGTGACTAAAAACGTGAAAAAACCTGAAATGGGGCGGTACCGTTGTATGGGGGCTATACCAAAACGTGAACGGTTATAGCCTATCATCGAAGTTGACCTGCCTGCAAACAAAAGACGCATCATCCCAAAACTTCAGCGTCCTATCTCAATTTTTGTGGATGCTAGAGTGATTACAACAGACGGACGGACATATCCATATCGACTCAGAATTTTACCCCGATTAGGAATATATATACTTTATAGGGTCGCAAATGATTTTCCTTAAAAACCCCCAAATAGCATAAACATCAGTAAAGAGCATCACATTGACATCACTGAAGAGCAAAGTTGAGAGCGCTTGGAGAACGAAAGGAACTCAACCCATGACATCATTGTTGAATATCCCCACATTCTACTACCCTCTAAACAACAAACGGAAGATAGAGCAAAACAAAATGGACAAACAAAGAAATCAAAACAACAACAAAACTCAACGACAAAAGGACTGCACGACGCACAAAAATGTAAATCTAATTCAAGATGAGTACACTGGCAGAGCGATTAGTAGTTCATTGTCGGCTGTGAAAGCAAGTGGTGGTCAGTGTAAAGTGAAAAAGAAGGAAAAAAAACGAAAAAAAAAACATCCATAGTAAAGTGAAATAAATTGGAGTTTTGGAAAAACTGCACTGAATGAAATATACAATACTATTTTGTGTATTTTCACCTGTCGTGTAAATACCACGAAAATATAAAATACTCTTCATTTCTTTTCATCGTAAACACATAGAAAAGGAATATGAGTTTCCAATTGTCCTTTTACAAAGTGCTTTTAAGCATAGTAAACACCGTGCTATCGGTACGTATAAGTAACATTAAATATTTTAAACAATAGTTGTGTATACGTCCTCAAGAAAACCTAAACCTAACCAAAAAAAACAAATTCTTCTGTTGGTTTTTTGGAAAAATATATAATCCTTCTGTATTCATTGTTTTTTACAGTTACTTGGTGTTGGGTTGATAGCATTGTCTGTGTATGAATTAAATTCCTCCACACCTGGCACCTTTGAGCATTCAGCAGTGGTGGTACAAATATTCATTGGATCCTTTATTATACTCACCTCATTTACGGGCTGTATTGGGGCTTGTCGTCATTCTTTAAGTCTAGTATGGAGTGTGAGTATTTTCCTAACAAAGAGGCTGAGACATATTCGGTATGAGTTCACTTTTTAACATTCTCCATTTTCCCCTTTCCTCTTTCTTCCCTTTGTTTATTTTCATTTACTGCGTGGCGATGATGCGTTTTGTTTTGATTGTGACTTTCCCCTCACAGTATGCCATGTGTGTGGGATTCTTATTGGCATTCCAACTCTATATTATTGTGGCAGCTCATTCCACCGACTACGTTCTAAATGCCCGAAATGATTTCAATAATTTGTGGTCTAATTACACGCTTAACGAAGACCGAATTTCGAGTATAGAAAAAAGCGTAACTATTGATTAGCTTCATATCTTAATACGCAAAAATTGATAATGACAACTTTATTTCAGAATCACTGCTGCGGCCGGAATAGTTCAGCAGATTATGAACCCATAGCTGGAGCAATACCAAAAAAATGTTACCTGAACGAGGAGAGGACACTTGAGAACCTTTTTAAAGATGGCTGTTTGGAAATTCTCGAAGAGAATGCTTCAAAAAACAGTCAAATTGGTTTGACGGTGAAATGGACTATCTTCTTCCTGGAAGTATGTATACCTTTATAAAACACATTGATATAATTATGTCAAGGACATCATTTATTTAGTGGTCATACTCAAGCTGGTGCGTTTGTCGTGTTTTGTCATGCAACACTAGTACAACATTACTCACTTCCGTACTTTATTATTTCTACAATAGGAAGTTTAAAAATGCTTGTTAAACGGTTGACATAATGCTGTAATGTAGATGAACATTTGTTTGTTATACCCTCAGCCTCTTGGCTAAAGAGGGTATGTACGATTTATTAATGATAAAATGCGTTAGTTTTCTTTCTATTACGAAAGTAACAATGCCCACAATCTTAGGTGGAAAAGTTATTTAATTCGATCAGCTAAAAACCTGAAATCAACAATTTTAGATAAGTTTTCTGCTCAGTACGAACCCTAAATATCAGATTATTGCTGATTCCGTGTGAAAATGTAGTTAAAATGTTAAAATACTAAACAACGGGCGGTACAGATATATGCGGGCTTTTCCAATACGTCTATGCCCACAATTTTTGGAAGATAAGTTTTCTGATCGCTCAGAAACCTAAATGCCAAATAGTAGCTAATTCCGTATGAAAATGTTGCTAAGAATGTTAAAATACTGGAAAACAGGTGGCACCGTTAACTATACAAAAAAAATGGTATGCACGATATCTCTTGAACGGGGCAACCAATTAGGTCCAAACTTTTGATCTCCTAATATTTTGTCTAAATTTATTTTATCTCGGCCCTTATCAGTCCTCTCCTAAGGTACCTCCGCACAAACGTTCAACATTTGTTTCTGAGTACAGTTTAGGGTCTGTTCGAAGATCCTCTGGAAATGTATACCGATGCTGTTCGTTGTGGTCCTTTTAACAGCGATATTATGTTTCCGTGGACAAGTCCATGCCTCCTGGCATACTGGTCCACAGTTATACGATGACCCACTGAAATGACTAATGGTCCACTTCCAAAAGAGGCAAAATTCAGAAAAGACTCTAAATACATTCGGTCTGTCTGTATATCTCTGTCGGCAAAGCCGACTGGTACTTTTTTACTTGTTTGTCTGTAACTTTTCATCGAAGTGTATATTGTCACCTGGAATGACCAAAGACGTGACTCAAAAAACCACATGTTTACAGGAAAACCAAAAAAACTTTATAAAAGAAAACTGTTTTATAGAATATCAATCTTATAAGAGCGGTCATTTTGGATATTATCAGCCATGTACGAATTTGAGTAAGTAATGAATCAAAAATCGTGGAAACGCTTGATTTGGTATCCTACAACAACAACTGCAATGTTACCAATTTTCCGAAATTCCATTTCCTGAATATGATGTAGTACCTTGAATTTTTGCATGTATTTTAGTTTTATGTATTAGATTCAATTAGTTACGTCTTTGGGTATTTTAGGTGACGATATGTACTCTATTTTGATGAAAAACTATTGGTCACCGTATATATGGCCCACGTTTTGAAGCCCAAACAAAAAGACGCGTCATTTTAATAACACGAAAAAAGTCCAATAAAGGCAGACGAAATTTTTGGAATAGTTACCTCGGAGTATGTAATATAAGATTAAAAAAGTTTCCGTGCGCTTCCCATTAGTTTCACTTTACTTTAAGTGCTCTAAGTAAAAGAAATCTCAGAATATTTTCAACAAAAAATAATGCTTCAACAATTTTTAAACTTTTCGAAAAATGTTCAACGATTTTTTCAGAACATTTACAACAACAAATAACCCTTCAAAAATTGTTTAAACTATCTGAAAAAATTTGTTTTGGTAATATTTACATTTATTTGTCCAAATTACTTAACAACATACAAATTATCGAAAAAAGTCAATTTTATCAACAAAAAAAAAACTCCTAATAAATGCACCATTATAACGGCCACTAACCATCGAATGCAATTATATATATTAAAACTTTCCCTAGAAACTTGTCAGTATAACTCCAGGTTTTGATATAGTCCCCATAGAACAGTACCACCCTATTTTCGATATTTTCAAGGTTTTAGCCGCATTATTCTACAGGAATGTTGTGATCAGAAGAATCAAAAAAACTCTTGATAAATGGAATGTACTGTGACGCGGTATTTCGTATTCTGAATGGGTATTAAAACTTATCCTGGTAATTAATCTTGTTTAAAATAAGAGGTCTCTACAGTTAGCATATTCCACTTATTTTAGGAATAAGACTTGGCGTTGCGGAAGAGCTTAACACTTTCGTAAACTTAAGGAAACTAATTATTCTATTTTACTTAAATACAACTCGTGGTGTAGGGTAAAAAAATTTGGCCCAGCCGAACTAAACGCCGCACAGTGGTTCAGGAATCGATTTTTTTTTTTGGTCAAAACCCCAATTTTTTGTAATCACCGATTGTTAATTTCTATATGGGATTAGATAGTAAACATATTGAAACTAGGGAAAACAAAAAATTAGGTCAAAATATTGGAAGGTGTGGGAGTGGTGTGCTCCTAAAGACAACCATTTTTCCAATTTTGGAAAATACGTCATTTCTAAAGAAAGAAATAGCTAATTCTGTGAAAGTATAAAATATATTGTGTTCATTATTTTTTGCTAGGTAAGTAGGATTGTTATCTTAAAGAACTGTTTCGATAAACTACCGTAGCGTTTACACGAAGTGAGCTATTTTATTTTTTCTCAGGTACTAAATTTTTGTGAAATTCCAAATTTAGTGTACTAGAACTTATAGGGAACAGCTTGGAAGAAAGTTCGGTTTTAACAGAATGACGTCCGAGAGTGTCCTCGTTAAGCCCATATATACTTTTGTACCCGTAATACTTCCCTCCGTTTAACACTTTTTTAAATTTTTTGAAACTACATGGATCAAAATTTGTGTGTTTTTCCATATATTTTCCCATATAAATTATAGCTTTTTTACACAAATGGACATTTTAATATATGAGTTTTTATAAGAATTATATGAGTTTTATAAAAAACCCAAGGAGGATTTTTTTTTTAATTTTGGAAAAAATTTAAATTTTTTTTTTTTTTAAAACAATTTTTTAATTTTTTTTAATTTTTTCTATTTTTTAGTTTGTTTATTGGTGATTGACCATTTCTAAATAGTTATACCATATGAAAAACTCAAAAACACTCATATTTTTATGCTAAGTATGAAAAAAAAATCAATTTTTTACCTTGACCTTGAATTCCTCTGCAACTACTAGACCGAATTCAAAGGTGTTTAATGCAACGGAAAGCTGATGTTATCTGTCTAACAAAAACAGAATTATGAAAATATATCAACCCGTT
This sequence comes from Musca autumnalis, assembly GCF_047663935.1. Classification (NCBI taxonomy): domain Eukaryota; kingdom Metazoa; phylum Arthropoda; class Insecta; order Diptera; family Muscidae; genus Musca; species Musca autumnalis. The sequence goes on along the minus strand of NW_027412088.1, from coordinate 111,668,190 downwards.
CCAGAGTTACAGAGTTTTGACCAGGAAACAACAATTCTGAACCACTGTGCGCCGTTATTACTTGCTTATTTTAGTGTAGTATGTTAGCTTTTATGATCCGTACAAAACTCGTGCCGTTTTCCGCTGTCAAAATTACGCGTTTTTAATGAATAACTATTTCACTATTTTTTCAATAAACAATTGTTAACTTTGATTACAGTTTTTACTCTACGTACGACAATGTGTTATGGTTAGTAAGGATTTCATGTATATAGAACCACTAAATATATGTATTTTTCACGCACTTAGAAATATATTTGGCTTAATAGTTATTATATGATTACTATAACATTTTTTAGTCGTACTTATTACGATATCTTGTCAAAATTTGTAAAAATTCTCCTAAAGGCATGGGTAAGATCCTACAAATATGCTCTTCTATATTGAGGTTATTCAAAAACGAGGATATATAGGGACGATGTTACACATACATACATATTGCTCATTTACTCAACTTTACTACTTTATCTTTTGTCAAATTTTCATATTTATATCTCTAAAACTCAACGAGTTACAGCTCATTTACTAAAAGTTTGGCATATATCAACAAACAAGGTTTTTATGTGTTTATGAAGCACTAAAACTCTGGTTCTTCACAAAATATGGTCCAAGTAGTTATTTTATTTTTGGTGTAATAGTCTTTTTACGTTTAGAAGTCAGATCTCAATCGTGAACTTAAAACTCTTTTTTCTCGAAACTCTATTTTTTGAGATGTGACACTCTTTAATAAAAGAACGATATGCTCCAACAACATCCCCGAAAGAAAAGGGGACTGCTCTCATATCAATGAGTTCACGCCGAATCATATTGGCTGAATGATATGGGATCTACTTTTTATTGCCGAGCCCGAACGACATCACTTGTAGAGAAGTTTTTCTTGGTTAAAATACTCAGGAAATGTAAGCCAACATTATGCTGAAAAGATTAGCCACCGCAAAAAATTTTGATGTTCTGGTCAGAGATTGAAAAGCAGACCTTCTCAGTACAAGGCGGACATGCTAGCACTTCACAGCTGTCCAGCCAAAAGTTTGCCTCCAAGGAGGCTGTTAAATCATATGTACAAGTGAGCATCAAATTATGCATTTTCAATCACTCTTTTTACAAGAGCGTGACCCCGGAAAGAGGCACTCCATTAGCACTGCATTTTAACTGATCCTTTGGCATTCTGCGGAATGTGTACAAGTCATTGCAAAATATCCCAGAACAAATAAAATGTATTTATTATTTGTGTAAAACAAAAATATTAAGAACTTTATTATATTAACACAAATTATAAAAATTATTCCATTCCTCCGCTCACCATTTAATCCAAGCTAAACTGTTTTTGCTTCATCTACTAAATGGGTGTGTATATTGTCTTCCCATCTCAAGTTAAGATTTCGACATGTACTCCAACAGTACTCCATTAAACAATTTTCCTCTCGTGATTTACCGCAAATATGTTCGCAAATTATACATTTTTTATTTTATAGTAACAAATTTGTGGAAATGTTTACACGCTTTTCTGTTTATGTAGGTATCTACTAACCGAATTGCTTGTAGGGACCTCTGAGCAAGTGCTAATAAAATGTAACGAAATGAGTGCATTTTTCACGACTACGTTTGAACTGGATGCTGTTAAAATGTGCCAAGTGGATGTGATTCTTTGGATTGTATCCAATTGCGCTTAAAATGTGAGGAATGGAGTGCCTTTTTCACGACTCCGTTTTAACTGTATCAAAACATGCCGTAAAAAAACTAGTCCACATTGCACTACTTCCAATTTATTTTGTTGGGTGATGTTCGATAAAAATATTTTTTTTAATCCCTTCAGAATGCGCAGTTTACAAGTTGAGCAAATCTCGTTGAAATATCACGGTGCTCTTGAACCGACTTTAAATGAAAGGAGCTTACACCTGGGAAGTTTCTGAAACTACAAAGTTCATAGACGAGAAAAAACCAAAAATCGCTAGAGCGATTTTTAAATAAATCGCGGTCAAAGTTCACATTTTTAGGGCTTTTTAGGTTTTCACGATTTTTCTGGGAAACCGCAAGGCCTATAAAAATGGAACTAAAAAATGTTGGAGCAGTGAAAATTTTCTACAACATTGTCCTTTGTAATATGTTCGTAGGTTTTACCATTTTTGAGATATAGAAGTTCAAATTGGGACAATGCACTGACTGCATCGCCTCCTTATAGTTTGCGGTTTCCCAGCAAAATCGTGAAAACCTAAAAAACCTAAAAATGTGAACTTTGACCGCGATTTATTAAAAAGCGCAATGGCAATTTTTTTGTTTTTTTTTTATTTTTCTCTGCCTAAACAAGTAAGAACGGCGTTAAGTTCAGCCGGTCCGAATTTTTAATACCTCCCATCATGAACCGTACTGAAATTCCTCGGAGGAGTAGAATACCTTAACTGATGATAACTTTATATCGATAATTTTCTGCGTGAAGGTTTTCTACCAATTGAGAGTCCAAAATACCAAGTTAAATCCAATTCAGAAGCAAAATGTAGCAAACCCCTTTAAAAGAGCTCACACTGGACATCATCGTTGTTGTTTCCAAAACATAGACCAATATTTACAATTTTCCGAATTGAGCTTTTGTATACTCTGACAACACACAATACAATATTACAGCAACCTCGGTTCGAAATTTTGACAAAAACCCAACACCAGTTCATTGGGGCTAGGCTGAAACGTGGATATGTATGGACAGCTTTTTGGGAGTAAGTTTTTCAGTTTCTGGGAACAACAAATTCGGTTGAAATGTGAACGATAATTCTCTTCTGAAATATCTTTTAATACAAAATGTCAGCCGTTTCGGTTTGATAATGAAGCTGAAACCTTCAAAATGCCGAAAACCATTCTATGGGGGCTGCAGACATAGACCACCAAATTGCAGATGAAAAAATGTGTGCCTCCAACAAAGACTAAATACCAAATTTCAGCCATTTCGGTGGGTTATAGATGCCACAACCTTCAAAATACCGAAAATTAGTACCGTTCAATGGGGGCTATATCAAAACGTGAACTGATATAGCTTGTTTTCAATACCAAACACCCTAGGAGTTATAGAAAGTTCCATACTAAATTGTAAAGCTCTTTCTAAAATATTGCGAGTTCTATCTTGATTTCAACAGACAGACGGACGGACATGGTTATACCGACTTTGAATTATATGTTGATCACGAATAATGAGGATATCTGAGTGAAATCAGGCACTTTTTTCAAAATGAAGTTTTTTGATTTCCTTTATTTTTCTGTATTTTCATATTTTTTTTAAACTAACGGCTCCGAGATATCGCGCTTTGAAAAAGTCGAATTCTGTAAAATCTATATGGAAAGAAATACGTTTTGTTGTTTTATCAGCTATTTAACAAAATATAGAAAAAAAAAATTGCACAGTGGGCGTGGATGCAAGTTTCGCGATTTAATATTTAAAATCAATTTTTAACAATGATTTTACCCTTCGATTTTCTTGAAACAAATGTTAAAAAATGTAATTTTGTATTCTTTTGGCAAAATAGCAAATGTTTTACACTGGTATAAAGAAAAAAGTGTATTGAAAATGTTTAAAAAATTAAGGAAAAAAAATTAAGTAGCCATTCGAATCCCATTACCGGGACTTAAAATTTTTGTAATTGATCGTAGTTTAATAGAAAAAATTTTCAAGAAAATCGAAGGGGTCAATCATAATAAAAATATTGTAAAAAATAGGGAGGGTAAAATTAATTACTGTTAAACTGAACATCCATGAACATTTCATGCTCGACATGGCCTTACATAACACCTACATATGTAAATACGAGTATACATATAATTTTAATAAAACTTATCATTGTAATTGATTTACTATCATTTTATTTCATTTCAGCTATGTGCCTTAGGATTAGCATCTTTGATGGGAATAAATCTGCGTAACAAACGCCGAAGGGAACAATTCGAAAATTAATTAACTACTATTTTTATGAATTAGGGAAAACCTACAAACGTACATACATATACTTTCGACTCGTTGTTTTTGTTATTATTGATTTTTACAGTGTTTTATAATTGTATCGAATGCAAAGCGTAACTAAACTTATTGATATTTATATACATACCTATATTTACAAAATCAGAAACACACAAAAGTGACGACAGTTTTGTGAAAAAAGTACCTACGAATAAAACCAAAACTATATACATACCTATTTATGAAGGCATGAATTGCATTTTATGTTTTATTTTTATATATTTCCATATAAATGTTATAAACCTACATACATACATTAAACATCACGTTATGTGCAGCATGTTATTTACAAATACGAAGTACATAAGTGAATATTTGTTATATAATTCATATAAATACATATATACATATGACGATATAGAACAAAACCAAAAGAATATCACAGATTTATTTTATATAACAAAAAATAAATAAATTAAAAAAATATATAATACAAACAGAATTCAAAAGAATTTTTATTCACTTTGTTGGATGGATAAGGGAGAGATAGCTTTATTATATTCTATAAATATGCCACAATACATATTATATTTTGTAGAAGAGGAAATTATGATTTCTCGCAGTTTCTCACTTACAGATCTTATCCAAGGGGGTTACAAAAGAGACCAATAATATTTTTTTTATAAACGGTAAGTAAAGACAATCACAATGTATGATTCAGCACCCAAATCTTGAACTTGATTTTTAATATTATTATCTTTGGGTAATGTCTTTCCTACTTTAACAACACCAGTAGTATAACACTACGCAATACTGAAAATGCAATATTATAGCCCTGAACAGACCACATAAGAAAAACTTCATCTAGGGCATCAATATCCATAAAATTTAGAAAATTTTACATTACTTCTGAAATTCTGCTCAGTATCAGCTAAACTATTGGGTGTAGAACCAAGTAACCTTTTGCAAAAATCTTTCAAATAATGTTCTCAGCTGAAAATATATTCTAAAACCCACATTATAGAGGCATTTTTACAACAATAGCATGTTCTGAACAGTTCCACTCGCATATTTTTCCAAAAAAAAAAAAAAAAAAAAAAAAACGAAAAAAAAAATTATGAAAAAATTAACAGTTTTGGAGATATGGTGCGAAATACATACTAATTATGGAATTTGTATATATTTTAAAATTTGTGTGGTTTTTCGAGTTCATTATTTATCCAAAGATTTTATTCTTGTCATTACTACAAATTCGCTTCAGATGTCAGAAGAAGATTTGCATTGGTTTTGCGGCACTGTACCACCTTACACTTTGTGAAAAGATAACATGTAACGAAAATTTGAAAAACATACATATCGTCACCATAAATGCCCGAAGACGTAACCCACAAAACCAAAACTTTGCAGGAGAAACAAAAAAACGTTATAAAATTAAAAACTGTTTTATGGAATATGAATCTTATGAAGGCGAGTATATGGGATATTATCGATCATATACGAAGGGGAATAAATAGTGAAACCAAAACCGCTGAAGTGCTTAGTTTTATGATCCTCCATTACAACAAAATCTGCAATATTATCCAATTTTCCGAAATTACATTGTTGAATAGGATCGTTGTTTTTGAACGCAGAAGCTTGAAATTTTGCCAGAGCATGTATTTTAGCTTTATGTATCAGTTTACGTCAAAAAACGAATTCCGATTTTCATGTCGGTTACGTCTTCGGGCATTTATGGTGACGATATATAGTTCGTTTGAAATATAAAAAATTAAGCTTTCAAAACTTTTGATAGAAATTGTTTTTAATTCGGAAAATAATATCGAGAAGATAAGAAGCTAAATTTAAAAGTTAGATTTTTTAAATTAAATTTTTTTTTGTGAGCGCCATCGAATATAACATTTTTCCAATTGACCAGATGAGCTCCATATAACCAAAATTCTTGAAAATTTATTGAAAAGAAAGATCGTCAATTTTAAAAATAAATTTTGAATATTTTTTTTTTTCGAAATTAATATATGTATTTATGTATAAATGGACCAAATGCGCTTCATATAATCAAACCTCCGTTGTACTTCTTCATCAATAATCTGGCGGATTAATTCAAAGAAGATTATCCGTACTTTTAAGCTGTAAGCTTCTGGGGAAGGTCTTATATTCAAATTTTATGCTTTCTAAAGGACTAACGTATTAGAATTGGCAAATCATTGAAGTTAACAACACAATGCAATATTCGATTTATGCGCTAAATGGTAATTTATAAATCTTATGGAAAATAATTACATCATTGAGCCGAAAGATTCCTGGAATTTTTATCATAACCATCAATATCACCTGGAGATTTAAATTGTATAATAATAAATTAATTAATTGCAATTATTCAAGTAACGTTTTGTGCAACGCTATTGGAGAATTTGGACACTTATTACCCTAGTATTAAGAAATTACAAAACCATTACCACATTTAATTTCTTTATGATACTCATTGCTATTAGAATCGACATCTTAATATCATATCTACGATGCAGCGATCGCTTCATGGCAGAAGAAGATAACAATTAAGTTAATCTCATATTTTATATTACACTTAAATCTAACGATCTCACACTATACACTAAAATAACATACATTTTTCATTTAACATTATTCTTAAATATATTAATCCTAAAGACCACCATCTGTGGCATTGACATATTCTTAATCATATCCACTTTGCATTGTTTTGTATATACTCAGAAGAATATAAATGTTATTGTTAATAAAGAATTTTAACTAAATACCGCATTATTATTGATGAAACAGAAGATAACCTGGGTAAACATTACTTTCTTTAACTTCCTCTATCTAAATTCACTATTATCTATAAAATAAAATATGTAACCGGCAGTCCGAAAAACCCTCCCATTTTCCCTGAGCATGACCGGAACTGAGTTTAGGACAGCGGTTTCGTTACAGTTTCAGAGAAATAGCCCCGAATTTCTTTAAAAGGTCAATATTTAACCATGTTTAGATGGGGCCTTAAAATACAAGCTGGATCTGACACAGCAAAACCCAACCAGTTTTCGTTTAACAGAATGTTGTTATGGTGTCGTAACAACGGAGGTTATTGGTAATTTTGCACAAATGACTTTTCCCATCTTAATATATTTACATCTTTGTTTAGATTTTCAATTGAGAATTACACCAAGAAATTCTTTCAAAAATTTCGAGTTTTTAGATATGAGTTGTTTATGAGAACATCAAGGCAATAAATGCAGAAATCGGTCGGAAATAACAAAAACAACAAGCAACAAGGATAGGCACCTGGTTTCTTGGTGGCAGCTAAATAAATGCAAAATGAATGAACGTGCAATCAAATCGCGTAATTTCACCTCTCTTAAGCCGAGAACGGTGTACAACATCATATACCCCCCGGTGGGTGAAGGAAGGCTCAAGCTGAAGGCGGGACCTGACAGACAAAAAACGAATTAAAAGAAGAATAATTAAAGACATCAATGCTAGACTCCAAACCAGACTCAGAAAATTGTATTTTCTAATCGAAATTGATTTTGGAGCAAGTGCGTCGAATGAAAAAGCCAAAAAAGTGTTGCATTACAACAAGTATTCATCATCAGTGGCTAGAAAAAAGCCATTGCTCTCCCAGCAAAATATAGAGAAGCGATTCAGATTTGCTACAGAGAACCTTTCACGCCCACTGGAGTACTGGGATGACGTTATATTTTCTGATGAAATATTATATGACGAATATTATATTATACTGTCACGATGGAAAACAAAAATTTAATAAAAACAACTGGAAAAAAATTTAATAAATACCGTAGATTTCGTAAAACTGTCAGTATAGTATGGGGTTGCATATCAAGCAGAGACGCTGGAAACATCCGGATTTTGGAGGAAATAATGACAAAGGAAGCTTATTTGGCTGTTTAAAAAACTGATTTAACCAACAGCGTCAAAAAATTTGGGCTTGTTGAGCCTGAAAATTCAAACAAATTGCAACATAAATGCTTCCAAGAGTACGACCCTAAACATAAACCTTATTTATGTAGGATTTGGTTGTTATACAACTGCACCAAAGTCACCACCACCCCAGGCCAAAGTCCAGACATTAACCCCATCGAAAATTTATGGGTACACCTGAAGAAAAAGTTGGGAATAGGTCACTGAATAATAGGGGCGAAAAATACCATTGGAACATGACATTCCGAAATTTATTCAATTCCGAGACGTTTTCAAGCTGTTATTGATGCCCGAGGTGGGCATACGAAATATTAGGACCAACTTTTACAGAACTTCGCAAAAATTTAGTTGACAGTACAAGAAATGAGTTGTTTTACTTTTTCTTAATTGTAGGAACATTTTTAGTGTAATTTAGCTAAATGTTTATTTTATTTTATTAATAAACATGTGCAAAAATTAAACTGTTAACAAATATATTAATAATGTTATTTATTAATACCAATAAATCGTTGTTTTATTTAAAATTTTGTAATAATATTGGTTTTGCAATAATTTAGTTTACTAACTGTACATACATATTTCTACATATTCATTCAGTATTTGTCCTTAATTATTGCATTGTATTTCTTAACATTAAAATCCCAGTGCGTATGATTGTTTTTATAATCTTTCTAATTAATAACAATTGTACGCACTGGGGTCCTAAAGTTACGAAATACAGCCGAACTTCTCTAAAACAAACTTCCCTGTAATGAATACTTCTCTATAACGAAGTTGTTTTTAAGGCACAAGTGGAAACTCTCACACAAGATAATCTCTCATTAACGAATTTTCTCTATAACGTAGTAAAAAAACTTTGCTTTGCCGACAGAGGTATACCCTCAGCCCATCTGAATTTAAACTATCATCTACGGACAGATCGAATGTATTTAGGGTCTTTTCAGAATTTTTGGGCATTTGAACTTGCCGACAAAAATGTGGATTAGGATTAAAATTCAAAAGTGTTGCGGAGGAGGTACTTAAAGGAATTGACCGACATAGTCCATTACAAAAGTTGATCTTATTTTTGATAGATATCGCGCCCGCTAGACATTTCAGTAGGTCATCGCATAAATTTTGGACCAGAAAATAGATATCGGTCATTTTGCAAGTTAAACTAAATTTGGACAACATATTAGGAGATCCAAAGTTTTTAACAAATTGGTTGCCCCGTTCAAGAGACATCGTGCATTCCATTTTTCATTTTTAGTGACATTTTTTAAATAATGAGGGGGAAGTATTGGAAGTTGTTGCCCATCTTCGAACTGAGACTAAATTTGGACAAAATATGACGAAAGCCAAATTTTGGACCAAATCGGTTGATCAGTTCGAGAGTTATAGTGCTCTCCAGCGACTACATATGGTGCTATGGGGTTTTTACACCTTTCGAGCAGTTTTATCAAGAAGAATAGACTTGCCCCTAAAAAAACTTTTACCGTAGTAATTGAGGCGGCGAATGCATGTTGCTTCAACAGAAATAAAAGTGATTCGAGAGCAGGTCTTAAAGCGAACTTATCCGAAATTTTGTGTGGGAGGTACGAAAAGGAGTGGACAAATATAATCCGTATTCAAAACTGATATACATCTGGTAGATATATGGACCACATCGGTCACTCCCTTCAAGACTTATCGTGCGCACAATTTTTCCGAACATCCGTTCGAGAGTTATCGTGCGCATCAGCCAGCCAGACAGACAGACACATTTCATCCAAACATGCTTGCGGTCTAAAACCATTATTTCGATGAGGCACATTTTGCCCGTATGAAAGTGTATGTCAGTAAAAATATCTAAAATTGTCATTTCCATTTCAAAAAAATCAAAAAAAAAAATTTTTGATACTACATCTATGATTTTTGGTACATAGATTAAGAAGAAAATCGTCATTCCAAATCCGTTTTCATTACCAACTTTGATCGTTGCGCGCAAAAGATATGACCGTTTTAGTTATCGTTAACTGAATTCGCACCCTTTGTGATGATGCAAAAAAGTCGAAAAGTTTCAATGGATTCGCGAAAAATTAAATTTGTTAAACAATTTCACGTATTTAAAAACATATTTTTGAAACAATAGCGCTTATACTTACAAAAAAAAATATATATAAAAACTATAGCAGCATCCAGACATAGTGAGGAATAAAATGAAACCTAAGTCGTGAAGTTTGGAGCTATAGTATTCATACTATTTGCAAAAATACAAAGAAAATATGACTTAAAAAATAAAAATCATGTTATTCTAATTTTATTTTTCTATGGTTTTATAGGAAAGGTTGAAGAAAAAATGTTTGAGTTCTTCGTCATTTTCGTCCAAATTTCACGAAACAATGAAGATATTCCGTTGCAACAAATTTTTCGCTTATAGTTTTCCTATTGGCGAATATTTTTAGAACATTATATTAAATCACAAGGAATTCCAATTGTGGCATAACATTAAAATAATGTTATATTGAATATTACAACATTTGAAACGCATATAAACCGCGTAATAGTGAAAATGACATGATGCGAATAAATCCCTTTTATTTGGTGTACAGTTTGTGAAATTCTATTTGGCGGCCACGATGTAGCGTCTGTTGCAAATTAGGGCGCAAAACACAGTTAGATGGTCATCATTTCCACGAAGTTCATTTACATTTTATGCGCATTCGATTTCGATGAAAACCTTTAAAAAATACATCATTTGATGTCGTTTCATTACGATCCATCAAGATTTATATGAAACAAGTAAAAAAGTATCAGTCGGCTTTGCCGACAGAGATATACCCTCAGCCTGTGTATATTGAAACAATTTTTTCCCAAAATACGTATGTATTTAGGGGGTTTTAAAAATTTTGGGCATTTGAACCGACAAAAATGTTGATCAAAAGGTGTGCGGAGGAGATACTAAAAGGAATGGATCGACATTGACCGTTATGGAAGTGGATCTCCAGCCACAAGATATGGTGCCATAGGGGGTTTTTACACTATACGGGTTATTTGCTCAAGAAGTATGGACTTGCCCTAAAAAACTTTTACCATCGTAATAGAGGCAGCGAATGCAAGTTGCTTCAACAAAAATCAAAGTGATTCGATATTAGGTCATAAATTTAACTTATCCGAAATTTTGTGTGGGAGGTACCGGATGGAGTGGACAAATATAGTCCATATTTGAACCTGATCTATATCTGGTAGATATATTAGGATGTGTAAAGTATAAACCAATTCGGCCACTCCTTTCAAGATTTACCGTACGAACAATTTTTCCGAACATTTTTGAACTTTTGTGGGGGAGGTACCTGAAGGAGTGGACCAATGTGGCTTATCTTCAAACTTAAACTACGTTTGGACAAAATATTACTAAGGCCATATTTTGGACCGAATCGGCAGATCCGTTCGAGAGTTATCTTGGGCTCCAACCACCTCACACGGTGTCATAGGGGTTTTTTGGAACTTTCAGGCTATTTTCTCAGGAAGTGTGGACTTGCCCCTGATGAAACTTGTACCGTCGTATGGAGGGCAGTGAATACAAGTTGCTAAAACAAAAATCAAAGCGAGTCGAGAGATGGCCCTAAACTGAACTTTTCCGAAATTTTGTGTGGGAGGTACCCGAAGGAGTGGACGTATTAAGACCATATTGGAACCTCATATTACTCTGGTAGAAAGTTTACGCTATACAAAGTATGGACCAAATCGGTCACTCCCTTCAGGAGTTATCGTGCGCACAAACTTTCCGAACGTTTTCGAACTTTTGTGGGGGAGGTACCGGGAGGAGTGGACCGATGTAGGTCATCTTCGAACTTAAACTAAGTTTGGGCAAAATATTACGAAAGCCAAAACTTGAACCGAATCGGTTCATCCGTTCGAGAGTTATCGTGCGCTCCAGCCAGCAGGACAGACAGACGGACAGACGGACGGACATGGCTAGATCGACTCAAAATTGTCTGAAACACATTTCGTCTAAACATACTTGGGGTCTAAAACCATTATTTCGATAAGGCACATTTTCATCGTATCAAAATGTATATACCCTCCTTAGCCTAAAGGCTGAGGGTATAAAAAACTAATTATGGCCTGTCTTTTGGGCTAATTAGGCAGTTTAGAAACAAGGCCAACTCTCGTCATACAAAAATTACACTTTAATGTGCTAATGTATGGATCCGAAGCATCGATACTTGCACAAGCATATAAGGCATCACTTGAGAGAAAAAATTTTGCAATCAACGTTGACCGTGAATATCGGCTTCGAAAAAACAATAGTTATACAATGACATCGACATAGATAAACGTACCGAGTTGTGTAGTGTAGGCTATGTTTTAAGAAAAACGCATACGATTAAAGGTCATATGACGGTACACAAAGTACGGGAAGGTCAAGAATCCGATGAAAAGAACAAGTGAATCAAGTAAAATATGCCTCCACCATAAAATATACTGAACTTTAATATAATAACAGTTGTCTTAGAAAAATTAGCTAGAAAATGTCAAAATACCTGAAGTTGGCTGTACCATGGGGCTATACATAAACGTGGACCTATGCCCACAATTTGTGGTGGGGAAGTTTTCTGACCACTGGGAACCACAATTATCAAAAAATATAAGAACATAAACAAGTAATACCCTAAGTATACCCTCCATCATTAAATATTCTGAACTAAAACGGAATAATTATTTCCATTCCCGTCCACAATTTGTGACCACTGTTACCTAAATAAGGTAAAAATGCATATAGAAATGTCTTCTGTCGATAGGCACAATTATATGGGGCTGTATCAAAGTGTGGACCTATATTGAAAATTTTTGTGGAGAAGTTTTGTGATCACTGGGAACTTTAAACGGCAAACTACAGGTAATTCGGTCATCAAATGTAACTAAAATCCTCAAAATACCGAAAATCGGGAGGTACCGTTATATGGTGGCTGCACCAAAATGTGAACAGTTTTTGATCGAGTAGTTTTGTGACCACTGAGAACCTCAACTGTCAAATTACCAGTAGTTCGGTTAAAAATTTTAGCTCAAATCCCCAAAACACCGTAAATCGGGAGGTACCGTTATGTGGGGGCTATACCAGAACATAGACCTACAAAATAATAGGTACATCGTAGTTTATGTCTGATGTTGTGTTTCACAATCAGGTTTTTGTCGAGAAAGATGTGAACTGCGTTACATTTCGAAATATCTATTTGTAATCAATGATGCAACAATCATAAAAATAAAAAATGTAACATTTTGTTTCTGTGTCACTTTTGTCTAAAAGTCCTAAATTTGGTGGCCAAAAAAATAAGTACATTTTGGAATTTTTATTATATAGCTATAATCGAGTAAATTTTACTAAAGATTGTTTAGTAATTTAACTGTGCTAATAATATTGAACAATAATAAAATAAAAATTAACTGATGGATGCGTCGAAATAAGCACAATTACCCCGAAGAGAGTCGATTGGCGTCAAAATAAAGAAATGAGGGAAAAAATTCTTCGATAATAGCCAAATCCCTAGAAAGGCCGGGGGGGTTTTGTCTAAAACACATTGAAACCAAAATAAAACTGAGGCCTAAAAAGACAACAAGGACAATCGATAATTCCATTGTTGCTCTCGCTTCAAGACCTATTAAATTCATCTTGGGTAATTACTCTTGACATAAGTAATGTTATATTCACCCGAAAAGGCGTTCACTGTTTCGGAAAAAATTGTTGACGAGCTCCATCTTGGCTAACAATCATATGGATTGGTCCGGAAAAACCTACATGAAAAAATGGCGAAATTTCTTCTAGAGCAATGAATTTATTTATTCGGTAACAATTACGGCAAGATGAATTTCAATCTCAAAGAAAAAGAATTTCATATAATGGTTACAAAAATGAAATTTAACACGGAGGTGGCAACCTAATGGTGTGAGGCTGATTGATTTTCCTGCTATGGTCTTCATCCAATATATCACATTACAGATGTTGGGACCTATTTCCAATACAGAAACGTATTGGACAACACAAAGTTGCTACAAACAGAAGAAAATATGCTTTTTATATGGATTTTTCAACAGAGCAACGGTCCAAAACATGCATCCCCATATGTCAAGGATTGTTTACAGGACAATACAATGAAGTTACTTGACTCGCCTAGGCTGTAATTGGACATGATTGCAATAGTAAACCTTTGCGGGCACTTAAAACAGTCCATTAAAACACAATCATTCCAAAATTTTATAGAAAAAATGTGGTATATAATTAATTTTGCAAATTACAGCTGAGTTCTATGCAATGTGCAAAAAATAATACAAAAAGTAGTTCAAAATAAAGGTAGAAAGAACAAATACTAATAATATAAACATTCTAAATTACAATCTATCTTAAAACAATTGAATATACTAATATTAATTAATGATTTCCAAAATGTACTTATTATTGTGTCCATAAATTTTTATGATTTTTTTTTCTTAATACCGCATTTAGAAGTTTAGACCAAAAATTATAAAATTTTAAAAAATCGAAAAAAAAATTAAAAAAAATGTTTTTAAGCTACATGAAAGATTTTTGGTACATGGATTGAATAAAAATGCCTATTCTCAAATCTGTTCGAGGTACTATAATCGAATTATATAATCTTAAAACAACGCTACTCATTATATTTAGAAACACTGTTAATTAATGGCTTCCTACGTACTATATGATTATATACTATATAATTACTGAGATCCCAAAACTTTAGTAAAAAAGTTGTAAATTTTCGCGGAAAATAAGAAAGAATTAAAAAAATTAATAGTTTGCAGTATTTTTTAATAAAATTCATGCTGTTTATGCATCTTAAAAATATTTTAAAAAATACGTACGTAATCTAAACATCGCGAAGACTCAAATGAAACTTTGCAAATCTGTTTAGCGGTTCGCATATTATAGCAAAAACCAAAAATATGTTGAGCAAATTTAAAAAATGTTTGCAAAAAAAAAAAATATTTTTTTTTAAATTTTTTTATTAGTTAGTTGAATACAATGTAGGAAAAATAGGTCAGAGTTATTCATCTATTTTAGGTAAAATTCACGCAAAAACGCACATTTATTATTGTAATCACTTCCCGAATACACGCTAACATCTTGCGGAAGATATGGAAAGCTTTCAAATAAATTTTGGGTTCCTTTAAATTGGGAAAAGAATTGAAGGAAAACTGTATCGGGTAATATATTTTTTGAAATGTGTGTAAATCGCGAAATCCTCAAAATCACCTGATGCGCATCGGATTTCCCGATACAACGAATTGTTCTCTTTTCATTTGTATACATTTACCAAGATTTACTTTTTCTTAAAAATTGTGTAGTCAGTGAGTTTCAGTATTTCGTGTTCTTTTTGGACGTATAAACCTTCCTACAAAAATCTCGAAACGATTGTGGGCGTTGCGAATAAATGTTTATGTTGTGCTCATAAATTTGACTTCAATGAAAGCGCAAAAGTTTTGCATTTCTGCACAGAAGATAACTGAAAGGATCCACCGATATAGTGTATTTTGGAAGTGGACCTAATTTTGGAAGTCATCCCCTTTGATAGTTATGGTGTCAAGCTGTCAGTTTAGTTGGTTGCCGTAAGATTAGAGCTTTTGTACCATTATGTCAGGCAGCATGGACTTACCTACGAAAAATAGAATATCGCTATAAACAAGACCGCAAGGAGTACCATTGGTCAAATTTTCCAATGGTTCCTCGAACAGCCCTTAAATTGCACTTATGTTGAACTTTTGTGAGGGAGGTATCTGGCCCATATAGACCGTCTTGGTACTTGATATATGTACGTCTGGAAGTAATTTTAGTATGTTTAAAGTTTCGGTGAAAACGGATATCTGAAATTTTGTGTGGGAGGTACCTCAAGTAGTCAACTAATAAAATCCATATTCGAACCTAATCTATGTCTCGAAGAAATCGCTTTGGACCTTCGAGAGTTATTGTGGGAAACATTTTGAAATCTTGTGGGGGAAGTGCCCGAAGGAGTGGACAAGTCTAAGACCATTATTTCGTTATTATTTTTAGGCTGAGGGTACAATATACAATACAAATTACAGCAGAACCACAGAACCAATGTTTGAGCATTAATTTCGTTTACGTTTTCAGCTACAACTTTGTTAATTATAGAAAATATTGAGGTGGGTCTGCTACTTATAGCAGATGTTAGCACTTTATGACACAATACTGAGCTCCTATTTATTTTGAATACCAAATGAGTTTAAAGCCTCAAGACCATTTTATTCATTACAGAATTCCGGGCACATTATTATTTGATAATTAAATGACATGGAATAAAGAAGTTATTCAGATTTTACTGAAAGTTTCTTTCAAAAAGTGTATTCATACAAAAAAATACAATTTTTCTTAGACAACTTATTAAAGAAGCACATTTTCCGTACAGAATCTTCAGAACAATATATGTTTTCATATGAAATTTCCAAAAATAAAAATTATTTTAGAGAAAAACGTAATAAGCTCAAAAAATGTTATCGGAACAAAAAAATTAAGGGTGCCTAGCGGGCCCCCTGCATTCGTCAAATAACAGGTAGTTCGGTTAAAAATTGTAGCTAAAATCCTCATAATACCAATAATCGGGAGGTACCGTCATATGGGCCTGATTTCCTTGCTTGCTTCTGATAAAATAATGAAAAAAGAAAAGGGCAACCTAGTTAGAAAATTGGTTCGATCTTCTTTATTCTTTTATCAGAAGCAGGCAAGGCAAGCAGGCGAGGCTTCTTATGTACCCATGCCTTAAGTATTCGATTCCTATGTATTACGTTATTGAAATGGTTGGGAGTTTTAAGATACCTCAAGACGTTCGATTGGCAAACAGACTGTTGATTTACACATATCCTAGATCAATATTTAAATCAACGATCGGCAGCGTTCGCTTGCTGAGAGCAAAATAGCGTAATTTTCAATGTAAAATACTTGACATTTACGCTCTTTTGCTTTCAGTAAGCGCACGCTGCCGGTTGCTGATTTAAATATGTACGTCATTAACACTTATAGAATATTAGCACTTTTCAGGGATTTGTAACGTTGCTCGTATCTCATAAAAAACAAACACTTAATATTGTCTTTCTTTTGTCAGTCACTGTGCGAATGAGAAATTCCCATTCACCGCAAAAAGGCAACACGCCCCTATAGAAAATTCTCTCTGTTTATATGAACCATTCTACAAAGCCAAAAAATCGCCACTCATATGTGTGAATGTTTGAAGGATGAAGATTGTCGACTGTTGGTTCATTCGCCCAACGGCCGGTGTCGTCACTCATCATTCACTTGACCAGTCACTTGCCTAGACTTTAATGTTAGTCTACAGAATACAAATTGCAACCAATACAAATGGAATTGTTGTGAGTGTGTGGTTAATTATGGTTAATGTGAATGTAGTATTTTTGGAAAATCTTGGCACATTTCAGAACAGCCGAAACACACACAAACGGATGAGAGGAATACAAGAACACAACAAGAAAACGGAAAACGCCAATTCACATTTGGTGTTTTCGCATTTTCTCCGCCTGAGTTGTTTCATTTAAATTTTTGCTCGTTTGCCGTTAAGACGTATGTATGGTGGCGCGTAGAACGTTTTGTTTTCATTTATTTCAAATAAATTACATACATATAGATTCCTACAAACATATGTATATAACAAAAGAAATTCGTGATACAAATTAAACACAATTCATTGAAGCATCTCGGCACATAACGACAAGGTTCACCCTTTCACCCGTATTTCTGCCGTGGAAACGATTAATTGATCAAAATGCATTTGAGTCGCACCTGTCTGCAGTGGACGGTAATCGTGTTCAATACAATGAGTGTTGTAAGTGTAGCATCCAATGAATGAAATTCAACCGAAATAAATAATCTGAATACGGTATTCTAATAATGAAACAATAAATTAGAGTGATTTTCGAGATAATTAAAAAAGTTTGTGTATTTATGTGGAAAACTGTGTTTGTCTAATTTTAGACAAAAATATAAAATTTGTAATTGATGTCACAACAATATGAAAATTTTAAAAATCTTTGCGTTCACTATGTATGTACGTTCATACGTATGTTTGTAATTATGATTATGCCATACTTTTGAAAACAAACACTTTCACAGCTCCGTGTATTGGTGAAAATATGAAAATGCGCGAATAAAAAATATAAACAAATGACTGGCTGTTTATTGCCATATTTCAAATATTATTTTTTCCAAACAACTACTTTTTCATCAAAACAAATTTCGTTTTCATTGCTAATTGATGGAATG
Source organism: Musca autumnalis (assembly GCF_047663935.1). Taxonomy (NCBI): domain Eukaryota; kingdom Metazoa; phylum Arthropoda; class Insecta; order Diptera; family Muscidae; genus Musca; species Musca autumnalis. The sequence continues at coordinate 111,649,990 of NW_027412088.1, read as the reverse complement.
TTTGCGAATTCAAGGGGAAGATTGAATAAAAATTTTGTGTGTTATTTCTGTACGCCGCACGAAAAATGGCACGTGGTACACTCTCTTCAATAAATACCTTGAATTAATGGCCATATGTTTTGTGTTCTGCATAGGCATACATAGATAGAAAATTATTGGATTATCATACACTTAAATTTTAAATGTTTACATGCATATATTAAAAAAATAATTATGGGAAAAATTTAGTAAAAATAGTGTGATCTCTTCCAGAAATATAATAATAAAATTAAAATACCCTGCGCAACACTGGAAATGCAAACAACTTCTAGTGGACATTTTCTAAAAGTACACATTGAGACTACAAAAACCCTAGACGGGTGTTGTGTTCTTAGATCGGGTTTGGATTTTATGACCTCATCTAAACCGGGCTAAAACGAGACATTTTTCAAATGATAGGGCCTTTATCACAGAAACTAATGAGAATTTTGCTTCGCAGTCTTCAGCAGTATTGTAGCCCTAAGGTAGTAGAACTTACATGTCAAACAGACGAACTAGGAAAAACTTCATATAGAGCATCTAAATCGTTAAAATTTTAAAACTCTAAAATGCTTATTTCAAGTGTTTTAATCGGTATTTAATGTCATACCTTCTACAAAATATATTTGAAACAATGTTCACACAGGCTGTTTATTCTCATATTGGGGATTTTAATGCATTGTTGATATATTTACCAAACTGTCGTTGAAAATATGCTATAAACAACACGACAGAGGCATTTTACAGAATTAAAATGTTCTGCAGAGTTGTGTGTTACTTTCCAGCGAATATTTACCCCAAAGATTACAATAAGAAAAATTTAACAGTTTTGGAGATACGCTGCGGAATATATACAAACGATGGAATTTTTAGATATATTATAAAATTTGAAGCAATAAGAGCAGTGTTTCTAGTTCATTATACCTTCAAACATGTTTTTCTTGCTCTTATCTACAAGTTTGCTGCAGAGGTCAAAACAAGATTCGTATTGGATTTAGAGATATAACCCCGATTTGCTTTAAAAAATCGGTATTTAACCATGTTTTTTTTTTCGAACGTTCCACGCCTCTCTTTCCCAACCCTGCCGACCAAGGGGCGACCTCCCATTCGTAGGAATCGCGTACACACCATGATCCGCATCATGATGGCATATACAAAGGGAATTCGAAAACCAGCTACAGAAACTACTTCATCAGCCAGTTATTTAATTATTAACCATACAAACTACTAGTTATTTAAGAATAAAATTATATTAAATTTTATAACTTCCAAACTCATGCAAAAGCCCACATTACAGTACATGGATTTAAAATCAGTACACATCTTGCCAAGTGGTTCACCAATCGCATAATTGGTACGGTGGAAATTTATATATAAGAATTGATAATATCTACTACATCTAAAAGGAACATTTATTCTAATAGACGATATTAAGAAATCAGACAGCGCACTACCATTCAATATTTTTAAACAAACATAATATTCAACATAATACGTCTACTTTTTAATGTAGGCAATCGAATTAACTTTAGCCTGCTAGAGTATGAAGGCAATTCAAAATTACTACTCCAATGTAAACTCCTTAATGCAAAAAGCAGAAATTGTTTCTGCACTGATTCGATTTTATCTGAATAGATTGCATATTGCGGATCCCATACAACAGAACCATATTCTAATATATGTCTAACAAGGGATGTGAATAATTGCTTTGTTATATATGGATCGGAAAACTTTTTGGTCCATCTTTTCATAAATCCTAAGACTGCATAGGCTCTATTCACCATAGAAATTACATGATTATTAAAGTTTAATTTTGGATCCATCAAAAGACCAAGATCAACAAATTATTCTACAGATGATACAACAACATGGTTAATGTTGAATTGCCTTATTAAAGAGTGCATTATTGAGCATTGCAAATCGTTTATGAACAAAAGAAAGAGAACCGGACCAAGGTGACTTCCCTGTGGAACACCCGACAGAACTACATGAGATCTATTTAGCAAATAAGATGCTATCTACTTGACTAAATTTGCATTGAAGCCTATATAATCTAATTTATATAGCAAAAGCTTATAGTTGATTCTGTCAAAAGCTTTGCTTTATTGGTATATCTTAGACAACGTGTAAGGGTATGTGTCTCTAATTTGACAAACTGCACTTGAATAGGTTATAGCAAACCATTTTTTAAAACCTTCAGCGATATCAGAGTCATTTACAAACGCTTGATCGTTGAATTTCAGAATAGTAGGTTTAGAAGAAACTTTTCTTTTCATATTAACAAATTCATAGAAGTATTTTGGATTTGATTTAAAACTATCATTAATCTTGTTGAGGTAAAGATTATACAACCTATTGGACTCTAAAGTATGTTTAGACGAGGTCATAAAATCCGAACCCGATCTAAGAAAACAAAACCCAAATGTGGTTTTCGTCTACTTGGTCTCTACTTTCATAAATTGCTCGGCAGAAGTTGTTTGCACATAATTAGCTCAAAAATGTTGCACAGTGGTATACAATAGTACAAAAATATATAGTGCAATTTTTCTATACATAAAAACTCCTATTAAATATAGCTAAACTAATTAAATATTCAAGATCAAAGATGTTCTACATAAAGCTCAGAAGTAAGCGGTCACAGAATTGGCAAACGTACAATTCGAAGTAATTTGGGTGGTTATTTTAGAAGAATTGTTTTCTAACCAATTCGTGTCGCAAAAAGGATGGCAATTTTTTAAAAATATGTTTTGGGAGAGGCTTTGGAGCTTTTTTTATTATTGACCTTTGTTTTGTTATTTCCAATCTGGTTGTGCCAATCATTTGTATGATCTTGTTCTCTTTATAGTTTCAATCGATCGGATTGTTTGTACTAGAGTTGTTAAATCTAGTGAACTAGTACAGTACATAGTTCGATTGCATATGAATAATTTCAAACAAACGAACATATGAAATTACTCATAGGTAATGGAGTCCATTGAACTAGATAGTCTAGTTCGTTTAAATTGATTAGAGTTTAGCATCTCTAGTTTGTATGAAAAAAACTATGTATAAGTGATTTCATACGCTCGTTTGTATGAAATCACTCATGCGGTTAGGAACAAGGAATGTAGACTAGGGACTAGATTTAACCAACTAACAAAACCTAAATTCTTTAACATCATTTTATCTGTGACCATGCACCGAGATATCTCGTGGACCAGTGCCCTAAAAAATGTATGTATATTTTTCCGATTACCTACTACAGTATATGACCGCTGTCCTGACAATGAAGTTAGGATTTTTCTAGGCAATTTTAAGGTCACGTTAGAAATTCGAATATCTTTGGTCAAGAATATACTCATATGAATTGGGGCTAACAGACTTCGAGTCGGAAATGCTGGATTTTCAGACATTATGAGTATATAAGCTCACGGTGCTGTAAAAACGTGGTCGATCATGTTGTGATATATGAAAGGCACTCATCGAGTGTGATGGACATTTGATCGATTCGGAAAGCAAACATGTATTCGGATCACTATCTTGTTGCAGCAGAGGTTCACATCGGATTGAACGTACTGAATAGATTACGAATATACCCAACAAGAAATGTGGACATTTTAAACAAGAAAAGAAAAGGAGAGAGATGAGAAATGTTTTTTCTAAAAAAAGAAGAAGAATGGGAAGACGGGATGTACAGAATTCAGAAGGTATTACAAAAGTTCTAGCAAAGAGGGGAACATGAATCTAATGGCTTTAGTGTGGGATATCCATTTGTATACGGGTTCAACAAGTTCATATACATAAATATTCTCCGCATCGATCACAAAAAGGAGGTAAGAAATAAGGGGATTGCAGAGGCATACGTCTTTTCTCCATTGCACTGTGTGGCCAAATCCAATATTTAGTGCAACAATGCTAATTACTTTTTAAGTAATTTCCAACGAAAATAACTTTAGATCAGTGATGTTCTTTAGACTACCGCTGGTTACGGAGTTTTTCGGTAATTCACATATGTACATACGACAATATTGCAAAGAACGTAAGGAGACAGCAAATGTGTTTGTTTTGTAGCTTTCGTGCATACCCAGCAAACCCAATATCAGATGTCCGACAACCCTGAACAATTTCGGAAGCACCTTCCGAAAATATCGTAGCGATTTCGATTTTTGTAAGGGATTTTTCCCATTTCGTTCAGATTTCGTTCAGAATTTGGAGCGAAAAGCCGCAAATTTCCCTTCGAATATCCCGATGTTTTCAAAACAACAATCACTACTGCAACCGTCACCGTCACTTTGTTTATGTATCTATCAACTAAGAAACAAAACTCCTCTGTGTATGGTGGGCCATAAAGTTTGCATATACAATTTTTGAAATTTTATAATATAAATCCAACATATGAGGCGTTCAGCGCCAAAACGGCCAAACCCACATGCCCAAAATTAAACTGACTATAAAGATCTAACCAGAAGCTTTTGAAATAAATACTAAAAAACTCAATATTGCATTATTTTAGCAGATAGTATAACCTATGGAATTTTTTAGTATTTATTTCAATAGGTTCCGGTTAGATCTTTATAGTCAGTTTGATTTTTTTTGGGCATGTTGGTTAGGACGTTTTTTTGCTGATCGCCTCATATATATTCCACCAAGGCTTCGGAGTCCAGCCATTTTTGCTCAGACTCCGACTTCAGACCAATGTTTTTCAAGACTCCGACTCCGTCTCCAACTCCGGAGCAAAACACTTCATAATAACTAAAATCGTACGGTATCGTTATAACGTTTCTCTACCAAAACAAAGACCTATGACTATATTTCCAATTTTCCGAATTCGACTTATGTATGTATTCAATGAGACCCGAAATATAAAATTACCGTAATTGCTGTCCGATAACACTGCTTGTAATTTTTTTAAGTCATTGAAAATTAATCATAACACTGCACATTGGGCCCAATGGCAGGTTTCTGAGGCAAAAAGTCTAGTTTTGAAGTCATATATTTGTATAAATTAGTAACGGGATTAGATTCTTAACACTTTGAGCCACTTAGAAACAAAATCATTTCAACCTGGCAACGCTTCGTGGTCACATACCGAGCTGTCAAAGATATTGCATGTTACTTTGTAAAATTTTATAAAAATTTATCCAACGAAGAACAAATTTGTTTCGCTCGGCAATTAAAAACCGCTGATTTAATAAACAGTTTTTTTAATGGATAAAACGTGTAAAGGTATATAAATTAATATTCTGATTAAGAAATAAAAGAAGTTAGATTTGGTAAGGAATATTTGAAGTAGACTTGTGGTGTATTTTTTGTGTAGTTCGTATTGTAGTTTAAATAGTTTTTGGAATAAAACTCGCGGTATTGCGACGTATTGTCGAAACTATATATATCTGATAGAAGGTAATAGTGAGTACTATATGTGTAAAAAAATTTCATGTCCGTATGGATCCGAATACTTATAGAAAATTACTTACAGATAGCGTGACACTTAAAAATGTGGATATTTTAATTTATTAGACTGGGTTGGGACTGGACGATGCTCAATATGACACAAGTCGCCAAATTTTATAGTAATCTTATCCGAGTTACACCAAGCATTGAAATCTTCAATATTCTAGATCTTTAAATTTAATAACTGGTACTACAAACACCTACTAAATTTCAAGATCTTAACCTGTAATTATAAAGTTTTCAAATAACGGACGCGATCGCGGTTTTCTACTTCCAAAACATAAATTAATGATAGGGGTCACAATTACTATTGTTTTGTATACCAATGCGTCTAATAATCTCTGAGATTTCGCGTTTGGCTAAAACTTGTTGTGGAGGAGGTCCCCCACCCCCTCCATTTTTCGGTATAAAAAGTATCTTACGATCTATTCTCAGACCTTATGAATCTACAAAAAAAATTTTATCAAATTCGGTCCAGCCATTTCAGAAGATTTATATTTCGAACATCATGGTATACCTGAAAAGGTTTCTATATATATGTAGATATATATCTGAACCGATCAGATCCAAATTTTCAGGACCTGATTCTAACCTGAACAGGATTTACCATATCAAATTTTAAGGCGATCGGATGCAAATTGTGACCTTTGTGGGGCTTAAAAATAAAATCGGATTAAATCGGATGAAACATATACATGAAAACTATATCTATATCTGAACCGATTCTTACCAAATTTTGCAGAAGTACTTTTATGCCCATTAAAAACATTGGAACGAAATTTGGTAGCTCTAGCTGCTTCCAGTGACTTGTTGCCTCAAAAACCTGTCATTGGGCCCAATGTGCACTGTGTGTAATTTTTTGAGTCATGGTTTATTAACTACATTCTGACACCGCAGCGTGATAGAAGACCAAAAATAAGAAGACATGTGTCCCTGCGTTTTTCCCTATCACTTGAACTTTCGCGGTTATGGGCCCCAAAGACCTGAGGCCTTGATGTCAAAAGGGATCATTTCGTCAGGCACATATCTTCTAAACCGCCACGAATTTGGGTTTACTCGTAGAAGAAAAGTTGTAGCTCTCGTCTAAAAGAATAAAGGTCAAATTCGTCAAGGTCAAATTTCCCTTTCAATTTTTCTCGGATTTTAGTCTACAGATATCAAACCTATCCAAATTGAAGCAAATAACCAACTAGATCTTATTAAACAACTTTCTAGAATTCAAGATAACAATGGACCACAATAATGTAGCAAAGATATCAGCAAACAATTTCTGAATCATACGGAATATCTATGACCGGTTCTTAAATGTGAAAATAGCCAAAAACTTTTGAAAATATTTGATTTTTATACCTTTTTCTCCGATTTCGGTCCACAGATACCGAACCGAAAATTAAGAATACAGCGAACCGAACCGAAAATTAAGAATACAGCCAACTACAAAAATTTACCTAAGATTTCAATAAACAACTTTCTTGAATATAGAAAGATTCTAAAAACGGTTCTTCAAGCTGAAATTCACAAACAAATATATTATTTTTAACGTTTCCACCAGCTCAGGTCTGGAAATAACACATTGTTTAAAACTCAAGGAAATTTGAAAGGTTTGTTATTTACGGACCTGAACAGGAAAGAATGATCTAATATAATCGAATTTTGAGTTTGAAAAGCCGTTCCAACAATCTTTTTATGTTCAAGAAAGTTGTTTATTGAAATCTTAGGAACATTTTTGTAGTTGACTGTATCCTTAATTTTTGGGCCAAAAAAGAAGGCACATGTCCCGGCATATTTCCCCATCACGTGCACATGACGTTGATGTCAAAAGGGATCATTTTGTCCAAACCGTTAAACCGTTAAAATTTTTATTTACTCTTGGAGTCAACGTTGTAGCTCTTGGTTTTCAAAGTAAAATCACCGAGGTCAAATTCAATTCAACGTTTTTGGGGGTTTGATCGGCAAAAGAACCGTTTCAAAATAACCAAAATTACATTAAAGAAGAACTAGTTTCATCACTTTTTCTCGGATTCTGGTCCGCCTTTTTTTATTTTATGTTATGTTAGAGATGAAGCTGGAAAGCAAGGCAACCAGTCGAGGCAGTTTATATACCCAGGCCTTTATGTCCGTGAAGCAAAACGGACATAACTCCCAGAAAAAGGCGGACATAATTCCCAAAGATGTTTTCTTAATTTCAAAATTATTTTTTGTTTAATTTCAAAATTTACAGCTTTTTTTTTTGATCTGGCAAAGAACCGTTACAACTTTATAGAAGAAGTTAGAATTTGGGCAGAATTGTATATTTGAGAAGGCTTAAGTGCCAAACAATGCCAAAGTATCCACAAAATTCTACAGATTTCATAAAATCCGCATATTTTTGCAATAACTTTAAATTTTCTTAAATGGTGAAAATATTTTTTTAAAATATCGCTCGATTTTTTTTCAAAAATATTTTTGCTTGCGGCGCTTTTCATTGAAAAAATACAAAAACTTTCTATTTTCTTAAACGGTGAAAATATTTTTGTAAAAAATTTAAAAAAAATGTTTGCATATTTTTAAAAACCTTTGTATTTTTTTTTAAATTGTTAAAATATTATTTAAAAAATCGCACGATTTCAAAAAAAAAAAAAAAAAAAAATTCACCTTCGGAACTTTCGTTATTTAGAAATAGTAAGTGCATACTTTTAAAATAACTTTGTACTTTCTTAAAATAGAAAAATAATTTTGTAAAAAATCCCGCGATTTTTTCAAAAACATATAAGGATGCAGCGCTTTTCCACTTCCCGACACCAATTAGCTTCCTAAGCTGACAGTATTTTATTTTTACAAGTTTATCACATTCGCATGGCTACGATATATTTATTTTTCTTAAAAATTTTAAATTAAATATGAAAAGTAATATTATTTTTATTTTTGTTATACATTTCAAATACAACAATAAAACATTTCAAATAAAATTTTAAAAAAAATCACAAATTTTAAGAACGGACATAACTCCCATTGGCTGGGAGACATTTTGCTTGGTAGTTGCCCCAGAATACAGCTTCAGTCCAGAATCCTTGTTTTTTATGGTCCAAGGTTCTTGGACAAAACCAATATGTATATTACCTTTAGTTATTTTTCCGTTGCCTCTTTGTGTGTTTTGGGGGGATGACCTGCAGTTTGTTGGGTTTGGCATTCTCCTCCTCACCAACTCTTTCCTTTCCAATCTTGAAGTATACTGAGTTCGAGACGAAATATGCCTTGCACTTAGACTTGGCTCGTCGATACCCACCTCAAGGAGAGTGCAGCCACAAGCTTGCAGCCGTACCCCTTAACGCACACCGGCGCTTTGGTCAGATGAGCTTTAGGGTGCCACATTCCCATGGATTTGCTATGCTGCTAACTACCTCCCCGAGAGCTGCAGAGTTTGTGTGTGGGTCCAAGTGGTACAGCAGCCGATTTTTATTGAGACACGCCCCTGCAGTATTTGTTCCAGTAGTTTGTCGTTGATCAATTTCTCGATCTCCGACAGATGGTCCTTGTGTAACCATCCAGATTCTTTGCTGGTACCGATTACTGCATAGCACCTTGGCGTACGTCGTTGGCGGCTTCGTTACGGTTTCAGCGTCCATCTTCCTCTTCTGGACGGCCTTAGACTTCTTTACTGAGTCCCTGGCCATTTCAGAAGATTCCGACGTCGCGCTCACCCTATACATGTCGGAACTTCTTTTGGCAGTCTCCTCTGCGTTGGTCCTGATGAGGTTAGTACTGGGCATTTGAAGGTGGGAAGCCCTTTTTCTTCTTACTGGGTTTGGCGATGTTCTGCTCCTCTGGAGACCCCATCTTCTCCGCCGCCTTCGAAGAAGTAGAGAGTGTGTCTGTGAAATCCTTTGAAGCATCCTGCTGTTCTGCTGTTTTTTTAAGTCGGGTCTGGTTCCCTTTGAATTTTTTTACGTCTTTGAACCCCTGACCATTGTACTCGTTTCGTTGTTAGCTTTGCGATGATCTCGCTCACTTCCTCCACCATCTTGTGGATTTGCTCTTTTATGGGATTTTCCACAACGGTGATATTAATTTTGCCACAGCTGTCGGATTCGGATTCAGGGTCGCTTCCATCCTCAGATGGTTGGTTCAAGGTAAATCTCTCCCTGTGCTGCCCTTTATCCTCCTCCGTTGTTACTCTAGGTTGTGTGGTTGTAGCATTACCTTCGATGCCAAGATGCCAAGGCACTCACATCTGTGGGAAATTTTTGCTCAGAAGAAGAAGAAGAAGAAGAAGAAGAAAAACATTGGTATATTAGAAGGGTCATTTAATTCCGACATTTCGCTCCGTATTCGAAACGAAATCCTCTGCGAAAAATCGAAACGAAATCTGAACGAATTTGTTTCCGAAATTGTTCGGAACTTGTTATTAATATTTTGTATTTTTTAACATTGGACCCCAGTGTGTGTGATTCTTATTAATTAAGTGATTTATAATAACACTAATACGCACTGGCGTTTCATTGTTAGGAAATAGTTATGGAAAATTAACTATATTCTGACATCGCAGCGTGATGGGAAACCAAAAATAAGGAGACACGTGTCCCGGTGTTTTCTCCATCATTTTCACATTCGCGGTTATGGCCCCAAAGGTTTTATGTCAAAAGGGATCATTTTGCCAGGCTCATATCTTCTAAACAGTTACGAAATTTGATCTACTCTATGTAGAAATGGTTCTTAAAGTTCAAACTGGCGAAACAAATGCTATTTGTATCCATTTTTCTCTGGTTCTTGTCCATAGATACTAAACCGTCTGAAATTCAAGAAAACAATAACGTAGTACAGATTCCATTAAACAACTTTGTGGAACATACAAACTGTCTACGAACGGATCTTAAAGGTCAAAATGAGAATATTCGGTGTTTATACATTTTCCTTCGATTCAGGTTCATAGATACCAAATCCTTTACTTTGTCATTGTATGCTAATCGATAACTCCGGGTGGACATCTGATTTTCGCCGTGTTTTGAAAGTCAACCATACCAGCTGTTTGAGTCACTGTCTGTCATCCGTACTAAAGAACCACATGGCATCCCTTAGACAAAATTTTGGTCACCTTGGTGTATTTTATTTATCTCATGTTTACCATTTAAATTCGCCAATGGGAGAGCCTCGATGGAGGTTTTATCAAACCTCTCACGAAAAACTTAAAATATAATTTTATATATTTTTGCACACTATAGACGAATGCCCCATTAAAAAATGCTATTGTTTACCTTGATCCACTTGTTGAAGTATGAATGAACAATTTCAACTGACAACACGTTTTTTCATTTCTATTCCTCACATACTTATATACTAAAATGGGAGAGTAAGTGGGAGAATTTAAATCCACAATACCCAAGTGTTGTTGTTTCTATGCGTCAACTGCAAGTAAAACACACACAAATTAATTAGCCAAAAGTACATCGAGTTACTTCGATGTTCGTCCTGGGAAAAATACTTTGGCATTAGAATACGATTGATGTTAATTTGGTGACCAATAAACATTGTATCACCACCAAATGTATTTATGTTTGTTAGTTGAAATTCCCATTTAAAGTTTTTAAATAATAGTTAATTAGGTATTTTATTGACACTCATACAGTTAAGATAGATAGTTACTTCACTATGAAAACCCTGAGGGTAGACTGAGTTAATTCTGGAGACTGAAAAATGCGAACCAAGAATAAAAATGACAAAATATGAGTCTATGGCTGTAAAATTTTCTAAAGGAAACTTAAAATAATCTGTTACATCGATGTAATTATTTAAGTGGCTTTGTGAAATAAGGTAAAATTGTTGGGTCGGCATTGTAGTATGAGGTAAGGTTTGGTTAGTATGTTCACCCATAAGCCATTGCGGCTTTGCTTGAGGGCATGAAATAAGGAAAGAGAAATAGACTGCGGATTAACATTTTTAAGTCAGGAGTTGGTTTCCTAATATTTTATACCCCAATATTTTAGGGATATTTTGGATATTTTATATGCGTGATGGTAGTTTCAAGATTTTTTAAGTTTATCTCTCATCACCAAATTGTTTGTTCTAAATGAATATAATATTGAAATACCATTCTGGTAGGTTCTTGGAATACTGGCTGCCGTTGCAAGTGTTTTTGAATTGTTAAAATATTCCTATGGCACTCCTGATTTTACCGAGAAACTGGTGCATATCGGTATTAGCACAATTCTGGTGGTATCGGCATTTGTTGGATGTTGTGCGGCAGTTAATGGTTCTGTCAAGATGCTGGTGAGCGTAAGTATTCGCCATGAAATCCAAAGTATTTGCCGAGTATAAGGATGTATTAACCAATGTGGACAACCCAGTTCATTGTTATTTTATTGGCTTTAATAGCTTCTCACATCTGGTGTCTGTGGCGTTACGATGAAGAACGGATTCGCATTTCTACAACGAATATGGTTAACTATTATTGGATAGCGGAAACACACGAAAAAGGCTACATGAATATTTTGCAAGAGACTGTAAGTTCCTTAACCAAAAATAAATAAAATTGGTCATTTAAATTCTAACTTGTTTTTGCAGTATGAATGCTGTGGCAAAGTGGGTTATCTGGATTATATTCACAATAGTATGACGGTTCCCGACAGTTGTTACTACTTCCATAACAACAAAAGAGAATTCTATCCCCACGGTCAAGGCTGTTTGCCAGCAGTGATAGATGCTTATCTGAACATATATCGAACTGAGAAATGGACTCATGTCGGTTTAATGGGCTTTGAGGTGAGCTAATACGTTTTTTTTTAATGTAAAAAAGTTAATAACTTTTGTAATATTTTCAGAGTTCTGGCATAATTTTGGCAATAGTACTGATATTTAATCTGACAGCAGATACTCGTCGATATAATTACTAGCTGTTCCTTTTCATTTACAATTTTAGTAGTAATAAATTACTTTTTAGTTAGACTAGAAATATATCTATGTATGTTTGTGCCAACCAGAAAAATGTATTATGAGTGTAATTACCACAATTGTATGCGTTCTTTGATTATATCATTAATTGGATTGGGGTAACTTTTACATAAAATATAGGAACATATCAAAGCTTCAATGAGACTGTAAATGTTTGTACATATAACAGATGAATGTGTCTGTATTAATAGTTTAGTCCATATACATTAGGGCGGTCCAAAAAACGATTTTTTTGAAAGGCATACCGCCTAAATTGATTCTATTTCATCCAAAACTCTTATATATGAAATTGTATAGCGATCGGTTAACGTAACTCCTTGCCACCTGAGCGATCTTTGTTTCCGTAGTAATTTGTTTGGGACCAAAGCTGAATTTTCGCCAAAATGCTCTAAACGTCGCATTTAGGGTCCGATCGATGAGAAAACTTTACCACTTGCTGTTGCTAAAAAATGATTTCTACAAAAAATTATGATGACATGTTAACGATAACCTGTGCACCTGGCAGATCTTGATTTCCATAGAACTTTGTTTGTTCAAAAATTTTTGTAAAAATCGTTTTTTAGCCACAACAATGAACTGGTAAAGTTTTACACTGATTTTTCATAAATGCGGCCTTTAGAGCATTTTCGCGAAAATTCACATTTGGTCCCATACAAATTACTATGAAAACAAAAATCGCTCAGGTGGCACATGTTAACGCTAGAATTTCAGGACCACAGGCCTTAAGGAGTGGACCGATATAACCCATCTTCGAACTTAAACTAAGTTTGGACAAAATATAACAAAAGCCAAATTTTTAAACCTGTTCAGTTAAAAAGTTCGAGAGTCATCGTGCGCAACAGCCAGCTAGACAGACAGAGTACAGACGGAGGGACTTTGCTAAATCGACTCCAAATTGTCTGAAACGTATTTCGTCCAAACATACTTGGGGCCCGTATGAAAGTGCTGAGGGTATAAAAAATTCCAATAACTCGTAATAATATGGTCCACACAAAATCGACGAATATCCTTGCCATTTTGAGTACTTTTTTTCCTTTGTTCTGGAAAAAGGGGCAAAAATGTAAATTGTTTTGGAAATTTATTTTAAAGATAATTATCATTTTTGTCACTAAATATTGAATTTGGCCACATTGTGTCTGGTTGGCCTCGAGTTAGAACTAAACCAATTCAGACACACTGTAATGGGTCGGAGTTCATACCGAAGAATCGTATTATGATCTAGCAGTCGGAGATAGATTCCTGTTTCTTTTTTATTTCCGAACTTAGTCCAATTGGTTTTGAATTTGTTTCGGAAACTTATCGGATTCGGCGGTGCACAGATGTCCCACTTGTATGGAAAGGAGTGCCAAAAATAGTTCTAATCAAGCTACCTCCTCGAAATTTTATAACGAGGCAAGAGAAAAAAAATTAGTCCATTTAGGTCCTCATTTGGGTATAGCCTCCATGTAAAGGAACCCCCCGATTTTTGATATTTTGACGAATTAAGCCACATTTTAAAACTGATTTGGTTGTAATTTTGCATTTCGAGTTCTGAGTGAATAAAATAACTCTTTGCACCAAATGTTCAATAGAGGTCTACGTTTAGATATAGCCCCCACATAATAGTACCGCCCAATTTTCGGTATTTTGAACTATTTTTGCCAAGTTTTCCATCCGAGTTGGCTGTAATTTTACATTTTGAGTTTTCAGTAAACAAAATACCTCCTTGCAAAAAAATTTTCAATATAGATCCAGGTTAAGGTATAGCTTATATTCAAATTTTTATAAAATAGGACCACATTTTCAAGAAAATGTATTTAAACAAGTTATTAGAAATATTAAAACTTTTGAATAAGGAATTTAAGAGTAGCCAATAGACTTCCTTTTTGTGAACAAACAAGTTTACATAACATTTTTACACACAAAGTACCGTTATGTTGATTGAAGCAATAGCATGTTATACATTACTCACTAATTTCGCTTCTTTCATTGAGTGTATCTAAAAATTGCAGCGAATTGCAGCTTCGACCATTTGGTACATGAAACAGACATACCTTTCGATAAAATTATGCAAAAATTACATCCGACAAAATCCGATTCTTTGAGACACAACCACATTCTCATAAACAGTGTGTACGAAAAATGCAAGTTTCCTGATTTTGCCTCAGTCTACCAAGTCACTTTATTTGACTGCCTCCTGTTATTTTTGTTAATATGTTGTTAAAAACACGTAAAAAAGATCGAATCTGAAATAGTTTTGCCTATAGGTAATGCCACTATTTTGATAGGAGTGGGATATTGTTGTTATATTTATGATAATTTCAACCATATTACAACTTTTGAGTGTGGAATTAAAGAGTGGCCATTGGCCTTAAAAAAGTTTAAATATAAATCGAGATAGAAAACAGTTAGTATAAATATGACTATAGTTTCAATTAATTTTATTTCAAATTTAAACCTACTATGTTGCAACTTCAGGCAGGTTGTTAAAGAGGGAATATTAAAAACAAGTACCATTATATATAGGGACTACATCCAAATTTGAGCAAATTTCTGTTTAAATCGATAAAATTTACCTTAGAAAATATCGCATACTAAATTGAAATGTTATTAAATTATAATTGAGATATAGCAAAATCAGAGAATGATATATAGGGACTATATCAAAATCTGAACCGATTTTTGTCAAAATCGATAAAACTGATCAACTACCTCAGAAAACATCGCATATTAAATGTGAAGGATATTCAATTAAAATTGACAGATTTGTTTGCAAAATCGGGAGGCTATATCCAAATCTGAACCGATTTTTGTCACAATCGGTAAAACAGATTATGAGTCAAAGAAAATATCAGATATTTAATTTGAAGACGATTCTCTTAAAATTGACTGAGTAATGACAATATCAGGGAAAGATATATATGGGGGCTATATCCAAATCTGAACCGATATGGACGATAATTGGTACTTTTCATTCCTTCTACTTCATCCTGTGTCAAATTTTCATGCTGATATCTCTAAAACTAAAAATCGTCAAATCGTCAATAAAATTTGGAAAACCGTCAAAAATCATCAATATGCTCCAAAAATAGGATTGGTTAAAGTTTAATGCAAATTTTTAGCTGATAGTTATATGGAGACTGACTACATAAGGTATATCTTATTGATTTTATTGACGATTTGACGATTTTTAGTTTTAGACATATCAGCAGCAGTAAATCTAACCCAATCCATGAAAAGCTTTCAGAAAATGAGAGTTTTTCCTACGGTTATCGAGTTTGCAGTAATGCAGCAAGGTAAAAACAGTGCCATTTTTGAATGACAGCTTTGCTCAAATGTCGCCTGATTGACCGTGTAGCCGTCCATGTTTGTTGGTCATCCAAGTACACTATGGTTGTTGGAAATCGACAAAAATTGTCATCCAAAACTGACTGACTAGCTGTCAGCTTAAAGAAGGCAAAAAGCTAGACTCCTACATTTTTCAAAACGAGATAGACTATTTTCATCCACTCACAATCCTAAAAGAAAATGTTCAACTGATATAATTGGAATGTGAGGCAAATTAGCTGTATTCCAGATATGTACTTGCTGGCAATTGCTAAGAACATTAAAAGAAGCTCATAAAATCGAGTTTGCAGCATTGTTTTCCTAAAATTCTTTCGTTACATATTGATTAAAATGTAGTTATCCTGTAGTTTTCCTTACGTGAAAAATCATCATTTCAGGCCATAAAATAGTCAAATCATCATTTTCCATTTTTGGGCCAAAAAATCGTCAAATTCGGCAAAACTGGTTACGCTCATTTACTCATTTACGAGTTTCGCATAATTCAACACAAAAGTTTTTTGAGTTTATGAAGCACTAAAACACTTCAGATAATGCTTGATCTTGCAAAGAAATTTAGCACTGATATCTGGCTAGCTCTTTATTTTATTTTTGGTGTAGTAATCTTTTTAAGTTGAGAAGTCAAATTTCAATCGCCAACCTGAAAAGCGTTTTTCTCGAAACTGGATTTTTTGTCACTCTTTGAGTAAATAAACGATATCTATTGTTATGTATTGTACTTCCACCCCACCCTAATTCTATTCTATTTCCTATGTCACGAGTTATAAAGTCGATAGTATTTTTGTAATCTAAAATGGACCCTATTATTTGTGTTAGTACTACTCCCACGGAATGTGGTGTGAGCAGGTAATGAGGTACTAGTAGGTATGATGGTACCTACTAGTACCTCATTACCTGTTATTTCTTGGTATTAATATCGTCGGAACGGCAGATATGTACATCGATGTCTATTATAAGACTCATTAATTTTTTTACCGTACAGTGGCGTCCGACGCTAACAACTCTGGTGAGAAAAGAAAACGCAAATTCTAAATTTCACTTCGATAGAGGTTATCTTCCAAACGATGCAGGCCGCTAATAGTTTCCTCCTGGGTGCTTTGTTTGGCACCCTCCTCTTCGCCGATCATTGAAATGGGCGGCATTTGAGACATAATACGCCAAGTCCCACCACAACGAGAATCCCATCTACTTTCTCCTCTCTGTGGAAAGCGACCCATATATGTACATCCAAGGTCTGCGTTTTGATTGCCGAGCATGCTCCCCATTTCGAGCTTTGGTCTGGTGAGAGATTTTATCCTTCCTCACTATCTTAACCTTGCCAGCTTCCAAGGAAATTATAACACTGCCAACTATCTCCCCGAGAGCGGCAGAGTTCGCATGCGGGTTCAAGTGGTACACTAGTAAGTCCCCATTGTACTCAATGCTGATTATACCCTACACCACTATGTGGGGAGGGTATTATAAGTTAGTTTTGGCTAAAAAGTTTGTAACGCATCGAAATAATGATCGTAGACCCATACATATATATACCAAAATGAATGTCTCGACGAGCTGAGTCGAGTTTTGTGTGTCCGTCCGTCCGTCTGTCCATCTAAACTTTGTAATCACGCTACAGGTGGCAATTTTAATCCGATAGTCACCAAATTTTGGGTGTTGATGAAGGTCCCGGAGCAGAAGAAGCCTATTGATTTTGGTGATGGTCGGATAATATTCATGGGTCGGAATGGACAAACAACTTATTTTGGGAAAAAGTCAACATTTTATTTCAAAGCGAATATCTCCGCTTCTATATGGGGTATATCAAAAGCAAAACCTGGATCCTCATGAAATTGTGGGGGTTGATGGGGGTCTCACAGAGAAAGAAGCCTATTCATGGTTGGCGTACATCCCACTTTTCCATTTGTATACCCTACACCACGTTGTGGTAAGGGGTATATTGTCTTTGTGCATTTGTATGTAACATACAAAAGGAAACGAAATAGACCCATAGTTCCTTTTGGGGATATACATATAATCACGTTCTGAGTCGATTTATGCATGTCCGTCTGTCCATGTATTTTTGTTCGCAACGTACAGGTCGCATTTTTTGTCCGATTCAGCTAAAAATTTGGTAATATAATTTTTTAGTCATAGGAAGGACGCTATTGCATTTGGTAAAAATCGGTTCAGATTTGGATATAGCTCCCATATATATTTTCGCCCGATTTGACGTATTTGCTGCACCAAACACGCTATATATGTACGTCCGATTTTGATGAAATTTGGAATATGTGCCTAAATTCGGTCTAAAAATAAATGTGTCAAGTTATGTACATCGAAATCGGTTCAGATTTGGATGCAGCTCCCATATATTTTTTTACAAAAGGAAACGAAATAGACCCATAGTTCCTTTTGGGGATATACATATAATCACTTTCTGAGTCGATTTATGCATGTCCGTCTGTCCATGTATTTTTGTTCGCAACGTACAGGTCGCATTTTTTGTCCGATTCAGCTGAAAATTTGGTAATATAATTTTTTTTAGTCATAGGAAAGACGCTATTGCATTTGGTAAAAATCGGTTCAGATTTGGATATAGCTCCCATATATATTTTCGCCCGATTTGACGTATTTGCTGCACCAAACACGCTATATATGTACGTCCGATTTTGATGAAATTTGAAATGTGTGACTGAATTCCGTCTAGAAATAAGTGTGCCAAATTATATCGAAATCGGTTCAGATTTGGATATAGCCCCTCATATATTTTCGCCCGATCTATCCAATTTTGATGATCCTTTCCTTACTGGTTTTTATTTGAATTGTACTGACGATGCACTAAAATACGTTTCAACAAAATTGACCTTTATTAATGAAGACATTCAGAGCAAAGGCGCTAATCTATCCCAATTTTAATATTTTGAATTGTACCATTCAAAAGCTTATGCACAGGGGTAGTGGTGTAGGGTATCACATAGTCGGCCCCGACCCGACTATAGCCTTGGCTCACTTGTGATTGTTATTGGTCCACGCACTTGTAGGATGTGGTCCAAAATTTTGTCGTTGTGCATATTCTCAATGGTTTTCTTATGATCCTTATGTAGCCCGCCGACACTCTATTGGTATCGATCACCGCATAACAAAGTTCGTCCCTGTATTGCCTTTTGGCTACCTTGACGTAAGATGAGGGATCTTCCTTTCCACACTCCATGGTCATCTTCCTCTTCTGAAAGAACCGAGACTTCCTTTCAGTCATTCCAAATGATTCGGTGATCACTTTCTTCATGTCCAGTTCACTGTTTCGCCTTCAGCAAAAAGTTTCCCAGGACAGTCTCCTCCGTGTGGGTCATAAAGATTTTTATTCAGGTCGTTTGGTACTTCTTAAATTTTCATCGTTGAGCCCCAGCTGTTTCCATTCTGTTGTGAGCTCTCGCTCATTTTATGATTTTTAGGGGAAAAGTCGAAAGTCCCAGTTGCAGTTGGTCATTAGGGTTATGACTTTTTTACAACCTCATATCCCTGTATCATAGCGTGATGAGTTTTGCCATAAGATTACATAAAATCTTAATTATAAGGTGATTCGGAGAAAAAACCTCACGCACAAAATGATTTTAAAATTTGAATTTATCAAAATTATGGACAATTTTTTGAAGTCACTGAAAACAGATATATAATTGAAAATAAGTTTTAGAGCCACATGAGATAATTAAAATGACATAAAATTTATTTCTCACTATTTTTCTTTAATTCTGAGAATCGTAAAAATGTCGTAAACGATTTTATTCAAAAATATAATGTTTTAACAAAAAACAAAAAATTTAAAAATTTTCCAAAGTGACTTTTTTCGCGGCTTTTTTAATATTTGAATGAAATAAACGTTATTATAGTTATTAGAAGGCTTATATTTATTCATTCGTGCAACAAAAAATAATTTTTTGAAAAAAAATTTTTTTTCATTTCATATATTTTTTCAAAAAATTATTTTTTTAAAATCGATTTGTGCGTGAACTTTTTTTATATTTCAAGGAAATAAACGATAGCATAGTGATTAATAGGCAAAAGTTCATTCATCCCTGCTACAGGAAATCATTTTTGAGGAAAAATGTCAAAAAGTCATAACCCTATTGGTCATATCCTTCAGAAATGGCTGAAAGTTAGTGTTTAGTCTTTGTTCGTGGTATAAAACTTTCCACCGGTTATTTGTGGGTATAGGTCAACGTCTTGATCATGTCGTGGTGCCCGGTCGAACTTAATGTCATTCTTACTTCTTATTCATTACAAATGGGAAAATTAAAATTTCAAACAAATACACCCAGAGAAAAAATGACAACATCCGTTTATGATAGTGTATCAACCACGTTTGGCGTCAAAATGAGCACGCCGTTGTCATTTTGACACCGAGATTTTGGCAACGGTTTCAACAACAGACGTGCATGAAATGATCACATACGTGGTCATTTCGAGCACGCCCCGTTGTCAGATTGTCAACGCTTCGTTGTCAGTTCGTCAACGCTTCGTTGTCAGATGGTCAACGCCCCGTTGTCAGATTGAAACCAATGGTGGTCATTTTTTTCATATCCGTTCCTTTCCCATTTTATACCCTTATTAGAAGAAATGAAATATTTTGAAAAGTATTTTATTAAACGAAACCGATTACATAAATTCAATATAAATACATATTTGATTTGACAAAATAATTCGAATTACATATATTCAATGTATAAAAACAAATTTAATTAACTTAACTCTGAAATAAACTTTTCCATTATTCATAGGATATAAGGAAATGGGTAAGTAATAAAATCTAAAATTGGTATTAAAAAAGTTGTATCCTCATTCAGAGAACCAACTTCATACGATTGTAAATGATAATCAAAGTTTTTAACTTTTACTTGGTTACATAAAATGTAAACATTTTCATTTTCAATTATTTAATGTTTAATTTTGAAAAGTTCAATTGCGTCATTATTTGTTGCTAAATATATATAATTATAATATATATAATTAAATATATATAATTATACCTAGTTCCCTTAAAAAAAATTCATCAGACACTTTGCAATTTTGGTAATTTAAAACTGGCTTACTTTTTTTGTAACAATATTCCTCTTTTGCCAAATCTGCATCGGACAACTTCGGCCATTCTAGAAGAAATGTATGGCTACTTAAATTTTTTATATCTCTTTGCCGTATGTTAAAAGATCTTTTCCATTTTTCGCAGATCGATCCCCAATCATTACATTCTCTTAGTAAGGAAGCTTTCAATGAATTTTCAACTGATTCATCAACTTCGGGAACATCTTTGTTGCAAAAATTAGGAGACGTGTGAGTTGCTGCTTTGCTTGTGCTAGGCTCTGAATTCAAAAGCTTTATTTTTTTGGACTTCTTGTTTCTATACTTGGCATAAAGTTTTCCGCTTACGTTGTTCTTTCCTTTTCTTGAAATGTAATAATAATCCTAAAAATAAAGACATTTTATAAGTTAAGAAACTACATAATCAGATACGTTATTTATATTGTTAATCTTACCCTCATTTCGTTTTCAAGAGGAAAAACGGAACAAATTTCGTCCAATATGCGCATATAGTCTTGAGCGTAAAGAGTAACATTGTTGGTTAAAATATCTTCAATAATTATATTAATTATATCATCTCTTTGAGGAAAAATGTCAAAAAGTCATAACCCTATTGGTCATATCCTTCAGAAATGGCTGAAAGTTAGTGTTTAGTCTTTGTTCGTGGTATAAAACTTTCCACCGGTTATTTGTGGGTATAGGTCAACGTCTTGATCATGTCGTGGTGCCCGGTCGAACTTAATGTCATTCTTACTTCTTATTCATTACAAATGGGAAAATTAAAATTTCAAACAAATACACCCAGAGAAAAAATGACAACATCCGTTTATGATAGTGTATCAACCACGTTTGGCGTCAAAATGAGCACGCCGTTGTCATTTTGACACCGAGATTTTGGCAACGGTTTCAACAACAGACGTGCATGAAATGATCACATACGTGGTCATTTCGAGCACGCCCCGTTGTCAGATTGTCAACGCTTCGTTGTCAGATCGTCAACGCTTCGTTGTCAGATTGTCAACGCCCCGTTGTCAGATTGAAACCAATGGTGGTCATTTTTTTCATATCCGTTCCTTTCCCATTTTATACCCTTATTAGAAGAAATGAAATATTTTGAAAAGTATTTTATTAAACGAAACCGATTACATAAATTCAATATAAATACATATTTGATTTGACAAAATAATTCGAATTACATATATTCAATGTATAAAAACAAATTTAATTAACTTAACTCTGAAATAAACTTTTCCATTATTCATAGGATATAAGGAAATGGGTAAGTAATAAAATCTAAAATTGGTATTAAAAAAGTTGTATCCTCATTCAGAGAACCAACTTCATACGATTGTAAATGATAATCAAAGTTTTTAACTTTTACTTGGTTACATAAAATGTAAACATTTTCATTTTCAATTATTTAATGTTTAATTTTGAAAAGTTCAATTGCGTCATTATTTGTTGCTAAATATATATAATTATAATATATATAATTAAATATATATAATTATACCTAGTTCCCTTAAAAAAATTCATCAGACACTTTGCAATTTTGGTAATTTAAAACTGGCTTACTTTTTTTGTAACAATATTCCTCTTTTGCCAAATCTGCATCGGACAACTTCGGCCATTCTAGAAGAAATGTATGGCTACTTAAATTTTTTATATCTCTTTGCCGTATGTTAAAAGATCTTTTCCATTTTTCGCAGATCGATCCCCAATCATTACATTCTCTTAGTAAGGAAGCTTTCAATGAATTTTCAACTGATTCATCAACTTCGGGAACATCTTTGTTGCAAAAATTAGGAGACGTGTGAGTTGCTGCTTTGCTTGTGCTAGGCTCTGAATTCAAAAGCTTTATTTTTTTGGACTTCTTGTTTCTATACTTGGCATAAAGTTTTCCGCTTACGTTGTTCTTTCCTTTTCTTGAAATGTAATAATAATCCTAAAAATAAAGACATTTTATAAGTTAAGAAACTACATAATCAGATACGTTATTTATATTGTTAATCTTACCCTCATTTCGTTTTCAAGAGGAAAAACGGAACAAATTTCGTCCAATATGCGCATATAGTCTTGAGCGTAAAGAGTAACATTGTTGGTTAAAATATCTTCAATAATTATATTAATTATATCATCTCTTTGCTCGTCACTTAATTTCTTATTAGCACTACTACATTCAAGCGCTAGTTTCCCCTTCGAGGTATGTGTTAACAATTCCTTTAGATCCTATATTAAATAAAAAACTACATCAACTATGCTTACACAAATATTACTCTTACTTTACCTCTGACAGAATTCCTTTGGCTTTTGAGCAGTTCGAACCTGTAGTGTCGGGAGTACCGGGAGTACCAGGAGTACTTGCAGGTGTCTCGTTGCGTTTCCACCATTCACCTATTTTAGATGGAACTGACATAGTTTCGTCATCAATCCCGAGCTATTGTTATGACAATATTAATACTGAGTTCAACTCTGTAATAAAAATAATACGTACCTCTCGTTTTTTCCAAGCAAAGAGCTTTTCTCTCAGTCCCAATGGTGGCACTGCTTCCTTTAAATCTTCTTTTTTCAAGTACTGCAAACTGCGAAATGTTACATGTGATGCTAAAAGAACAAAAAATAAAATTCTTTGTTAATTACACTGATTAACTGAAAACTTCATTTTTATTTACTTACCTTTTAAGTGTTCAAAAAGCGACTCCATATTTATTCCTTTTAAGAACTCCATCAACATATAATCGTCCTCATTGTATTCCGCATCTTGACTGATGCAATGGCTTGTATCGCGAACCACAACAATATTGCCATCGATTTCAAGCAACTCACCAATGATATTTTGAGGCTCTTGCGAATTAATATCTTGAATATTATTCATTTTCAATAAATTTTTTGCACAATGCGTCCTTTCTCTTTCAATAACACGAAAAAAATGGTAAATATGCAGCCGATTGCACACGAGTAAAAAATGACAACGGTGGTGCATGATTCATACACGGTCGTTGCTAAAATGACAACGACCGTGTATGATTCATGCACGTCAGTGTACAAAGTAACAACGGTGGTGCATGATTTATGCAGGTGGTGGTGCATAATTCATACACGTCCGGTGTCAAATTGACAACGACCGTGTATGAATCATGCACCACCGTTGTCATTTTTTACTCGTGTGTAATCGGCTGCAATTACCAATATTAAAAACGCAACGTTGTCATTTTGAGCACATCGGTGGACAAATTAAGCACGGCCGTTGTTGGTACCGAAAGTTGACCACGTCTCGGTGTCAATTTGAGCACGTTCGTGTACAATTCACCAACAGCCGTTGTTGAAAAAAAGAACAACGGGTCGTTGCGAAAATGACAACATACGTGCTTGATTTCGCAACGGGGTTTTTCCCTCAGTGTAAGGACTGCGTTAATTTCGGCAGAACTTTTATACTCTCCACCACGAAATATATTGAAGTACAATGGAACAGTTAGTTTCCTTTCGCTTAAGAAAGTTCTAATCTCTTCCGCCTCGTTAACCGAAGAACATCGCTTTCTTTTAAACAAGATTTAATAATGAGACATCAATGGAGGCAGGGACGTACGCAATGGACGGTCATGGGGGCCCTGGGGAAAGTTTTGTAGTCCTAAAGAAGACTAAGTACCAAATTTCAGCAATTTGAGTAAGATAATGTGGCGAAATCTTTCAAAGTTCCAAAAATCGTGAGATTCCGTTTTGGGGGATATATCAAAACGTGGACCTATACTGAACATTTTTTGGGGGAATATTTTGTAGCCCCGAAAAAGACATGTGGCAGAAACCCTAAAAATACCGACAATAGGGAGTTACCGTTTTATGGGGCTTGTTAATTATACCCTCCATATTATGGGAGGTTATAACAACAGATGTTGCGTAACGGCACTTGTGCTTGTGATTAAACTACATGTTTGGATGCAAACTTTTGCTGAGCAACATTAACGTCGCTAAACATCTAAATAGTTTACTATATATTTAATATTGGAACACCATAACCAATGTTTTGTGAGAAAGTGATTTAAAAATATATAAAACCGCAATACTCTCGAGCGCAATAAAAATATTCATAGAGCGAGTCGGCGGAATCAACTCAAAAAAATATTTATTTATTAGTCATTCTTGAAGTCGGAAGGAAGCAAAAGTTGCGAATAAACACAAAATGATATTTTCCAATCAAACCATTAAATTTGTTTTGATTATTGTTAATTGTTTTAATATAGTGAGTATTATTTTTTAACAATAAATAATAATATTTCAAATATCTCTATTCATAAGTTTGGTGCCATCATTCACATCGTGGTGACTATACTGAATTATAAAAATGCCCCAGAAATCGAAAGCATGATCATGAATTTTGTCGGTATGGTCATGTCGGGTATTTGTAGTGCTGCAGCATTCATTGAGTCTACAATTCTGTTGGAAATTGTAAGTATCTTTGGTGGGTACAGTAAAATAAAATATTGATATGATATGTTTATTTCCACAGTTGGCCACGGCATACCTTTGTGAAATTATGACTATAACCATTCTATGGATTTACTCTGTCAACTCTTTTTGTATTTACACGTTAATAGAAATGGTAAGTATTGATTTCAAGACTGTAAACGAAAATTTGAGATGGGATAAAATCTCGTTCGGATGTGTCTAGGTGTAGGATATTGACTGAGGATATGATGGTTGGGATGTTGTATTGGCATATCATAAAGGTTATAAGAGTGTTGTATTGAGTTCGTTGTAAACTTCTCCACAATGTGTCGCTGATAAATTGGTCCAAAACCAAAGATTAGGTATTGTTGGCTCATCTACTCAAACACTTATGTCATTTATGCGGACTACAGATGTACAGATGATGCCGTCATCAGCACATTATACAATTTTGACTTCTGGTGGTGGCTGAAGGTGTCTCGTAAGATACAAATTAAAATTTTTGTGGCACACTCATTTTTTCCGACATTGGTGGAAGATTGTGTCGAATATCTACTCAAACACTTATGCCATTTATGCGGACTACAGATGTACAGATGGTGCCGTCGTCAGCACATTATAAAATTTTGACTTCTGGTGGTGGCTGAAGATGTCTCGTAAGATACAAATTAAAATTTTTGTGGCACACTCATTTTTTCCGACTTTGGTGGAAGATTGTGTCGAATACTTTAATCCAAAACTGAAACTACTGTAAGCTCGAGTGGTCTGAGTTGATTAAAGCCGTTCGCTATGTGGGATGAGGAATTTCCACTTTTGGCACATTGCAATGATGGATATTGACTTAATGCCGTGCTGAAAGCGCCCGTAATGCCAGCCCAGTTGGTTTTTTGTAGTTTGCGAACGTGCGGTTATCCTGTTCCTCGCTTGGCTTATCTACGTATAACATGAAGAACAAGTATTCGTGCGTTAGCCAGGTAGCATAGGGAGCGACGAGCTGACTATTGTTATGTCAGGAGAACTAATGCGGTTCGCATTAACACGCGTAGGAAAATATTCATTGATGGCAGAGAATCTGCCATTGATATTCCGCATTGGCTGGGGGAAAACTGTGAATACCACATTTCATTATGAGCATTAAAATCGTCAAACACGATATTGTTATCCCACTGCAGATTTTCTTCTATATAGGGTGATAACTATATCCAATACTGTTGGGATATACACATTGGAGATCTGAGGCAACATTTAAATCCTACAAAAAATTGTGAAAATCAAATTGGATTTTGTTACAGATCGTACAGGCCGATTTTAGGTATTTTGGACCCTATATAGCTATATTGAAATCTGATCCGATTTTTTGTAGGATTCGTTTTCAGCCACAATAATGACCTGGTAAAAAATGTTCATCAATTGGACATTAAATGGCTTTTAGAGAATTTTCGAGAAAATACACCTTTGGCCCCATACAAATTTCTATGGAAACAAAAATCGCCCGGGTGGCACGGGTTAACCTTAACCGATCGTCATATAATTTCATATATATAAGGGTATTGGGTCACATGGGAAAAAATCAGGCAGTAGGAGTTCCAATCAAAAAATGTTTGTTTTTGTAGGAGCTCCAACCAAAAAAATGTTGTGTTGGGGTCAGTCTACTGTACATACATACATATGTATGTATGAATATTTATTTCTTAAAATTTACACTTCTTTTTTGTTTGTTTTCTTTAAAGATATTACATGGAATTATAGCGGCCATTACATATTATCTAATTCATCGGTTGCGTAAAGTGGATCTTGAGACAGCAATCAAATCTATGATGACACCGGTCAGGATGCCATTGAGTCCACAGGGCAGCCAATTACTCATAGCAAACGTTCCCGAGAACCAATATTGTTCTGTTGAATAATAACTTCTCGGACATCGTTGCGGTTATTCATGGGTCTATTATGTCTCCTTCTATGTATGAGGACACAAAAAACAATGGAATAAAACAATGTAAATGACTGGAAGAGAAAAATAAATAAAATATTCAAATGAAAATATTATTATGTATGTATACGATGTATGTATGTATGTATATGTTCTTAGCTTTACTTCCGTCACCAGTAATGCCCAGAAGAAAAATTGTTGACGACGTGTCATAAAGGTGTGAGACTTCCAGTGGGCCTCTAGACATCCCGTCTGATGAAGAATCCGACTGTCACTGGAATTTAAATAGCAACTGTCAGGAATTGTTAAATGTTTAAAGGCATAATCTTGTCCATTGAAAAGACCACAACAATTTAGCTGTAAACATTGGAATATTTCAGTTAAGATTAATGATCGTATATGAACCTTTTTTACCTACCCTACTTTGAATTTCATCCATTGGTTTTGGATTGGTTCCAACAACACGCCATGCTGTTTCCAAACTTTGCAACGTGTGAAAGTAGATGCCGTGCGGTTGAAAGGAACGAATTTGAAGATACTCTATTATTAGCAGAGACGCCATGAAAAGTGAATACTAAAAACATAGGAGAACACAGATTTGATATTTAAATTATAATCATTTGAATATTGCTGGTACTTACAATAACATTGACACCCAATATTTCGCTGCATACACCATAGCAACCAATAACGGTGGTCATAATTAACAGACCACACAACAGAATTCCCAAGATGAAAAATGCATGGCCTTCAGTACCAGGAGTTGAGTACTTTACACCCAAGCCATCAATAACCAGGTTAGCTACAGCAATAATCTGTAAGACAATTTAAATTTTTTTTTCGAATCTGCAGAAGATTTTCTGTAAAGGAATAATGTACAAATGCGAGTATTCTATGTCTTTTCCGATGTAGTATTCCATTAGGAATACTACTTCTTGAGGCTATTCATCACCTTTGATCATTAGATGTCTGAATGTAGTTAATTTTGAAGTAACTCCCTAAGAGGTAGTTTACACTAGCCATCAATGTTATATGTGCTGATATTTTCCATCCTTATACAGTCGCTAATGTGTGCAATATTGGGGATTTTCTGTACTCCATTTACTTTTTGCGTCCAAAAGTTTTGCGTGAAAAGTTATTCTGCTTAATCTGCCTGTGGGTCTATCTCCAATTGTAGGAATGTGGCTGCTCCGATGGGATTTAACCACGA
This sequence comes from Musca autumnalis, assembly GCF_047663935.1. Lineage (NCBI taxonomy): Eukaryota > Metazoa > Arthropoda > Insecta > Diptera > Muscidae > Musca > Musca autumnalis. Next base: position 111,621,659 of record NW_027412088.1, on the reverse strand, counting down.
AGCTACTGGATTAGGTAGGTTTGGAAGGGCAGTTGAAAATGTGCAGTGTGTATTGCAAGCCTATGCCGCATGCTGGGCTCATATTTTGCGATCCTTGCCCTATAGGAATTTAAACGGCTGCACCATCCCGAGCGTGTTGAGCTAAAACTACTCTGGCTTGTCGAGGCAGCTGGCGCTCTTAGATGCGATAGATGGGCGATGTTGGGCGATGTTGCTGTACTGGAAGAATCTTTGCCTCTTCATGTAGATGGTCCACTGAAGACAAGAGGAGGCACCCTGTTACAGTTCTGAGAGCGGAATTGAGACAAGTTTGAATATTTTTTCACGTTGGACTTATATTCGCAGACCAAACTGGCGCCGCATAGCTTACACAGACCGACCTATCGCGTTACATGTGGTCAACAAAGTTTCTTTATCTGCACCCCAAGTGCTGTCGGCTAGGGACTTGAGGAGGACCTTCTTCCTATATATAAGCTTGTAGCAGATAGCTGTGGCATGAGCGGACGACATGAACATACTTTAGAATCTGAATTTTGGGGTAGTTTGTGGTTGGAATTCCGGAGGAAACTCCCTGTTTCACTCTACGGGGCTTGGAGTTCTTGTTCCTGAATTCCACGTACGACTGGCGTGCACACATATAATTGATTATCCAGTATTTCAAACTTGGCCAGAGGATCCGATGTCCTCAAACAGCGTGGAGTGTTTGACAGCATCGAAGGCTTTTGATAAGTCAAGCGCCACCATCACTATTCTGTCTGTGTGGAGATCTCGTGCAGCGCTGTTGTCGTGCTGTGCTACATACGGAATCCATGCTGATGATCGGCAACTGGATAGCTATTTCTGACGCTGGGGAGGACTAACGCCTCAAAGGTTTACGGCCACAAAAACGAAATCGGCGTGTACGATTCACCTTTGCTGGCATCCTTGCCTGACTTCAGTAGCGGGACAATCCTGCACATTTTCCAGACTTCGGGAACGATGTGGGTGACTAGCGACATGCTGTTGTTGTAGCAAGGCAAATGTGTTAGTTCGTGTATTATTTCAGTTATCAGGTTCCTCTGTACCCAGATTCAAGAATTCTGCAACCTGGACTGGTTGCGTCCATAAGGAATCAGGAGACAGGTTAGTGGGGTTAGCTAGGCAGCTAAACAAATGCAGTGTATCGTGTGGTCCCAATCCACATGCTTGACAGGTGTTGGGTATCGTGGCGTCAATTAGGGCCCAATATGAATTGAGGCGGCTGCATCGACCGGATCTTAACTGGGCTAAAACCACTCGTGTTTGCCTTGGCAGCTGGCGTTCTTCTGTTGCGATGGATCTCGGTACTGCCTGCGCAACCATGTCAGTGTAAATGCTATCCAAGCCTGCCTGATAAGCTCGTTGGTCTAGAGGTTCTCTTTTATACCTTTGGACCTCTCTCTCTAGATCATGAAGATCTCTCCTGACGTGCCTGGGTGGAGGAAGCCTGTCCATTAAATCGTGACAGGGATGCTCACTGCGATAACACCCAAGCAGGTACTGCATCGACAACATTTTATTGTATTGACGCACGGGTAAAATCTTCGTCTCCTCATGAAGTTGGTCCACTGGTGGCATGAGGAGGCACCCTGTTGCAGTCCTCTGGGCAGCATTCTGGAAGGTTTGAATCTTCTTCCACTGCGTAGAGCTATCCTTCGCAGACCACGCTGGCGCCGCATAGCTTGCCACATACCGGCCTATTGCATTGTAGGTGGTCAAAAAGGTTTCTTTGTCAGCTCTCCAAGTGCTGCCGGCCAGCGACTTGAGCACCTTGTTCCTACTTCTGATCTTATCGCAAATAGCTGTGGCATGCGCGGACGACTTAGACATGCTATCGAACGTTACACCCAGTATTTTGGGGTAGTTAGTGGTCGGAATCAGTGCACCATCGGCCAATATGTTCATTGGGAGCCTCATTTCAGCCGTCCATGTGGTGAACAGTGTGGTAGTGAATTTAGCGGAGAATATTTTCATATTCCTCAGATGGAAGAACTGCACTAGCTCAGCTATGTAGACATTTAACCAGACATTTAAGTAGCGACATGTTGAGGACTTTAATGAGATACTCCACTCTCGGCACATACAGCTGTTTCAGCATTTCCATGGAGATTCCATCAAACCCCACCGCGTTCCTGATGACATTCTCAACATCATCCATTGTAAATTGTGGTGGTTCATCCTCGGCGACGTAGTACTCTTCGTCCTGTCACTCCCGGGGTGCTCGACAAATTGTTGATTGAAATAACTTGCGCAGCTCTTTGGGTCAGTCAAAGTAACCTCGCCAAATGTGACTGAGGTCATATATTCCTCATTTCCAGGGTTCGAGAGTGACTCATCCGTTGCCCACAATTGATTAATTCCGGGCCCAATGTTGCAATTCTTCAGATGATTTAACCACTTGTTCTTCTAATGCTCACCGACCAACCTGTCAACTTCCAGTGCCAGCTCCCTGACCCTGGGGTCACTGGGGTTGGCACGACGATGCTCATCTCGCTCATTTGCTAGTCTCGTCGCCTCTGCTGGGAAGTTTAGTCTCACTCCGAGTGAGTTACTCCGGGTACTCGACCAGCAGTAATGTGGAACGCGGCTGCAGCACTGATGATGTCTCGGAACGTCCTTTCCGCTACCCGAACGTCAGAAGGATTGGGCAGATGTCTGAAGCAGTGATTAGTGAACTCTCTGAAACTTGGCCAATTAGCTTTCCCATGATTGACAGGTTGCCAGGTGACGTCATTTTTCAGACCAGGTGACAAGATGGTTATGTCTGGCGAACTGTGACACTCTCCGCTAATTCTGGTAGGGGCGTCCTCATTGGCCGTGCAAAACATAGAGCTGCAGTGGCGGCCATATAATTAAGAACGACATCGTATTGAATAATATTTGCCTTGCTACATTCCAAATATTTGAATATTTATATGGAACAAAATTTGTAAATAAATTACACGGCAAGCACTTTCAAATAAAGCCAAAAGATGTTTTAATTCGCCCTCCTTTATACGAAAGAAACCACGATTTATTAAAATAGTTATAAATCGACATGTCCACATAATTAGGAACGATATAAGTAAAGGTTACCTAAAGGTAATTTTCATGCACAATATGTGAATATATTGTTATGTATTTTAGAAATCGGTTACTTTGATCCATTTCTGGTATCAAATGTCCTTCAATGGTACATATTATTGAGTTTGATAATTAGGGCATACCTAACGTTTTCCAAAATTTGCCCATATTTTGCCGAATTTATTTTATTTTTGGGATCTAAAGCGACAATTTTGGCTTCCTCTCATTCCCTCGATGACGCTCTGAACGATACCCTGTGATAGTCGTTCCATAATCGGCGCATATTTACCCTTAAATTGGTTTTTACCACACTTCTTTGAGTCCTTTACGAGGGAATTGTCTGCAATATAGTCCCTGTCGTAGTCCCTCGCATGAACAAGTTCAGAACATCCCCCTAGATACACACATTCCCGACATTTATTACATCTCACCGGAGCTTGATTTGGGTGAAGATGCGGATGTGACAAACCGAGCACAAATATATCGGTCCTGGGTTTTTTCCGTCCCAATACGGACCAAACTAATCTGGAGCAAGCATTCAAACTGGTGCTGCATGTCACGCGGCCCATTATATTATTATATCTACTTTGATGGTCTCTCTTATTGCACACATGAAGACACTGACTATTGGATAGGCACGACATACATATTCACACCTTCTTATCAGACATAGATCCCACATAGACACATAAATATACATCGGAATTTTATGCAACCCCTATTTTTGGTCCGATTCATGTAAAATTTTGGGACTGGACATATTTTTGGCTTCTGATTAAATTGCAATCGAAACATATGACATATGCAAAAATATGAAACAAATATTTCAATAATAGGTACAAAAATGTTTGTGTGTACAATTTTTCTGTTTAAAATTCTCTTCAGACAAGTCAATAAAATAGAGAAATGTATAACCACAGCCACAACCTTCAAAATAGCGAAAATCGGGAGGTATCGTTCTATGGGGGCTATATGAAGACGTGGACCTATACCCACCCACAAATTTCAGTTGGATTGTTTTATACCCTCAAGGAAGACTTAATACCAAATTTCAGCCATTTCGAAGGGAGGGACCACAACCACAACCTTAAAAATACCGGAAATCGGGGGTACCGTTCTATGGGGGCTATATGAAGACCTGGACCTATACCGACAAATTTCAGGTGGAAAGTTTTATTACACCAATGAAAACAAAATGCTAAATTTCAGTCATTTCGGTGGGATATTGAGGCCAAAACCTTCAAAATACCGAAAATCGGGAGGTGCCGTTCTATGGGGGCTATATGAAGACGTGGACCTATACCGACAAATTTTAGGTGGAAAGTTTTTTGCCCCCAAGGAGACTTAATACCAACTTTCAGCCATTTCGGCGTGATATTGAGGCCACAACCTTAAAAATACCGGAAATCGGGAGATACCCTTCTATGGGGTCTTTATGAAGACCTGGACCTATACCGACAAATTTCAGGTGGAAAGTTTTATATCACCAATGAAGACAAAATGCTAAATTTCAGTCATTTCGGTGTGATATTGAGGCCAAAACCTTCAAAATACCGAAAATCGGGAGGTGCCGTTCTATCAAGGCTATATGAAGACGTGGACCTATACCGACAAATTTTAGGTGGAAAGTTTTTTGCCCCCAAGGAACATTTAATACCAACTTTCAGCCATTTCGGCGTGATATTGAGGCCACAACCTTAAAAATACCGGAAATCGGGAGATACCCTTCTATGGGGTCTATATGAAGACCTGGACCTATACCGACAAATTTCAGGTGGAAAATTTTATACCACCAATGAAGACAAAATGCTAAATTTCAGTCATTTCGGTGGGATATTGAGGCCAAAACCTTCAAAATACCGGAAATCGGGAGGTGCCGTTCTATGGGGGCTATATGAAGACGTGGACCTATACCGACAAATTTCAGGTGAAAAGTTGTATACCCCCAACGAAGACAAAATGCTAATTCCAGTCATTTCGGTGGGATATTGTGGCCACATTCTCAAAATACCGAAAATCGGGAGGTATCGTTCTATGGGGGCTATATGAAGACGTGGACCTATACAGACAAATTTTAGGTGGAAAGTTTTTTGCCCCAAAGGAAGACTTAATACCAACTTTCAGCCATTTCGGCGTGATATTGAGGCCACAACCTTAAAAATACCGAAAATCGGGAGATACCCTTCTATGGGGTCTATATGAAGACCTGGACCTATACCGACAAATTTCAGGTGGAAAGTTTTATACCACCAATGAAGACAAAATGCAAAATTTCAGTCATTTCGGTGGGATATTGAGGACAAAACCTTCAAAATACCGAAAATAGGGAGGTGCCGTTCTATGGGGCTATATGAAGACGTGGACCTATACCGACAAATTTCAGGTGGAAAGTTGTATACCCCCAACGAAGACAAAATGCTAATTCCAGTCATTTCGGTGGGATATTGTGGCCACAATCTCAAAATACCGAAAATCGGGAGGTACCGTTCAATGGGACTATATGAAGACGTGAACCTATACCGACAAATTTCAGGTGGAAAGTTTTATAATCCCAACGAAGACTTAATACAAAATATCAGCCAATTTAGTGTGATGTTGAGGCCACAACCGTTAAAATATCGGAAATCGGGAGGTACAGTTCTATGGGGCTATACGAAGACGTGGACCTATGCAAACAAATTTCAGTTGTAAAGTTTCATACCCCTAACGAAGACTTAAAACCAAATTTCAGCCATTTCGGTGGGATATTTAGACCACAAATCCTTGAATATATTTTTGCATATGCTCATTTTATGCAAATATGTAAAAATATGTCAAAATATGCACGATATGCAAAATATGCAGAAATTTCTGGGCTTAATTTGTTTTATTTTGTAATAAAACGAGTGTCTGTCTAATCAGATTTTCTCTACGACCATCCGAACCACATATGCATTTGCATAGGACTCCGCTGTCTACACATAAATTACTACTCCATTATTTCTCACTTTCTTTCTGTTCCAGTACAAACCATCGATCAAACACACAACCGGAAATCGTTACCTTTATAACCATGGAATCTTCTCACCATCATCTTCAAACCTAACCAAGATGAAAACAATGGACCAATGGTCTCCGAGTGAAGCGGTTACATTATGGATGCGCATCCCTCATCCTAACCTATTGTCCCATCGATCAACACATACAGTGTACTTACTGCATCGACTCAATGTTTCCTCCCGAATCTATCTTACGTTCACCACCCCTCGATGACTAGCAACTACAGCATAATAAGCATGACAGCCACGTGGGCTTATTTACATATATCAAAATGTTTAAATATTGTGCTGCAGCATGGTTGTTGCCGTCGTGAAGTCTGTCAGTATCCAGATGTTTCATTGCGAAAATTACATTTTCAGACAGTTAAGCCAAACATATTCCTCTTTCCAGTTTAGAAATACATATATTTCAGAGCAATCGACCCAAATAATATATAACTATGCATGTTTCATGATATTGATTCGAAATTATATTTGTTTGATGCAAACAAGATGAATAATACAACAAAAACAAAACTATAGATAATACTCGAATGAAAATCCCATACATATTAAAAACAATTTACGAAAATTATTTTAACACGATTAAAAAAACTCACCACACAAATTATATTGAAAACAAAAACAAATCCTTTGACGGTATTAAAAAATGCTCCCATATTTTGATTCTCTGGATACTTGGGCTGGAAGTAAAGAATAACTAAAGTCTTGGTTTCAACACCAGTAGCAATGATTCGAAATGTTTACTTATTCATCGAATAAGTGAAGAACCAATCACTGCTGTGACAATGCGGATTTCATGATAATAATACCAACGGAAAATAAATGATAACGATGAGAAGAAAGTACGTCTCGACCTTTATTATGATTGCATATTATAGAAAAAAATTGTTCAAAAACAAAAATCATTATTGAGTTCATTAGACTTTTTATTTATTTAAAAAAATAATAAAATTACTTAAATTTATAAAAAGGTTATTCTAAGAGTAAATTTATGTCAAATTTGATTTTTTATTAATTATAAAAAATAATATTTGAAATTTAAATTTGTATCGAAAACAATTGTTTATTTACATATAAAATAAAATTTAAATAGTTTTATTTAGATAGGAATTAGAGAGACAATTTCACAGTTTCTTCAAATTTATAATCTGAATCACGTTAATGAAAAGATCTTGATCAACTTATATTAAGTAGGTAACACATTAGCTTGAAAGTTCTTATTGGGCTTCTTTAATTTGATACGAACAACCATTAATTAGTTTTTGACTAATTGTGCTACAAGGGCACTATTCAGTTTCAAAACAAGTGGGCCACAAAATGTTAGGTTTTCATTTAAGTTACTTTGTTCCTAGACATACGGACGATATTGAAGGAAGTAAGAACATTTTTATTAAAAACGAAACCAGATATTTATTTCTACTTCACAATGGAACTTTTCGGCGAATGTGTTATTATTATAATCAAATGATTGGAATAAATAACTGATGAAGAAAAGATTACAATAGAGGAACTAGAGGAGATTGATTATTTATAATATTGTGAACATACATGCATATGTATTTCAATTAAAATATTTTTTATTCTTTGTAATTCAATTTTGTGTAGAATTAAATTTGTTAAAAATGTGTTCTTATTTTCTTTCTGATAGAAGTACGGTGGTGGTGGTGGAAATAATTTATTTTATTTATGAAATTGTCATTTAGAAAAATAATTATTATCCAAATAATCAATCATTCACACTGTTAGTAAATCCTATTTATGTATGTAAAAAGTTCAAATTAAAAATATCACATTTAGTATTCGTCGGTGTTTTAAAATTTGAATAAGTTTTGTGGGATAATGGTATCTCTTAAAAGTAATTACATCTATTCTCTAATTGCACGCTAATTAATTGAATTTGTTTCTAAAATTCATATTCATCTATAATTATTTACATATTTTTTATTTATTTAACCATGTGTGGGTCTTACATCTTCCATGGCAGTGGTATAAGACCCCATTTTTGTGTTATGTCCTTAAAATTACATTCGATGGCCAATACAACCTTTTCTGACTTGTGATTTCGTGCTGATTGAGCAGATTTCAAAGTTAAACAAAATTTGTTGTCTCTGTGAGTGATATGTTGAGTCTGGAATAAAGTAAATTAGTTAATATTGTAATATCTGAAATTTAAAATTAGAAGAAAACGAATTGAAAAACAGAAAAGCGAATACAGTTTGACTGCAGAATTTTACACCTTTATGTGTTTATTTCAGCTCAAGTCCATATTTTGTTGTATTGAAACATTTCAATAACAACAAAATGTTTTATACTAGATATGACATTGATTAGTTGCGGGATGAGGTAGGGAAGACTAAATTTTCAGTTGTCACCAAACAACTCTATCAGTTCCCTTTGCCGCCGATTCTGTATCGATAAACAGGTCTATAAGCCAGTCTAGCAAAGTAAACCAAATGAGAATTTTGCCGTATGGTCCCAAAGCTGGTTACCCTACAATATGACTCGAACTAAAGAAATTCCTATCCGCCACTGTTTTATTTCGTCTTTGCATTGCAATGAATGCGAATATAAAATTGTTGCGTGCAATGAGCTGTGGTAAACAAGCAGGCAACAATTCTATGTTCGCATTCTTTGCAAAGTAAAGACGACATAAAAACTGTGGTGGATATGAATTTCTTCAGTTCGACTCAAATTGTAGCATCTTCCATCTACATAGAAATTTTTCAAATTACTATCGTACTTCTAATGTAAGCACTGTAAAAACTTCAATGTATGCTTAAATATGGACCAAAAACAACAAAATTTTGAGAGGATATTTCGAAAAGACAGTGTACAGTTAATTTGGATAAAAACGTGGGTAATCCCTTCGAAATACGTGAAATCGCCAGGACTCTAACTGCAATATCACTACTCTAAGTGAACCTTATTTTTGATTATACAATCAATGAATAAAATATATGAAAACCTATTACTATGGTATTCATTGTACCGATCTTTTCGTGAATATTTTACTTACATCCATATCGTAATCCCATAATTGACGAGAATCATTAGCGCACAATGCCAGCTGCACATTCGATGTTGTTGCATTACGATTTTTCAACATTTTAATAGTACTCTGTTTCGGCTCGCTGTATGTTAGGCAAACATTATTATTTGTCATAATTTTTCCCGTTGGAGTTATTACAAAAATATCCATTGTTTGGGAATGGGCATTGCAATCGCCAACGGTGATGGGTTGGGCCGATTGACGTGGTGCATCTTCTTTGGCTGGTCTCAAACACTTATCCCTATCCAAATCGATGAGTGACATAAATTCTTCAGCATTACTTTCAATCTCATCAAACACTCGTGGCCATTCACGTGATATCCGACGACCGGGAATATTTTTCATATAATTTGAGAATGCTTGGGCACATTCAGTTTCTCCATCTAACCAAATAATTTTGCCAAAGAATCTATCCGGTGCGGGGAAGAAATGATCGGGCCAAACTGTATTTAAATACCATGAGAAGGGTTTACATTGCAACTTCTCTCTTAAGGCCAAGCGCTTGGTGACATCGACTTTTTCACGGGTAGCCAATGAAAGTCCATCGGTATAGAGAAGAGTAAAATATTGCCATTCATCCATCCAGACCATAGCAGCTCTCGCTAAATTTTGTCCAAGAACTTCACTCATTCCTCCGGGAAAAGTGTAGGGGGTACTGCTGCGGAACACGTGGCCAACGTGGGAACAAGGACTTATTTCAATACTGCCTCCACATTGCCATATGCGGAAGGACATTTCCACATTTTCACCACCCCAAATCTTAAAATGGAAAATTAGTGACCAAGTTATTTAACTTTTAAGTAATACAAACAAACCTTCATTTCTTCATCATAGGCTCCCACTTCATAGAAATATTTACGATCAATGGCGAAGAGACCACCTGCCATGCCAGGTGTCATTATCGGCTTGGTAGGATGTTTTCTCAGCGAGGGGCGATCAGTGGCAAACCAACGGAAACTTAACTGCCAATTAAAGGCGCCCCAATGATTTTCAAATGTTTTTGTATAACTAAAGTTGTCATCAGATATTATATCGATAACGGGACAGATAACAGTGGTGCGTGATTCTTTAATGCGATGCAGTAAAGGTTCTATCCAACCCCTGGAACACTCACAATGGGCATCGAGGAATGTCAAGACATCACCACGTGCATGTTTGGCGCCCATCAATCGTGCTGGTACGAGACCGCCACGTTCGGGCATGCGATAAATGCGTGTAGGAACAGATAAGACTTTAACGTAACTTTCCAATTGTTTCTTCAAGTAACCTGAAATAATAAAGCAATCAATTAAAAAAAGTATCGTTTAATAACATAGCATAACTTACTTCGATCGCTAGCATCGTCAACTAAAATGATTTCTTTAAGTACGCTTCGAGGTGTACGATTTATAACACTTGTAATGGTGCGCAGCAGCACTGACCAGGCTTCATTGTGAAATACGATAATAACGGATGCTGTTGGCATTTCATGTAGATCGTATTTTTCTTCGCGGCATCTAAAAATAAGGAGGAAATACAAATTAATTTCAACGCTTGCTTTCGATGGGTCATGTTAAGAGGATGGTTCAACAAGCTCCCGCCAGATAGGCATACAAAATAACCCAGCAAAATTTTATGGAAGTGGTTCCATGAGATGCCATGATTTCACAGGATCTTTTGCATTGGTTCAAATGAAGTCATGAAAGATCCGATCTTTTCATCAGCATATGAACCCATTCGAAGGAAGTCGTGAAAGATCCGATCGTTTCATCAACATTTGACACAATTCAAAGGAAGTCGTGATAGATCCGATCTTTTCCTTAGCATTTGAACCCATTCCATCGATCCAATAGAGATGAATTTTGTGTTTTTATTTTTACACATGTATATATTCTTTTATTTATCTAAATATGTACGTTTAAAGCAATGTGAGATTTATTATGCTAGAAAGTCCCAATCATTGAGCTAAAAGTAGAGTCGGACTGCACTCTTTGGTATTAGTCGTGTTCCTTTACGTTCCTGAGTTTACCAGTTTTTACCCGCAAAGTGTTTCCTTACTTTTAAAAGCATACAATTTATATGAGAGCAGATCACCACTTTTACCATTTTTGCAACAATTACCATTTTTAAAAGTAAAGGAACAGACCAATTATAAAAGTTTCCTTGCCTGCTCTAGAGAACCCTGCTCAACAAGTCGATTTGTAGATCCCTACAAAACAACAAAAATTTCCAAAACATTGTAAAATAAAATTCACGAAATAGTAATCTGCAGTTGGAGTCAATGTCGAAATCTGCACTGCACTGATGGGAAGTAAAATCCTTTTGTAAGATGAATCAAAACCTGTTGCGGAGGAAGTATACTCTCTTGCGTGCAGCGGCGGTATTTAGACTGCAACAGCTGGGACAACCTGTCGCTTGCCAAACACATCGTTCCCGAAGTCTGGAAAATAGGCCAGCTACTGAAGCCCGAAAAGGATGCCAGCAAAGGTGAATCTTACAAACCGATTTCGCTTTTGTCGCCCGTAGCAAGGACCCTTGTGGCTATAGTTCTTCCAGCATCAGAAATAACTTTCCAGTTGCCGATCAATAGCATAGGATCCTTAAGCAGCACAACAACTGAAGGCCATCTCCATCTCCATATTAGCAGAGGACTCACTCAGAGCAAGAGAAGTCTAACGTTACAAGAGAGAACCTCTAGATCAACAAGCCTTTCAACCAGGTTTAAGTAGCATTCACACGAATGCAGTCGCAGATGCAGTAAACAGTTATCGTGTGAATGCGGCCCTTGGAGAACATCCACCATCTATCGCAGCTGAGAAGCGCCAGCTGTCAGGACAAACCAGAGTAGTTTTGGGTCAATACGCTCGGGATGGTGCAGCCGTCAAAATTCCTATAGGGCAAGTACTGATGACACCGTGGAAAACATCTGACCAGCATACAGCACAGGCCCCCACGACACACTGCTCCTTTTCAATTGCCCTACCAATCCTGCTAAGAAACTTAAGTTTGCAGCTTTGTGGTTACAAACCATATAAATAGCGAAATAGCCACATTCTTACGACTGATAGACCCAGAGTCAGATTAAGCAGAACAAGTAAAAAAGTATCAGTCGGCTTTGCCGACAGAGATATACCCTCAGCCTGTGTATATTGAAACAATTTTTTCCCAAAACACGTATGTATTTAGTGGGTTTTAAAAATTTTGGGCGTTTGAACCGACAAAAAAGTTGATTAGGATTAAAGAACAAAAGTTATGCGGAGGAGATACTAAAAGGAATGGATCGACATTGACCGTTATGGAAGTGGATCTCCAGCCACTACATATGGTGCCGTAGGGGGGTTTTTACACTCTTCGGGCTGTTTGCTCAAGAAGTATGGACTTGCCCCTAAAAAAACTCTTCCCTTCGTAATTGAGGCAGCGAATGCAAGTTGCTTCAACAAAAATCAAAGTGATTCGATATGAGGTCTTAAAGTGAACTTATCCGAAATTTTGTGTAGGAGGTACCGGATGGAGTGGACAAATATAGTCCATATTTGAACCTGATCCATATCTGGTAGATATATTGAGATGTGTAAAGTATAGACCAATTCGGCCACTCCCTTCAATAGTTACCATACGAACATTTTTGAACTTTTGTGGGGGAGGTACCTGAAGGAGTGGACCGATATGGCTTATCTTCAAACTTAAACTATGTTTGGACAAAATATTACTAAGGCCATATTTTGGACCGAATCGGCAGATCCGTTCGAGAGTTATCTTAAGCTCCAACCCCTCACACGGTGTCATAGGGGTTTTTTGCAACTTTCATGCTATTTTCTCAGGAAGTATGGACTTGCCCCTGATGGTACTTGTACCGTCGTATGGAGGGCAGTGAATACAAGTTGCTAAAACAAAAATCAAAGCGATTCGAGAGATGGCCCTAAACTGAACTTTTCCAAAATTTTGTGTGGGAGGTACCCGAAGGAGTAGACCTATTGAGACCATATTGGAACCTCATATTACCTTGGTAGAAAGTTTACGCTATACAAAGTATGGACCAAATCGGTCACTCCCTTCAAGAGTTATCGTGCGCACAAACTTTCCGAACATTTTCGAACTTTTGTGGGGGAGGTACCGGAAGGAGTGGACCGATATAGCCCATCTTCGAACTTAAACTAAGTTTAGGCAAAATATTACGAAAGCCAAAATTTGAACCGAATCGGTTCATCCGTTCGAGAGTTATCGTGCGCTCCAGCCAGCAGGACAGACAGACGGACGGACATGGCTAGATCGACTCCAAATTGTCTGAAACACATTTCGTCCAAACATACTTGGGGTCTAAAACCATTATTTCGATGAGGCACATTTTCATCGTATCAAAGTGTATATACCCTCCATAGCCTAAAGGCTGAGGGTATAAAAATGAGAATACAAACATATTAACTACTGTTACAACAACGAGAACAAACTGCAATTATAGATGTAAACTTTATGATGATAAATAAATTATAGATATTTCATTAATTCCTTTGAATTAATAAAATAAAAAAAAAATGAAAATCATTTTTCAATACAGCATTTTCCATTTTCCGAACAAGACGTGAAAATTACATGCCAAAGGGTTGGTGAAAATGACATGCCAAAGATTAGTGAAAGTGCTATTCTTGGGAATTGGTTAAGATGGCATGCCAAAGGATTGGTATAGATGCCATGCCAAAGAATTGTTGAAGATGCCATTCCATCGAGTTAGTAAAGATGACATGCTTAGGATCTGAAAATGAATTGCATCTTTTGGGGGTCACGCTCTTGTAAAAAGAATGAGTGAAGATGCTGAAAAAATTACATTCCATTTCACTTGCACCCATTCTTGAATAGAATCTTTGGCATCGAACATTTTGCTGGGTAAATATGAGTCATTTCATGATATACGCCCCCAAAGGGTGGCCTAAATTCCAGTGAAAAGGTTGTGGCTTCTACAGTATCTCCATCTTCTTCGACACCTCAGTAGTATCCTAAAAATGTGCTACAACGACCTCTGGCCTCTTATCAGAGCATATCATTAAGGGGTTACTACTACCAGCACCTTGTGTTTGTATGTGAAATAAAAAACTTCACTCCAGATCGAACATTTTGTGGGTGTGTCAAGTAGGTTAATATGGGATAGCCTCTCTACGATTGTGCCTTCGTCTTTACTTTTGACGATCATCATGTACCATTAAATAGGCGCTGGGTAAAGCACACTTGCATTTAAATGGGAAATTTTTTATTGTCCGTATTTATTGTACAGGCAAGTAAAAAACGCGTCTAATTTTTATACACTACACCGCGAGTTGTTTTGAAGTAAACTTGAATAATTGGTTTCTTTTAGCTTCGCACTAACTTTTGCCTCAAAAATGTGACAAAGGATCCACGAAATACAGAAAATCTGGCGGTACCGTTACATGGGGCTATATTAAATCGTGGATTTATACCAACAATTTCCTAAGGAATGTTTTATGACCCTAGTGAAGTCTAAATACCAAATTCCAGCCCTTTGGGTGTGATAATTTAGCCACAATCTTGAACATATCGAAAATCATGAGGTACGGTTCTATGAGGGCTATTCCAAATGCGACCCTTTAGCAACAACGAAGTCTAAATAAGAAATTTAAGCCAATTCGTTAGGATACTTACTTAGTTCGCATATTACAGAAATTGTTCCTATAAGCCGAACTAAGAAAAGATTTTCATTACTCACTCTCTATTGCTTTGCTTTTTGGAATACCGTGTATTTCTATCTCATCTTGCACATGTTTGCTCCATTAAAGCCTTGGGCTGCCAGCTGTGCGTGTACCGCCATGTGTCCCGTATTTATACACCTTTTTAGCGGGTTCATCATCGTTCATTCTTATGACTTGGCCTAGCCTACGCAATCGTTTTATCTCGATACGTTTAACTATACTAATGTCGTTGTTTAGCAGATACAGCTCGTGGTTAATACGACGTCGATATTTACCGTCAACGCAGATTTGTTTGTAGATCTTTCGAAGAATTTTTCTCTCAAACACACCAAGCGCTAAATTATCAGCTTGCACAAGTATCCAGGCTTCGAAAAATACATTAGCACAGGTAGTATCAGTGAGGCTAAAACCTTAAGAATACCAAAAATGGGGGTGTACCGTTCTATGGGGGCTATATCAAAAAATTTCTGGGGAAAACGTTTAATGCTCCTAACGACGAAGACTAAATACAAAATTTCAGCCGTTTTGGTGTTATAATGTAGCTAAATCCTTGAAAATATAAAAACAGTGTTTGAATTTGCTACCAGCACAGCACTGAAATCACTAAAAATATGCTATTGCTATGCTGTGCTGTTTTCAAAAACAAAATCGAAAACTGTTGCTGTGCTATGCTGCGAACATAAAAGTAGCACAGCACATGGTCTATGCTGTGCTTCTGAAATCTTCACAGCACATAGCATAGCATAGTCATCCAAAATAAAAACGAAAACTGTTGCTGTGCTATGCTGCGAACTTAAAAGTAGCACAGCACATGGACTATGCTGTGCTTCTGAAATTTGCGAAGCACACAGCATAGCATAGTCATCAAAATCAAAAACGAATGCTATTGCTATGCTGTGCTGCATACATTTTAACAGCATAGTAAACAGCCGCAGTCAAGAAAACAAAAACGAAAACTATTGCTGTACTGTGCTATGAACAAAATCAACAGCATAGCATCAAACATAACCCAGAAAAATGTTTGATGGCAAAGAAGTATGTATTTTTTTACGTTTCTTCAATTTTTACATTACCATACGTTTTGGACAAATATGTTTGTTGAACAAATTTTGCAACGTTTACAATTAAAAACGTAGGGGAACACACATACAATTCATTTATAAACAAGTCCACCAAAAATATTTTGCAAAAAACTCGACTTATTTGCCATTTTTCGACAACTAATACAAGAAATGTATTCGTTTTATTGACAAACTGTATATTTCTCCCTTACGAAGATTGAAACAAATAGCAATAGAGAATAACGGGCTGTGCTTCGTAGAAAAACAATGAGAGAGAATTATTGAGAGTAAAATGCCACTGTTAAACATCTGCTGACAAAGAAAAAGTTATGGTATGTTTACATTTACGTAATCCACTCGATTTGTCAATTCCATTGCTTATACGTCAAATGAAATCCACTGGAACACGTCAACCACGCCATATGACTTTCGGTCAGAGTTCGGACCGAATTCGGATCCGAACTCGGACGTTTCATCCAACTTTCGGACCGAATTCGGTCCGAATTCTGATGTTTCTTCCGATTTGGTTTGCTGGGACAAACATTTTGATAGTTTCCCAACATACCACTCAGTCTGATTTAATAAAATTTACGAAAAACAACTTGTATAAATACATTCTACAATTACACGGATAAGCTAATAATTGGCATACACATTCATTATTTTCAAGAGAATCAAGTTTCGTTTATTCTCCAGTGGCTACACAAGAATTTATAATTCAAATATGATGTTTTGTTCGAGTAATGTTGGTTTGTTGGGTTGTCTTGTGTAATGGAAAAAATGTGTGTATTGAAAATGTTAATTTCAAAAACAAAAGCTCTCTTTTTCAATTGTGTGAGCGAGCAAATTGACACACACCGACAGGGGAAGTGTGCCCTTTGAGCAGCCTTGGTGTAAATTGCCGAAAAACTTAGGCATCACCGTGTCGTGCTTGATCGCATATGCTCTAAAGCTTGTTTTTAATTAGATATCTGCTTGTAGCAGCCATGCACACGTCTTTACGAAAAAATTACTACAACTCTCTTTCCTATACAAAAACCCAAAATACCGTTCTCTTCTTGTGCACCATTGGCTTGCAGTGACTTTAAAAATTGTCCAAAGAGCTGATAAATAAACAATTTTACAATCATTTTGCTCGTAATGCCAAGTTTACACTTGCGCTCCAAAATCCACTGGATTTCACGAAATCCTGAAATACACCCCGGTGTTTACACTTGTTTTTTGTTGATTTCAAACATATCACAATGATCAAGGTAGATGCATAGGCGCAGCTGATCGAACATGAATTTTCAAAACAAGTTGTTGTAAATTAAATTAATCATCAACAATTTACGACAATATAGAACTTTACAACTTTATTTGGAAAATTATCGTAAAATTATCTATACATCGTATTAATTGTGTATAGTACCAACAAATGACAAAATGATATCGTTGATACATCATAATAATAAATTCTGATAGATAAAAGTTGTGCTCAGAACCTGCAAAATATTAGTACTTGCAGTAGTTTTTCCGTTTAGTGCTAAAAATGCGTTCCCGTACACCGAAATCCAGCAAGACTTGCAATTCTCTTTAAACAAAAATAGCGACGAATAACACCCTCTTCTCCTGTTTTCTGCCATAAAATTTTGTCCTAGTAGAAACCAGCAGCAAGCATGTTCATATGTTCATTGGTATCTAATATTATAACTGATACGTTAATTTTGACATTTCTGCTGGAGTTTTTGCAATTTCCATTCCCGTATTTTTTAGGAAATTTGTATGGGGAAGCAAGTTTTGACAATTCGCTCTATTTTCTAAAATTACCATTAAAAAAGTACGGGAACACAATGAAAAATAGCATTGTAACAAAGTAGTTTATATATAGGTTGTATATGTGTACTGTGATTTCGATGTTGATTTCGCTGAAATCACGAAATGAGATGATTTCATTTTTGTATGCGAAATCATGATAAATTTTGCTTGATTCCGCGCGAAATCACGAAAAGCCTTTGAAATCACGAAACGAATGTAAACCAAACATAAGGGTTTTTCATCGAATCACTTTATAATTTTAGGTCAAAGCTCATCAAAATATGATACAGGGATATGAGGTTGTAAAAAACGCAAAACCCTAATGCGCACATCTTTTTTATTGTTTTTATTACGTAAATATCCAGAATAATACTGTACAACATATTTATTAAATAAATTAAATATAATTAATTCATTTAATATCTAAACTGTTTTCTCCGCAACAAATTGTACAAATTATCATTGCATCCAAAATAATAAATCTCGGGATATCATGTTAAAATCGCATACATTTATTGTCATGTTAATCTTTGTTTTTTTTTCTCCTAATTATACTTGTAATAAATAAATATTCCAAAACAAGTCGTCAATGTCGATAATAAAAAAACAAAATTAATTTACTGACACAGTATCTTCAAACCGAACAACAATATTAGGTAGGGGTTTGTTTTATTTTTATGCATTTTGAACCAGTTTAATAAAAGAATTGTGTAAGAAATTATCAGTTTTTGGTAACAAATCATTCGGTTCGTTTGGTCATTTCCTAAACAAAAGACAATCCGACAATAAAGTAACCAAATATGTCTGGGATGTGATCTTGATCTTGAAAAATAATAACATAACATAATTTGAATGCCAATTTTTCTGCTTTATTTAATAGTTGATTGGCCTCTTTCCGTTTGTTTTTTAACCAAAAAAGGAGAATAGTTGTTAGAAATATATTTGAGTCAGCATAAAAATAACAAACCATTAATTCGGCAGAGGTCATAACATATGCAGTTGTTGGAGACTGTAGAACAAAGGCACCACCAGCAGATGCTGTTGACAATAGCAAATTACAATTATTAAAATCATTGTTGATGAGATGACGTTAAACTTTAAAAACAACCCTATGATAAAAAATAACAATTGAATTGTAATGGGCTTAAAGTTTCGTGACTAAAACTTTTTTCACCCTTTTTTGTAATGAACTTTAATAATCACTTGATGTGAAATCAATCAAGCTTCATTGGTTATGGTTTTTGAATCAGTCTTAAATCAATAACGTACATGCCGGGTTCAGTACAGTCGGGTCTATTTTTATGCAATGCACTTTAATTAATAGTTGGTAGACATTTTATAGACACGTTTTATTTCGTTTGAACATTTTACTATGATATATATTAGTAGCAATATTAAAATTTAAATACGCTTCTGTTTTTATACCCTCCACCATAATATGGAGGGTATAATTAAATTTGTCGTTCCGTTTGTAATACATCGAAATATTCGTTGGAGACCTTATAAAGTATATGTATTCATAATCAGGTACTGAAAATGGGCTAAATCGGTCGACGTTTTGATATGCCCCTATAGAACGGTACCTCCCGATTTTCGGTATTTTAAAGATTGTGATCTCAACCCTGAAATGGCTGAAATTTGGTATTTAGTATTCGTCAGGGTTATAAAACGTTTCAACGTTTCATATGTCAACAGGACTTTTGTTTCATCTGAATTTTTTGTGTTTCCTACGACTTCCCCTAATGACGTAATTACTGCTTAAAGTACTCAAAATACGAAATTTGTATATTCAAATTCAACACTACACATTTTGTTGCTTTTTTTTCCTTTTCAATCAATACCTGCTAGTTTTGAATACACGAACTTCTGATTTGTAGCCAAATACACTACACACTAGGCCACTCGCACGAACACCAAGGGTTGGTTTAACTCATGCATGTACATGAACATGTTTTTGTAATTTTGTAAACAAAAAACACCCATGCGAACGCTGAGCTTTGAACACACAACTCTAGAATTTGTAGTCGGACACACTAGCTCTGTGCCACCATACTCATTACTTAGTAAGTAAGTAGTAAGTAAGGAAGTAACTAGTTATGTGTAAACTGATAATGCGGAGTGTAATGAGCACTCATTACCCGGTAATGCAAGAAGTAATGACATGTGCTTACCAAATTTTTGTTGGGATGTTACAGTTTCCGAGAAATTGCTTTTCTTTCTCCAGAAATTTTCAAAACATGACGTATTTTCGGTGACGACAAAAAATTTTAGCTTTTTCTAGGAAAATCAATTCCTAAACCACTGTGCGGTGGTCGATTAACGGTTTTGTTTTTGAACAAAAAGTCACGCATTTTTCCATTTTTTTCAAATAGTAAACAATCGAAGAGCACAGCAAAACACGACTAATCTTTTTATCTGACAATCTAAAATGGCTGATATTACCAACATATATAGCATAAGCAGGAAGCAAACAAGAATGACGTTAAGTTCGGCCCGGCCTAACTTCCTATACCCTCCACCACGAGTAGTATTAAAGTACTAAGCTCTTCCGCCACGTCAATGCTCATTCCAAGAAGAAGTGGAATATGCTAACAGAAGAATATCACTTTCTCTTAAACAAGGTTTAATACCAATGAGACATCCATGTTTTCTACCCATTCAGAATCCGAAATACCCTGTTACATACATTCCGTTTGAGTGATGCGTGTACAACCTTCAAACTAAGTAAAATCTGGTGGTACCTTAATATTGGAAATATAAAAATATGAATCTATATTGATCATTTTCTGCGTGGAAGTTTTTTACCCATTGAGAATACGAAATACCAAGTAACAGTCGCTACAGTAACATCGAGCGGTATCGTTGTACCTTCCAATCTGATAACCCACAATACCTCTTCTATGGGGGCTATATCATAATGTGCGGGAACGTTTTGTACTCCCAACGAAAACTGAAAACCATAAAACCCAGATTTCATTTCTGTTAGATAATATGGGTAAGATATTCAAAATACCGAAAATCGGAAGAAAAAAATCTATGGGGGCTATATCAAAACGTAGACCTATACCGACAATTCTCCGCAGGAATGTTGTATATCTCCAACGAAGACTATAGACCGAATTTTTCCAATTCCTCTAGGATAATGCGGTTAACCCTTAGAAATTCCGAAAATCGGCGGTATCGTTCTATGGGGTTATATCAAAACCACACATTTCTGAGGGAAAGTTGTTGTAGCCCCAAAGAAGATAAAATACCAAATTTCTGCCATTTCGGTAATATAAAGTGGCTAAAACCTTCAAAATACCGAACATCGGAACATACCGTTCTCTGGATGCTATATCAAAACGTTAACATATACTGACAAATTTCTGGGGAAGAGTTTGGAAGCCCCCAATGAATACTAAATGCCAAATTTCATCCATTTCGATGCTAAAATGTTCAAAATACCGAAAATCGGGAGGTACCGTTCTAAAATGTGGACCTATACTGATAATTTTCTTAAGGAATGTTTCATACCCCCATCGAAGACTAACTACCAAATGTTATCCATTTTGATTTGATAATGACTCTGACACATTCAAAATACCGAAAATCGGGAGCGACCTTGGGGGCTATATGAAGACGTGGATCGAGACCAAAAATTTCAATATTTATGCATATTTCGTTGTTTCACTCAGCGGCCATTGTGTGCCGCCAGTTGCATCCTGCACTGCAAAAAACCTTAAAGTTGGTAAAAGTCGCGCAATGTGCATACGATTTTGATGCGCATCCGGTTTCATCAGCGCCCATCAAAAATACGTCAATATACATCTATTTCAAATAGATTCTTCAAAAACCGCGGATGTGCCTCCACATTAAATTTTTGGCCAAATACCCATATTACTCGCGTATCTCTTTTTTTATGACACGTGTTTTCGCAAATATTATAATCGCGAGTAAAGGATTCCATTTATGTAAAAAATTTTAAAGAAAATCGCGGTTTAGTACGC
The DNA here is from genome assembly GCF_047663935.1 of Musca autumnalis. NCBI lineage: Eukaryota > Metazoa > Arthropoda > Insecta > Diptera > Muscidae > Musca > Musca autumnalis. Next base: position 111,599,963 of record NW_027412088.1, on the reverse strand, counting down.
GGATTCGTCAAAATGTATTTTTGCAGATTTTCCGATTTTCAAGGTATCTATATCCGCGGTTTTAGTAGATGAATTCGATCGCGGAAGGCTTCGTAAAAAAACTAAATTCACGCGGGTTTCAAAGGAAATTGAATGACAGTTGTAAATTTTACACGCAAAAAATATGTTTTGAAAGAAAATTCACGCATGAAATTTTGGACTTTCGACTCCAATTACTAGGATGCTGTAAGGAGCACACTCATGAGATATGCACGACGTAAAATCACGAGTTCTATAATAGTGTAATGAGTTTGGAATATTATCTTCTTGCGCGTCCGGAATATTTAAAAAAATTCAAAAAACCCCGAAATTCCGGCTTCAAAATGTCGGCATCAATTTTAGGTGGATGCAGTGGATACATCGAAAAATCATACTCTGCTATCTTATTGCCCATGGAGTTTTCTGTGATTCATTCTTTGGAAATAGGTCTATAAAATGTAAGGTTAAGCCAGAAATCGCATGGGAACATAAAAAACTTGTTGGCTTCAACCCATTTTTACCCATTTTTCTACATTGATGCCAACACGGCTTCCACGAAAATTAATGTTAATGGTCGACATTATGGGATCCCTCCTAAAACACTTCATTTTCAAAGAATTGTGTTCATACTTTATAGAATATGTTAACAGTTCGCGAATTCTGAAATGGTAAAACTCGGATTCATCGATTGCAAAACATTTTTGTTATTTACCATATATACTTTATAGGAATATTTCGATGTGTTACAACTAGAATGACAAATTTAATTACACCCTCCATATTATGGTGGAGGGTATAAAAATGAAATAATGAAGTCTGACGTGTTTTCCTGTTATCGATTTTTTCCGCAGGCAAGGGCTGGACTAGAACGACAGAGTTTTATATTTCTGAAACGCTGTAGGTATTTTGACGATTTTCGCATAGTTTCGAGGGTAGAAAATCTACTTCAGTCAATATATTTGAAACGTCAAAATAATGGTTTAAGACCCCAAGTATGTGTGGACGAAATTCGTTTCAGACAATTTGGAGTCGATTTAGCAATGTCCGTCCGTCTGTCTGTGTGGCTGGAGCGCATGATAACTCTCGAACGGATGAACCGATTTGGTCCAACATTTGACCTTCGTAATATTTTGTCCAAACTTAGTTTAAGGTCGAAGATGAGCTATATCGGTCCACTACTTCAGGTACCTCCCCCCAACAACAACAAAAAATTGGAAAAATTGTGCGCACGATAACTCTTGAAGGGAGTAACCGATTTGGGCCAATATTTTCCACATCGTGAAATTTCTACCAGATATAGATGAGGTTCCAATTTGGACTATATCGGTCCACTTCTAGGGGACCTCCCACACAAAATTTCATAAAAGTTCAGTTTAGTACCTGCTCTCGAAACACTTTAATTTTTGTTGTAACAACTTGTATGTGCTGCCCATCCATTACGACGGTAAAAGTTTTATCAGGGGCAAGTCCATACTTCCGGAGAATATAGCCCGAAAGGTGTAAAAATCACCTATGGCAGCATGTGTAGTGGTTGGAGCGTACGATAACTCTGGAACGGATCTGCAGAATCAGTCCAAAATTTGGCCATCGTAATGTTTTGTACCGAACTTAGTGTGAGTTCGAAGATGAGCTATATCGGTCTTAGGTTCAAAACTTTTTACTAAAATGGTGCGCACGATAACTCTCGAAGGCAGTAACTGATTTGGTCCATACTTTGCAGATCGTGAAATTTGTACGAGACATAAACTAGGTTCGAATATGGACTATATATGCCAACTCCTTTGGGTATCTCCCACACAACATTTCCGAAAAATGCTGTTTAAGGCTTGCTCTCTAATCGCTTTGATCTTTGTTGTAACAACTTGTATTCACTGCCCCCATTACGGCGGTCAATATACGAAAGTTTCAATTCACACAGACTGAGGGTATATCTCTGTCGGCAAGTCGACTGATACTTTTTTACTTGTTTTAATTAGAATACTGTGTGATAATATTCTTAAGATATTCTTAATGGAATATGAAATTTTAATATGAATATTTGTGTATCATATCTCTTTTGCATATTTCTGCATAATTATGTAAGGCATACAATATATTGTCAGTTTTAAAACTAAACAAAACGTGGCACATAATAATTCATAAAATAATGCAAGCATTACGATTTCTAGGTATGATATCAAATAAAAAAAACTTAATTACATAAATTCTTCGTTCTCAAATTACTTTTATTTCCTTAAAGCATAATTAAGTAATTTATTTTTACTTAATTACGCTTTAACAACAAATAATTATTTTTTTATGTTTATACCTTGATTTAAAGCAAGACCGGTTGCATTAGAAGACAATAAAGTGTTTATTGGCGACCTACTACTCACATTTATTAAAACACATTTTTTTCAGCAATTGTTTTCAAAATAGCGCATTGTACTTTTTGGTTTGAGCTTATTTTATTGGCTTTTATGGTTTTATTACTAAATTTACTTTCAGAATATGTTCTAGATTTAAACCAAATTAATGGCAAAAAACTGGTTTCACCAATATTCCATTTAATGCTAAAATTTGGAAAGCTAGTTGTTAATACCCTTTCATTGTTTCTTGGCCTGTGATATGAAACTTTGTACCAGAATTAGGAACACTATCTCATGCGTTCATATCGACAGGTATTTATACCCTACACCACACTGTGGTAAGGAAAAAAACAAAAGGAAACAAAATAGACCCATAGTTCCTTTTGGGAATATACATATAATCACTTTCTGAGTCGATTTATGCATGTCCGTCTGTCCATGTATTTTTGTTCGCAACGTACAGGTCGCACCAAACACGCTACATACGTCCGATTTTGATGAAATTTGGAATGTGTGACTGAATTCGGTCTAAAAAAAAATTGCCAAACTACATCGAAATCGGTTCAGATTTGTATATAGCTCCAATATATATTTTCGCCAGATTTGATGTATTTGCTGCACCAAACACGCTATATATGTTTGATTTCGATGAAATGTGGAATGTGTGACTGAATTCGGTCTAAAAATAAATGTGCCAAATTACATCGAAGTCGGTTCAGATTTGGATATAGCTCCCATATATATTTTCGCCCGATCTGTCCAATTTTGATGAAATTTGGAATGTGTGACGGAATATTGTCTAGTAATAAGTGTACCATATTATATAAAAATCAGTTCAAATTGATATGTATCTCCTATATTTTACATATTCACAGTGGTGTAGGGTATCATATAGTCGGCCCCGCCCGACTATGGTCCTTACTGGTTTTTGACTATCTGCAGTATTACCAACATTCTTCAGCCTTGTTACAACTTTTTTAAAATACTTGGTTAGAGGTACTGAATATAAAAATGTACGTTGGTCTTACCCAGTTGTATGACAATCCACAAAATGGGTAAGCCTACGATAAACGTCATAACCGTAAATTTTACTACGTTATAACTGGAAATAAAACAACATGTTGTGTTGGTTGTTTGATTTCAACACAATTGGCACTATTCCAAATCAATACCTGTTTTTTTGTGATTTATTTGTACGTATTTCAAAATGCATCCCAGGAAAATGATCTGTATACAGGTGTTGGTCTGGAAACATCGCCAATGTGTTTACGAAAAGATGACAATCTTTAAAATGGAATTTCTATTATTTCTATAAACATCCACCCACTCAAGTTGCAAATTGATTTTGAAATAGTGTTTATGGAGGAATATATTTTATTATTTTTAAGTAGAGTGCTGGCTGGTTTATACCAATTGAGAAAAAGTCAACAAATACATTTAAGTTAAAATTACATTTTGATATAAACATGTTGTTGTTTTGCAATACGATATCCAAATTCTCAGCTAATTGAACACTAAATAATGAATGACTGTAGTAAAAGTGTTCGAAATTATTTAAAGTGGGACGTTTGTTTCTTTTTTATATTACCTCGAAATGCAAATTATAGAAAATCTACGTCGTTATAGATTAGTATTTGATTAATTTATTTAATTTGATTGATTTATTTCACGGAGAAACTATTATTTTCTACTAAAATATTCCACAAATACACATTAAATGATCTAAAAAATAACGAGAACATAGAGAAAGTGTTGCCGCTATTTATTAGCAATCGAATAATCACATCATCAAAATCGAATAATGAAGTAAAGCTATAAATACTAAAGTTACTTGTATTTACATATTTAAATTTGTATTTATCAAAATCTATTGGTGTTCACGCTTAAAAGAAACGGGTAAATTTCACTTTTTTCCAGACATTTTACAAGAATCATAATTTTGCCATTGCTTTTTAGTTTAAATATTTCCCATGAACGCGTGTTTACAAATCGACCTAAAATGTATAATCACTTTACAGTTCTACCCAAAGTTTAATAACAGAGTTGTGAAAAAAGTATGGCATAAAAATGTTAATTCAAATTCACGGTAAACAGCGCAACACATTGTCGCTCTTTTAACCATACTGAATACGTTTCCATAAGGCATAACATTCTCATAATCCCTTAAACTCTGCAAAGAACAGACATTTTCTTGGCCCCTCTTTTATCATAAGTGGAAACTGGATTTTCACAGCTTTAAAACTTTGCTTGAGGCATTGGTTATTTTCTGTGGAATAGAAGAAAATCACTATGACTCGGGAAAACCGATTCTTTTTTAGGTGTTCCATAGTGGGGGCTAAAATTTTGCGACTTTTAGCACAAAAATATTCGCAATATCTATTTTTACATTGAATTTTTACATTAAATAGATATTGCGAATATGTCGCAAAATTTTAGCTTCCACTATAGAACACCTAATAAATAGAGAGCTCCCAGTAAACTATTGGCCCAAAAATATTCACAATATACATTTTTAAATTGAATAGCTAGGGGCTCCCAGTTCGTTGGGTGACGTAGGGGAAGAAATATACCAAGCAAAGGCCCCGCACCTGGCTGTCTTCAAACGTAAAACGTAGCAAATGAAGTACGAAAAGACACAACACGGAAGTTGGATATCGGTAAGCTGCAATCACAAAAGGTAGTCACAGCATATTCCACTTGACTGGCCAAAAGCTTAATCAAAGCACAATACTTTGCCACTTTGCTGATATTTTATCGGCACGATTAACATATCAGCACAGTGGCAAAGTATTGTCCACTCCATGCAAACAGCCGCAAAATCCATACTTGATTACCAGAAATCACCACCAAGAAACTCATGGTATGGCCAGGAGTGTAGTGCTGCTACCGGCCCGGTCAAGATGAAGCAAACACAGCAATAAACCCGCGGAAGAACAATAAGGCAGTAGGAGCCGCACTATTTCGCGATTTCATATTAACTGTGTCCAAAAATGGAAGGAATGGGTGCATCAATTTTGGTATACGTACTTATTGTTGACTTGCAATCTCGAGAACAAACAGCTGGGATGGTCGGTCACCTTTTGATATAGCCCCACACAACGATTTTCGGTATTTTAAAAGTTTTAGTTACATTATCCAACCGAAATGACAGAATGAACATTGCTACAGAGAATAGTAGACATAGGACCATGGTTTGATATAGCATAGACCGGTACCCCGATTTTCGGTATTTTGAAGGTTTTACCCACACCATCCACCCGATATGGAGGGTATAATTAAATTTGTCATTCCGTTTGTAACATATCGAAATATTTGTCGGAGACCCTATAAAGTATATACAGTGGTGGTCAATACATTTGTAACAAAATTTCACGTTTTAGGAAATTTTATTTAAAATATTTTTTTGAAACTTTAACTTTTAAGATAGATCTTTGTAATTTGGTATAGAAGTTTATATCACTATTGAAAAAGGGCTATATCGGACCACGTTTTGATATAGCCCCATAGAACGGTACCTCCCGATTTACCATTTTTGGCCACGGTCGTGACACTGTGAGCCGATGGCTAACCAGCCGAGTTGTTCAAAACCCGTGGCGACAAGCTGATAAGGTGTATGCAAATCCTAGAGAACACACAGAGAACAAAATCGGAACCTACGACCTTTTTGTCGTTTTTAAAGCAGCCTTCGGGCGGCCCATTTCGTTCAAGAGTATTCCAAGCCATGTCATAACGGGGAATAGAGAGGAATGGAAATCTTAGCTCGGCTTATAGGACAAATGTCCTGCAGAGGCCCAACTAAGTAATTAAAGCCCATGTCCACAATTTTTGGTGAAGAATTTGTTACCTACTGAGAACCATAAATGCCAAATTATTGCTAATAAGTACGAAAACGTTAATAAAAAGCCCAAAAATAACTGAAATTGGGTACGGTACCATATTGGGGTTATACCAAAACGTAGACCTACATATGTCTATAATTTTTGTTGGAGAAATGTTTGGACCTTTATGAACCCTAAATGTATGCGAAAATGTAGATAAAAACTGAATAAAATATTTTCATCTGAATATACATAATACCTAGCTACAACATTAAATCGGCGCGATGCGTTATATGGGTTCAAAGCGAGAACCTAAATATACAAATGTTGGTAAAAATGTTTTCTAATATTTGTAGTGAAATTCAACAACTCATTTTTTTAGTTACCGACAAAAATCGGTATATATGATAAGCAAAATTATGAATAAAAAGTATTATGGTCGTGAAAGACAATTCGAATTCGTTCGAATGACTACCAAACTCCTGTTTTTGTTGAAAATGTTTGGTAGAAGTTCGAACGAATTTGAATTCGTAGTTGCGTTGCCAGAAGAGAAAGTCATACAATTAAAATACGTGAAACGACAGAATTTTTTGTCAAATTCATTCAATACCAGTGCATTGTACATTCAAGCTATTAATTTAATTGTAAAAAAGTATGAATTTCAATGCATTTTAATTTTACAGATTTTTGTCGGTAACTCCAAAAATGCGTTACAGAATTCCACTACTGGAAGCCCAAAACTTTATTTCGAGGAGTTACAAACGGAATAACAAAATTTTTACCCTCTATTATATGGTGGAGGGTAAAAATAGAAAAAAATTACATCATATTTTTGACCTATTAAGCTAACTTACAGTGGTGGCCAATACATTTGCAACAAAATTGCACGTTTTAGACGATTTTATTTAAAATATTGTTTTAAAAGTCAATCTTGTAGAGAATTTTCATGGCTACAACATTTCTTTACTTCCATTTCGATAAAACTTGCGGTTTCCAAGCAAAATCGTGAAAACCTAAAAAACCCTTAAAAATGTCAACTTGAATCGCGATTTATTTAAAAAGCGCTCTGGCGATTTTTATACCCTACACCACTATGTGGGGAGGGTATTATAAGTTGGTTTTGGCCAAAAAGTTTGTAACGCATCGAAATAATGGTCGTAGACCCATACTTATATATACCAAAATGAATGTCTCCATGAGCTGAGTCTATCTGGCTATGTGTGTCCGTCCGTCAGTCCGTCCGTCCGTCCGTCTGTCCATCTAAACCTTGTAATCACGCTACAGGTCGCAATTTTGATCGGATCGTCACGAAATTTTGGATATTGATGGGGGTCCCGGAGGGGAAGAAGCCTATTGATTTTGGTGATGGTCGGATAATATTTAGAGGTCGGAATGGGCAAAAAACTTATGTTGATAAAAAGACAACGTTTTTTTCCTAAGCGAATATCTCAGTTTTTGTACGGGGTATACCAAAAGCAAAACCTGACAATAAAAGTAGAAAATATCACCTTTCTAATGATGTAAAGTAGGTTCTCGTAGGTGATCAAACAACGAAGATATCACAATAGTCGCAAATAAAACCCAAATGTTCATTTTTGCGATTTTAATTATAATGACGAATATCACAGCTTTGGTTGGGGACTTTCCAAAAGCAAAGCCTGGCTATGAAAGTAGAAGATCCCATCTTTACAATGATGTAAACTAGGTCGGCGTAGGTGACCAAATAACGGAGATACCGCAATAGTCGGTAATACATCCCATTTTTACACTTTTTTGGAAATCACGCTACAGGCCTCAATTTTGATCGGATCGTCATGAAATTTTGAGGGTTAATGGGGGTCACACAGATGAAGAAGCCTATTAATTTTGGTGATAGTCGGATAATATTTAGGGGTCGTAATGGGCAAAAAACTTATTTGGAGAAAAAGACAACGTTTTTTTCCTAAGTGAATATCTCAGCTTTTACGGGGTATACCAAAAGCAAAACCTGACAATGAAAGTAGAAAATATCACCTTTCTAATGATGTAAAGTAGGTTCTTGTAGGTGATCAAACAACGAATATGTCGCAATAGCCGCTAATAGAACCCAACTTTTTATTTTTGCGATTTTAATAATAATGACGAATATCACAGCTTCGGTTGGGGATCTTCCAAAAACAAAGTCTGACTATGAAAGTAGAAAATCCCATATTTACAGTGATGCAAAGTAGGTTGGCGTAGGTGGCCACATAATGGAGATATCACAATAGTCGGCAATACATCCCATTTTTTCATTTTTTGTAATCACGCTACAGGTCGCAATTTTGATCATGATCGTCTCCTACAGAGAAAGAAGAATTTTGGTGATGGTCGGATAATATTCAGGGGTCGGAATGGGCAAAAAACTTATTTGGAGAAAAAGTCAACGTTTTATTTCAAAGCGAATATCTCCGCTTCTAAAAGGGGTATGTCAAAAGCGAAATGAAAGTAGAAAATATCACCTTTGCAACGATGTTACGTAGGTTGTCGTAGGTGGTCAAAGAACGATGATATCGCAAAAGCCGCTAATAGAACACAACTTTTCATTTTTGCGATTTTAATAATAATGACGATTATCACAGCTTTGGTTCGGGACCTTCCAAAAGCAAAGTCTGACAATGAAAGTAAAAAATCCCATCATTACAATGTTGTAATGCAGGTTGGCGTAGGTATCCAAATAACGGAGATATCGCAATAGTCGGTAATACATCCCATTTTTCCACTTTTTTGAAAATCACGCTACAGGTCGCAATTTTAATTGGATCGTCACGAAATTTTGGGTGTTATTGGGGGTCCCACATAGGAAAAAACCTTTTGATTTTTGAAAATGGTCGGATATTATTCAGGGGTCGGAATGTGACAAAAAAATATTTGGAAAAAAGACCAACGTTTTATTTCAAAGTTAATATCTCCCTTCTGTAGGAGGTATATCGAAAGCAAAACCTGGCAAGGAAAGTAGAAAATATCACCTTTACAACGATGTGAAGTAGGTTGTCATAGGTGGTCAAACAACAGAGATATCGCAATAGTCGGTAATGCATCCCTTTTTCCATTTTTGTGCAATCACACTACGAAATTTTGATCGGATCCTCATGAAATTTTGGGGGTTGATGGGGGTCTAACAGAGAAAGAAGCCTATTGATGGTTGCCATGCATCCCACTTTTCCATTTTTTATTTGGGTTGTACTGCCGATGCACTTAAATGCGTTTCAAAAAATTTTTCCTGTGTTAATGAAGACATTCAGAGCAAAGGCGCAAAGCTATCCCAATTTTAATATTTTGAATTTTATTAGTCAAAAGCTTATGAACAGGGGTAGTGGTGTAGGGTATCACATAGTCGGCCCCGACCCGACTATAGCCTTGGCTCACTTGTTTATTTTGTTTTTTGATTTTTCTCATCTATGAACATTGTGTTTTCAGAATCCGCAAAAACTTCCCAGGTGTAAGCACCTTCCATTTAAATTTGGTTCAAGAGCACCGTGACTAGCCATATATCAGTGCTAAATTTCAGTGCATAAGTGCTTCAAAAACTCAAAAAAAAAACAAAAATTTTGTTGATTTATGACAAACTCCTAGAAAATAAGCTGTAATCCGTTGAGTTTTAGAGATATCAACATGAAAATTTGACACAAGATAAAGTAGAAATCGTAGAAATAATAGAAATTGCTAACACAAAAACGCATTTTTGAGTTATGCCTAGTTACAAAGGGATACTTGCTGGCATGGTTTAACCAATAAAAATTGATATACTGAGTTAACAAATGCCAAAAATCAATTAACATGGAATTTCATTTAAAACCCTTGTCAACCAATTTTTGAAGGCCAATCGACGAACTTTATTGCATGCTTAGCAGAAAATGCATAAAAATTGTTCATTGTTTTAAACGCAAAATCAAAATGCATGTTAAGACATTGAAAAACTTGCATTGCTAAACCCCTCCTTAAAATATTTATTGTGTGGGTTACACTACGACTTGACCTCTGTTAAAGATGCCAAGGTGTGACAAAGAAGAAACAAACATCAATAGCTAATGTTGTTACAAATGACAACTCTACGACAACTCTTCACAGAATAGCGATTATAAGCAAAGTGACAAAACGAACAAATATTTACTTACAGAAAACTGTTACTTCTAAATGTCCAGGTGATGGGAAATTTAAAACACAAATTTTTAAAAATGCAAATCCGCATGATTAACTATTACATAGCACACACCTGCACAGACCTACTGTTACGAAACAAGTAGAATAAATAAGACTTAATAAGATAAGCATGCAATTAAAGTACTAAGGGACAGGAGAAATCCCTACCAAATACAGTAAAAGTTCTAAAAAAGGATTAAGGACTTATTCAATTTGGTGTTAAATTGAAGAAAAAATAGACCTACTTCTACTGCTACAATATAAAATAAATATATTAATATATCTACATATGTACATATGTATAAAGATATCAACGGAAAAAACGAGAATTTCCAACGACAACAAACTAATGAAACTTTAACACCACACAACAAAGGCCATAAAAACTTAAACTATGGATAAATTTACACTTTTAACCGCACATGTTTAAATTAGTTTTTGTGGTAAATAAGCCAATGACTTGCATTGAATTCTTTAAACAATAGACGACAGATGGATGGATGGACAAATGGATGCCACCTTTGCTGAATACCTGTGTCTGTATTCATTGTTTGAAATAATGATGACAGTAGTCGTAATAATAATAAAAGCCGTACAGAAGTTCCATACAAAACGACCATTAAGTAAACATTAATTAGTTAACAAATATCAACAATATTCCAACAAAGTTCATAACGTTTAATCGCTCCAAATACTATTGACACATTATTGTGGTTATTGTTTCAAAAGTATGGAATAACATTTGTTGGCTTGGGGGCGTTTTGCACTCTTGCCTGACGCGATTACTCTTACGTTAATTGGATGAAGTACTTACTCTTTTGTTCGGTAATCTTTAAGTGTCCGATTCAATGGTATCCGGTCACTGGCCAAAACATTAAAGCTATTCAGTCTAAAGAAACGTTGCATACGGAAACGATCCCTTGATGGTATAATTACTGGACGACCTTCGGCGCCTTCACCAGATACCGGATTGAAGAGATTGATGTTGTAGTCATCTAGAAAAAATATGGAAAACAAGTGAAGCTTCTATTAGCAATCTTGCCATAGGTGCTACTAAATTGTAAAGAACTTAATAAAATAAATAGATGATTTGTTATATAATATCACTCGCAGTTAAGTGTAGATAATTAGTTTGCTTTTAATGACGTGTTTTTTTGTGTATTGTTGATTAATGTAATCGAAGCATTACATTACAATAATGTAAAGACTTCAAATTAAAAAAAAATCTCAATTTTCAATGTCGGATGGAGCTAACATTAAGTAAATGTTTAGTGTTTTTGTAAGAACAAATTATTTGACGGTACCGTGACATAACTCCCAAAACGGGTTTTGGGAGCTACGTTCGGGTTAGTAACCCTCCCCTACGTTCGGGTTAGTAACTCTTCCCTAGAAAAGACAGCCTACTACGAAAAAACGAAAGAAAAAAAAAACGTTTTAATGACCATGATCTGCGAATCTGCACCTGGAATGTTCGCACTCTTTTTAGGGAAGGTGCAGTCTTCGCATTGGCAGAGGTACTTGAAAAGTACAAGGCCGATATTACTGCCATACAGGAAATACGATGGATTGGGAAAGGCGTCACAACAACACCTAAAGGTGACGCACTGTATTATAACTGCCATGAGACTAAAACATCTGGTATCCAGCTTCACCCCAGTGAATGAAAGACTTGCTGCAATTCGAATAAAAGCTAAATTCTTCAACATCAGCTTTATTTGCACTCATGCTCCCACTGAAGAAAAGGACGAACAGACCAAAGATATATGACATTAAAATTATTCTAGGCGATTTTAATGCCAAAATTGGAAAGGAGAATATCTTTGGCCCAACAGTCAGGAATTTCAGTCTCCACATTTAAACATCTGACAATGGTATGAGGCTGATAGACTTTGCAGCTGCAAAAAACTTGGTAGTTAGCAGTACCAGATTTAATCAGATTTAATATTCATAAGGGCACCTGGCTGCCACCAGATCAAAGAACAAGTAATCAAATTGATCATGTTGTGATAGATGGAAGACATTCATCGATCGTGTTGGATGTACGATCGTTCCGAGGCGCAAACATTGATTCGGACCACTACCTTGTTGCAGCAAAGGTACGTACCCGTCTAAACGTTGCAAATAAAGCACGAACAGACACAACGCGGAAGTTGTACATCGGCAGGCTACAAACACAACAGATAGCCACAGCATATTCCACTCAACTAGCCCAATTGCTTAATGAGAGCACTCCTTGTCCCGATAACATAACAACACAATGGCAAAATATTGCCCACTCCATGCAAACAGCCGTAAAATCCATACTTGTACTATACCAGAGACCTCCACAAAGGAATTCATGGTATGACCAGGAGTGTCGTGCTGCTACCGAAGAGAAAAATGCGGCATATAGAGCTACTTTACAATCAGTACATGGTACAATAAGAAAGGTAGATGCATCGGCGAATTGCTACAATAAAGCAACTTTTTTTGTAATGTAAACTGTCAAAATTTTCGCCAAATGGTCTCTTGTTGTCTCTTTTTATCGCTTGTGTTTGCCTATAAAGTGTAGACATGCTATCTCTTACTTGCCGAATCATATGGTTTTTTGTTTTGATTTTTCATGGCGAATTCCTAGTTTTTTGACGTTTTAGATTCGATCAGCTGGGCTGAGGCATCTACCTTTCTAATTGTACCATGAATCAGTAGCAACGCGTAGCGCACGAGAGAGATATCGGGAGAAAAGGAGAGAAGAGAAACGTCTTTTCCGCAAGAAAAAGAGAGAAATGGAAAAGCGAGAGTGTGAAAAAATCGAGATGTACAGGAGACAGAATGAAGTCCGAAAATTCTACCAAAGAGTGAAACATCAAACAGATGGCTTTGGTACAGGCACATCCTCCTGTAAAGACCAGCAAGGTAATCTGGTAACAGATACAGATGCGTGCTCAGGATATGGAAGGAACATTTCTCCAATCTGCTGGTATCCAATAGTAGCGAAGACGATGATACCAGAGATCCTTTGTATACCGCCCGGCCAAGATGAGGTGAAAACAGCAATCAACCGGCTGAAGAATAATAAAGCAGCAGGAGCCGATGGCTTACCAGCCGAGCTGTTTAAAACCGGCGGCGACGCGCTTATAAGGTGTATGCATCAGCTAGTTAGCACCATCTGGCAGGAAGAACGCGTACCCGATGATTGGAACCTGAGCATCCTGTGTCCCGTCCACAAGAAAGGAGATAAGACTGTATACTCCAACTATAGGGGCATAAGTCTTCTCCCTATTGCCTATAAGATAGTGTCAGGGATATTGTGCGAACGACTAAAGCCAATGGTCAACGAAATAATTGGACCATACCAATGTGGCTTTAGACCTGGCAAGTCTACCATTGACCAGATATTTACCCTGCGGCAAATCCTAGAAAAGACCCAAGAGATGCAGATCGACACATTTCACCTTTTTGTCGATTATAAAGCAGCATTCGACAGTCCCCTCCGATCAAAGGTATTCCACGCAATGTCTGAATTTGGTATCCCCGCAAAGCTCATCCGGCTTTGTAAGATGACTTTAACTGATACTAGGTCCTCAGTTAAAATTGGAAAGAACCTCTCCGAAGAATTTTGTACCAAAAGAGGTTTCAGACAAGGAGACAGCCTTTCGTGTGACCTATTTAACATTTTGCTGGAAAAGGTAATACGAGATGCAAATGTCAAAAGAAATGGCACAATTTACACCAATAGCCACATGTTACTTGCCTATGCTGATGACATAGACTTCATGGGACGATCAGTAAAAGAAGTAACTGATACCTTTAGGAAGATCGAAGCAGAATCTGCGAAAGTGGGCCTGGCGGTAAACGGCGAAAAGACCAAATTGATGGTGTAGACGCGCAAAGCGTCCATAGAGCTCGGACCAACTGTGGAAGTTGGTACCTATAATTTTGAGGTAGTTAAAGACTTCGTCTACCTCGGCACTGCCATAAACACAACAAACAACATCAGTTGTGAAATAAGAAGAAGAATTGTATTGGCCAACAGATGCTACTATGGTTTAAGTGAGCAATTTAAAAACAAAGCCACATCTCGTCAAACAAATATAACATTATACAAAACGCTGATACTACCCGTGCTAATGTATGGCATGGGTACTTGCGGAAGCAGATAAGGCAGTGCTTGGTGTGTTTGAGAGGAAAATTCTTCGAAAGATTTGCGTTGAAGGTGAATATCGACGTCGTATGAACCACGAGCTATATCAGCTATACAAAGACATGAATATAGTTAAACGTATCGAGATTCAACGATTGCGTTGGCTAGGCCATATCATAAGAATGGCGGTGCACGCAGAATCGGCAGGCCTAAGCTTCGATGGAGCATACAAGTGGATGAAGAAATGAAAAGGCGCGGTATTGGAGATCTTTTCTTAGTTCGGTCTATGGAACAAATGTTCTGTAATGGGCCAGCTAAGTAATTAAGTACTATATGGTAAAAACCAAAAATGTTTTACAATCGAGGAATCTGAGTTTCACACATTCAGAGTTCGCGAACTGTTAACATATTCTATATAGTATGACTGAAATTCTTTAAAATGAAGTGTTTGGGAGGGACCCCATAATGTGGACCATTAATATTAATATTCGTGGAAGTTGGCATCAATATAGAAAAATGGGTAAAAATGGGTTGAAGACAAAAATTTCTTTATGTTCTCTTCCGATTTCTGGCTTAACCATACATTTTATAGACCTATGTCCAAAAAAAAAAAAAAAAAGAATCACAGAATAATCCATGGACAACATGATACTGGTGTATGATTTTTCGATATATCCACTGCATCCACCAAAAATTGATGCTGACATTTTGAAGCCGGAATTTCGGGATTTTTGTTTGAATTTGTTTAATAATCCGGATGCGCAGCAAGATAATATTTCAAACTCATAATAAAACTCGCAGTTGAGGAGCGACAGCTGTCAGGACAAAGCAGAGTAGTTTTGGCTCAATACGATCGGGATGGTGCAGCCCTCTAAATTCCTATAGGGGCAGGATTCATGAAATCGTGCAAAACATCTGCCCAGCATTCAGCACAGGCCCGCACGATACACTGCACATTTTCAACTGCCCTACCAATCCTACAAACAAACTTAAGTTTGCAGCTTTGCGGTTACAAACCATGGAAATAGCCACAGTTTTACAACTGATAGATCCAGAAAAATGAACATATAAACTACTGTTACAACAACAACAAAGAGCAATTATGGATGTAAACTTTTTGATGATAATTAACCTATAGTTATTTCATAAATTCCTTTGAAATAATAAAAATCATGAAAATCATATTTCAATACAGCATTATAAATTTTCCGATCAAGACGTGAAAATTTCATGCCAAAGATTAGTGAAAATGCTATTCTAGGGAATTGGTTAAGATGACATGCCAAAGGATTTGTTTTGTATAGATGCCATGCCAAAGAATTGTTGAAGATGCCATACCACCGAGTTAGTGAAGATGAAACGCGTAGGATCTGAAAATGAATTAAATCTTTTCGGGGTCACGATCTTCTAAAAAGAATTAGTGAAGATGCTAAAAAAAAAATGACATTCCATTTCACTGCAACCATTCTTGAATAGCAACTTTGGCATCGAACATTTAGCTGGGAAGTGGTAAAAAAATATTCATCAAAGAATATGGACATCGGTCCACGTATTTTGACGTTTTTATTGAAGCTTTCGGCCCAAAAAACCTTCTTCACCAAAAATTGTGGACATAGGACATTTAGTATGGCCGCTTTAAGAATAATATACTATATACCCATTTGCATACCGAATTGGTTGTAATTCAGTATTTCAAGAGGCTAAAAATCACTTCTACCAAAAAATGTTTATATACGTCCACGTTTTGGTATAACCCTCATTAAACGCCCATATAACACTTTCAGAAATTTAAAAAGTATTAGTCCCAATTGACCACGGACATGGTTGTAATTTGGGATGTTGTGCTTCAAGATGTAAGAAAATATTTTCACAAAAAAAATTCTATATAGGTTCCCGTTTAGGTATAGCCACCCGATTACAGGTAGTTTGAAGCTTTTATCTACATTTTCGGTCTTAATTTGCTGTTATTTGTAATTTAGAGTTCCCAGTAGCCCGAAAATGGAAAAAATTAGGGGGTGTTTTGGGCCGCCCCAAATTTGTTTCATTTACTAACATATGTGGATGCTTGGGGCGCCAAGGCAAGGATCTATGCTCTGAATTATTTTTTAGAATATTTTCTTTTCAAGGAAGATTTTTTTATTTTTTTAAACCAAACTCGGTTGGCAATAATTACCTAACACCATTTAAATATCCCAAATGGAGTGCCCCCCTCATATTGGGGCTACAGCAAAACGAGAAAATACGTTGCTAATATTTCGCAAAACGATTTTCTACATACGGAAAACATAAAATACCAAAATGCAAACAAATAGATTGGTAAATGTGATTGGAATCTTTAAAATATACCAATTTGCAGCAAAATCGGTTGAAAAATTACCTAATACGTAAAAACGGTCACCATCGATATGTGAGGGCTATAGGAAACCGCAGGTCTATGTGGCCCATATTTATCCACATACGACCCTCAACTATAAGAAACATTTTTGGAAAATTTTAGTAACCTACGTTCTTCACGTTAAAAGTTATGAGTAAAGTTCCACTAAAGTGCCCATATTTCGCACTGTGCGCCCTAATATATATAATGTCTGAGATTATGTTAAGGTAATCATAGGGCTTAACATATAACGTATATTGGTATTTGATCCACAGCATCTATTCAAGTTGTAAGAAAATATTTTCACAAAAAAACTTGTATATAGGGCCCAGTTTAGGTATAGCCAGCCGATTACAGGTAGTTTGAAGCTTTTATCTACATTTTCGGTCTTAATTTGCTGTTATTTGTAATTTAGAGTTCCCAGTACCCCGAAAATGTTTCCCTAATAATTGTAGAAATAGGTTCACTTTTAGATATAGCCCCATAGAATGGTATGCACCGATTTTCGCTATTTTTACCATAAAAATGGCTGGAATTTGGTATTTAGTCGTCGCTGGGCTACAAAACATTTGATAGCCCCCCATAGAACGGTACCCCCAATTTTCGGTATTTGCAGGGTTTAACCACATTATTCTCACACACATTATTTAGTCTCCGTTGGAGCGATAAAACATTTTTGCCCAGAATTGTCGGTATAGGTCCACGTATTAGTAGAACATTTACACCCGATTTTCGGCTGAAATCTGTATCAATATAATTCATGGTGAAGGGTATACAAGATTCTAATTGATAAATATTTTATTAAAAATGGGAAAATCGGCAAGAAGTAAAACAGTATAACGATTTTATTATTGTATAATTATTTCATAAAATTCATGATATTTGACATTTAACTTCGTAGAGGGGACGACAATATTAAGACTAAAATTGTGCTTTACGAAAAGTAGGAGACACGGTTTTTTTTGAAAATGCATATTTTTGGTCTATAAAACAACTTGTTGCAGAGAATTAATTCTTATGCGGACGTTCGTTGTAGAGAAGTCCGACTGTATGAACAGCTAATAAGGCTGATCATTTATTAATTTTAAATTTTAAATACAACATTATTTAATTTTAGGCACATTTTACCCATTTTTCACTTTTAAACATATTTGACACTTTTACGAGTCACATGGATCCACTTTCAAGTAATTTTGCTGTGTTATTATTAAATAAATCTTTTTTTTGTTTTTTTTTTTTTTAATTTAACAAATCTTTTGTCTAGTTAAATGATGCAGAATTAAAATCTTCCACGAATTTAGAATAATTAAGCTATAACAATTAGTCAAAGATGATGCTAAATTGAATTGTCATTGTAAAAAAAACTCAATAGAAATTCGCAAGAGCTATTACTTTGAATTTCCATCCAATTTTCAAAATAGGTTTTTTACCAAAAATTCACAACAATTATGTCGAATCACTTCATACCTATATAAACAAATAAAGACTAGGTTAAACTGGGCAATGCTTTGTTAAACAAAAAGCTAGGGGTTTTGACCAGGGTTTCGGAGTCGGAGTCGGAGTCTACGAGTCGGAGTCGAGCAATTTTGCTGGAGTCGGAGTCGGAGTCTGAGTCGAAAAAAATAACTCGACTCCGACTCCGAGCAAAATTTTTTCCACGTTATAGAAATATAACATTCAATTTGGAACAAGAACATTTTTTTTTAAATCATCAAACATATATTTTAAAAGAAAGGTATAAGAAAACATATATTCAAACGGTATATTATACTAAGTTAAAGGACCATTCACAGGGTATTTACTATTCTCTGAAGTGTAGTTGATCCAATTGATTCCTTACAGTTTTGCAAACAAGAGTAAAGTTCTATGACAATAGAATTAAATTGGACCTTTAACCTCTTTCGTCAGAAGTCTTAGTTGTCTTCTCACAAAGGTCTATTGGTATTCTCATCTTCTTTTTTTGATGAGTCATCCTTGTCTTCTATTAAAGACATTATGGTCTCTATGGGAAATCTTACTGAATACTCTGTGACACAAAGAAAGCCCGAAAGCCCGAATTGAGAGCCCCAAATAATCTCATAGCTGGAATTTCTGAGTATGACATAATGAATTTTTTGATCGACCCCCATCAATCATTGAGATATTGTTTCATAATGTTTAGATGACATGTTTTCAGGTAAATAGAATGAGGAACCTTTCTCTCGAATATGCTGTCCTTCCTTCCACGTCCTTCTTGTTCATGAACTCAAAAAGTAAAACAAAATGAAATTTTCTACAATAACGTTCCACCGAAAATTATATTTAGGTTTCCCTCATCCAAGAAATCGATATTGTCACGTTTTCAAAGCCCTTTATCAGTTTTACTCGTTACTTCCTCAAAAAAACCGTATGTTTATGTATTTCGGTAAATTTCGCAAAATCTATTAACTATATATGAAATTCGGATGGTTACGCCTATGAATTAGAGCATCATAAATTCGTTGTTGGTCAACGACAGATTCATCCTGCCATAACTCAGAAGTCTGACAAACGGCGAATCTTTCTTCTAGGATTCATTATATACTCAATGAAGGCTTTATATGCAGACATTCAAATAACCGGATCCGCCCGCCAGCATGCACGAAATTCAATTAAATACATAATCATAAAATTTTCATAAGGTAAAAGTGATAAAGGACAATGAAAACATATCGATTTCTCGTCCTACATAAAATTTTCCTAGCAACATTTTTGTAGAATATTTTCATGCACGAAATCTCACCGTGTGCGAATTTTTCAGTTCCAGAAAACATCCATCTGCCTTCGCGCTGGATGGTGTACACAAATATTTCAATAAAATATCCACTCCACACCAACGCTGCAAGAGCTGAATTTTAGTTTAAGGGGTGATCCCTACTTATAAATTTCAAATTTTTAAGTCGATCGGAACAATAGATTTAGATGAAGAAAAAAATCTGCCAAAAAGTTACGTAGTTTTCTCGAAAAAAATCATTAAAAATGGCTTTTATTGAGCTGTATAATGGGGGTCTCCTTTTAAGGCTAAGCACACTAAAATGTTGGCTTACATCCATTCTGAAACTCGGTCATGAATTGTTTATAATTTTTATTGCATGTAGTCCTTATGATTTGTATTGCCCCTCCATTTTCAGATATTTTAAAAGTTTAAAGATTTTCTCACGCGGAAGAATTCCGTCCAGAATATACTCTTGCAAAAATAGGAAAACCGACAAAACCTTTCTAACTTTGCTATTTTTCAATGTAATATTCGAATGCATTCCAATGAATGCCCTTTCCAATGAATATGTAACAAAAACCAACGCATTAGCCTATATAGGCCAATATATCGGAAAATGATAAAAATTTGTGAACATTTTATTCATTTTTATTGGTATAGGAATTCAGGAATTCACACTCGGAGTCGACCCGGAGTCTGAGTCGGAGTCGGAGTCGTGAAAAAAACTCGTCTGGAGTCGGAGTCGGAGTCGAGCCAAAAATACCTCGACTCCGAAACCCTGGTTTTGACACAGTAGTGAGCTTCTACACCTGTTCATTCATTTCAACAAAAAATTTCACTTATTTTGATGAATAATCCAAAACCCATTGAAAGTAAAAAAAAAAACAAAAACAAATAAATTCGCAATAATTCCCAACAAATATGTTCATTCTTTTCTGGCCAATTTAGCATGGATTGACTCTGTATTAGCCCCCTCTCCCTGCAATGGCGTTAATTATTTGTTTGCCATTGTTAATATATGCGTCATGACACATTCATTGGTTATTTGAAGAATACCAATTTCTTCGCCGTAATTTACTTTTACTTGTGTGTTTTGACAGTTAAAAGTGCAAATTATAGAAATCTACTTGTCTTTCTTTGTGTTAGTTGTAGTTTTTGGTGTTATTGACATTATTTGTATTGTCTACTGGATTTGCTTTGAGTAAACAATAAACAATACCATATTCGGATTACATACCAGCGGTCATATTGCCAAATATATCACCTTTGCCTATATAATGGGCCACAACATTTTTTATGGGCCAAACAGAACGTCTCTTTGGCGGTGGCTTCGGTTGTCTGCAAAACAAAAACAAGAAAAAAACAGAAACCAGTTAAAATATATAAAACAAACTAGCTAAATGTTTATAAAATGAATGGGGAAAACATATGTATGTATGTAAAGTAATAGTATTATATTTTATATACTTTATGTATGCGTGACGGAAGATGGATTGAAATAACCAGAGGTGATCATATAAATGATTTTGCAAATTCTTTGACGAAACACAAAGGGCAACAAACCAAGAAGAAGGAACCATAGGAAAATTGTATTTCAACGTAGAACTCAACGACGCACAGCGATTAGAACTTCGAAAAATGTTTATACAGTGGATAATGTAATCAGAAAAGAGTTTTGCTTTATAAAATCTTAACCGTCTCCAGCAAAAATAATAAATCCCTGCCAAAATTTTAAGATAAGTAACTCATTTTTTGGCTACAGACAAACATCGATAAAATAAAACGCAAAATTATGAATGAAAAGTAACAATAAAAGATGGCTGTTGCTATTGGTAGGACTTAGCAACAACTTTATTTTTGTCGCAAACTTACTGACAGATTTCGTTAATTACTGAAATTATAAGCATTTGAATTTACCGTTTTTTTTGATAATAAAAAGTAAGTTATAGAATTCCACTACTGATACAAGGTGCATAAGTTCATATTTCAGGTTGCGTCTATGACAAAGGACAAAGGAAGGGTTATTCCGGGAAATACAGATCTGAAATATTATGAAAGAAACGCTAACTTTCTAAATTCCTGGTACCCATATTAGATGTAGCGGTATCGCAACTTTTTCGAAGCTAAAAACCTTTATGCTAACGCACAATCGCATGGGTTGAAGAAGGACGCTTATATCAAGGAAGAATGTAGAAAATTCAGACTTTACTTTGGTGCCCTATCTAAATAAAGAAGTGGATTACAATAATGTAAGGCTTGAATCCATGCATAACACTCTCAGCAACACGGGAATTTCCTCCGTCCTAGTGTAATGGATTGATGACATGCCTAAAAGCAGGATTATCAATTCCTTGAGGAAAACTGTTAACAAGGGTACTCCGCACAGTAGTTCAGAATCGTTTTTTCCGGTCAAAACTCTGTAATTTTAAAACATATTTTGCTCGAAAGATCAAACTAGGTCTAGTAGTTACAGAAGAGTTCAAGGTCAAAATTAAAATTTTGAGATTTTTCACATTTTGCATCAAAATACAAGTGTTTTTCATGTGTTTCAATCTATTGAAAAAGGTAAAACACTAATAAAAACAATAAAAATACAAAAAATAAAAATAAATGTAAATTTTTTTTTTTTCAAATTTTTTAATATTTTTTCAAGAATTAAAAAAGTACTTTTGGATTTTCATAAATCTCATTTAAAAACTCATATATTTAAAAAATGTTCATTTGTGTAAAAGGTAATAATTCATATAGGAACACGGTAAGAGAACACACATTTTTACCCATGTAATTTCAACACATTTAAAAAAGCGTTAAACGGGCGGAACGGGATGTTTACACGCTCAGGCATCATTCTGCGAAAACGAAACTTTGTTCCATGCTGTTCCCTAAAAGTTCTCGTCCACTAAAGTTGGAATTTCAATAAAATGTAGTACCTGAGGAAAAAAATAGTTCACTTTGTGTAAACGCTACGGTAATTTATTAAAACGTTTCCTAACAATTCCACTTACCAAACAAAACACATTTGCATTTTTGTTTTGTTTTTTTTTACAACAACAATGAGGTAAAAAAAACAAAACAAAAATGCATTTGAAAGAAGAAAATTTGAGGACAGCGAAGCCGCTCCACATTCGATATGTCTGAGGAGCCTTTACCAAAGGCGAAACATGTCATGTCACATAGTGGTGGGTGTGTGCGGCTTTCCTTTTTCACTTGCATTATTGATCATAAGCTCGATTCCAACGAGAAATTAATTAAAAAACAAGTAAGAACAGACTATAGTCGGACGGGGCCGACCATGTGATACCCTATACCACTATCCCTGTGCACTAGCTTTCCGGGCTAGCTGTTATAAGATGTGCATTAGAAATTTTACCAATTTTCACACAAAAGTTTTGATCAATTTAACCCGCTAAATATTATCCGATCATACCGTTGACTTGCACGCTACTTCTTCATCTCAAACCAAAACTACGTTTAAAATTTCGCGCCGATCGGACTATTATTGCGACCTACAGAGCGGCTACAAAATCGAGCAAAAATTTTGTTTTTGGTCCATTTCATCCCTTTAACATTTCACGATCATCGCCAAAAACTAATCAGTTCTATTCTGGTCCAAACCCGACCTCCATACTAAATTTCGTGACAATCGGTCCATAATTGCGGCCTCTAGCTTGATTACAATTTTTAATGGACGGACAGACGGACGGACGGACACACATCGCTAAATCGCTTTATCTCGTCGAGATATGAAGTTTGGTATACCACATGAGGGGTCTACGACGAATATTTCGCGGCGTTACATGAATTTTTGGGAAAACAAACTTATTATACCCTTTTCCACATTGTGGTATAGGGTATAATTAATACTAAAAATGATCTTTGCCTAAAAAGGCAAAATTCTCAAATAAATATCTATTAAAGTTTCCGAGAAATAGCTATTTCTTTATCCAGAAATTTACAAAAATTACTTATTTTCCAAAATTGAGAAAAATTATATTTAGGAGCACGCCACGTCCATACCTTCCAATACTTTCCAATATGTGGAAAGGGTATTATAAGTTTGTTTTCCGAAAATGCATGTGACATCGCAAAATATTCATCGAGATAAAGCGATTTTGAGGTGTGTGTCCGCGTCCGTCCATTAAAATTTGTAATCAAACTGCAGATCGCAATTATGGACCAATCGTCACGAAATGTTGCATGGAAGTCGGGTTCGGACCAGAATAAATCCCTATAGTTATTGGTGATGACCGTAAAATATTTAGTGGGTGAAATGGACCAAAAACAAAATACCGCAATCATAGTCAGATCGCACAGTGTCCAATTTATCCCATTTCGGTGGGATATAGAGGTCAAAAACTTCAAAATACCGAAAATCAGGAGGTACCGCCCTATGTGGGCTATATGAAGGCGTGGACTTATACCGAATAAATTCTGGTGGAAAGTTTTATATCCCCAACGAAGACCAAATACAGAATATATATGGGGATTTCTGAGTGAAATCGGACACTTTTTCAATATGAGTTTTTTATTTCCTTTATTTTTTGCTGTGGTGATGCTGCTCATCAGCAAAACATTTTAGTAAATTTTCAGATTTTTTTGACTAATGGTTCAAGATATTTCGCGCCTTAAAAAAGTCAAATTCTGTAAAAACTATGTGCAAAGAAATGCTCATAACTTCTTTAATATTGGTCCAAACAGAAAAAATCTTTTTTTTGTATTTTTTGTTTGTTTTTTCAGCTATCTAACAAAAATAGAAAAATAATTTTGCACAGTTGTCTTGGATGCAATTTTCGCGATTTAAAATCAAGTTTTATCAATGATTGTACTCTTGTACTCTTTACAAAAATTTTAAGTCCTATTTGGTAGTGGGATTCGAATGAATACTATTTTACTAATTACTATTTTTTAAAATTTGACAATAAAACATTTGTTATTTTACCAAAAAAATACAAAAAGACATTTTTTAACATTTGGTTTGTACTTTTATTTGGGAATTTATCTTAAACTTCTTAAAAACTTCGTCATTTTTCGATTTTGAAAATGGTTTAGCTGCTATTGTACCAGCCGGAAAAATAAACTAACTAAACTGATGATCAAGAAACTACAGCTTGGGAATCATATGAATGGGCATCCGAGACGAATAACATACCAAATATTAAAGTGCTATTTTCACCAGAAATTGACTATTTAAATACAAAATTTGAGAATTTGAGATATAAAATGAATTTGAGATATAAAATGGCCAAAGTCATCGCGGGCACAAAAAACTTCATTCAGTAATACGTACTAATGCTGGTACACTAATTGTTAAACCATTCTTTTAATCGAAAAATGAAGAAGTTTTTAAATTTTTTAAGATAAATTCCTAAATAAAACATCAAAACAAATGTTTATAAATGAAACTATTGTAAAGGAAAAATTGTATTGACAAATTTTAGAAAATTAAGAAAAAAAATAGTAATCATTCGAATCCCACTACCAAATATTACTTAACATTTTTGTAATTAAAAGTAGTTTAATACAAAAAAATTTCAGGAAAATCAAAGAGTACAATCATTGATAAAAATTTATTTTAAATTTTAAATCGCGAAAATTGCATCCAAGACCACTGTGCAATTTTTTTTTTTATTTTTTATTATATATGTGGAAAAACAACAAAACATCCAAAAAAGATTTTTTTTTTCAAATTGGACCAATATTAAAGAAGTTATGAGCATTTCTTTGCATATAGTTTTTACAAAATTCGACTTGTTCAAGGCGTGATATCTCTGAAACCGTTAGTCAAAAAAATCTGAAAATTTACTAAAAAAATAAAGGAAATCAAAGACCTCATCTTGAAAAAGTGTCCGATTTCACTCAGAAATCCCTACATACTTTATAGGGGCTCCAACGAATATTTCGATGTGTTACAAACGGAATGACACATGATGATGATTACTATTACCTGTAGGATTGGAGTAAAATCTAAAGGTTGCCAATGTATACGGTATATTTAGTACCTTTTTTGAACTTATATTGCGGATTTCTAAATCCACCCCATTATATCAACCCAAATACATAGTATTCAGAGCTCGTATATAACGAAATGGTACCAAATTAAGCGCTGTTTAAGACACCTTCTTATCTAAAACTGAATACCAAATTTTAAATCGCAGCTCTCCCTACCTACCCCTTCACATAATTTCAAATGGTACCAAATTTAGTTTCATTCTAGTACTTTTCGTACACCTTAATATCAGATATATTAATTCACACAACACAAAATGGTATCAACTTTAGTACCATTTTTACCGTTTGTACGTTTATTAAATGGGTTATGGCCACTTTTAAAATTTGAAAGTGGTATTCAGTTTGGGATAAGGAGATGTCTTTTGTGGGATGGAATATGTTGGAATGGAATGGAATATGTTCGAGTCGATCGGATAAAAATTTGCTGAGATATGAGCGTTGGGAGGGAAATATGTATGTTGCATAGAAACTAAAAACGTGTTTTTTCTCGAAATGTCATTTTTGAAAGCGGTGCCCACTGTAGTTCGATGATCCGACCTTCATACGTTTTTGTGGGATTATAATACACAAAAGCGGGAGACTTAAAAAATGTTGACGGATTTATGGTCGTAAAACTATCCATTTTTGTAATTGGATAATATGCCTGTCTGCGTACTCGATAATTTGTAAAAATTATTACAAATGTTTCAAATTTTGACAGTTGTATAACGGAAACGTTGCTGAAAAATTTGTTTCAGCAACATTTAGTAAGTAAAAAGACACACCAACTGTTTAATTTAGTTTCGCTTAAGGACAATACTATTAGGTTCTTAATGATCCCACAAAAATATATGCAGATCGGTTTATTCGTTTTCGAGCTAAACACGGTGCTCTTGAGTCAAATTTAAATGGAAGGTGCTTACACCTGGGAAGTTTTTGCGAATTCTGAAACTACAATATTCATAGATGTGAAAAATCAAAAAATAAAAAAAATCGCCGGAGCGCTTTTTAAATAAATCGCGATTTAAGTTGACATTTTTAGGGGTTGTTTAGGTTTTCACGATTTTGCTTAGAAACCGGAAGTCCTATCAAAATAGAACTGAAGAATATGTTGTAGCTATGAAAATTCTCTACAAGATATTGAAGTTCAAATTGGGATAATACACTGACTGTATCGCCCCCCTTATAATACAATGTCATGAAGGGTGCGCCTTAACTAACTTTTAATGAAAACCGCTTACATTCTGAAACAGCAATGTTCATGGATGAGAAAAATCCAAAAACTAGAAAAAATCGCTGTAGGGATTTTTAAATAAATCGCGATCAAAATTCACATTTTTAGGTGTTTTTTAGGTTTTCACGATTTTACTTGGAAACCGCAAGTCCAATCCAAATGGAGCTAAAGAAAATGTTGTAGCTGTGGAAATTCTCTACAGGATTGACGTTTATGATTTGTTCTCAGGCTGTACCATTTTTAGGTTTTTTTGTTACATTTTTAGGTTTTTTTGTTAGGGTTTCGCGATTTTTCTTGAATACGGCAAGTCTTATCGGCATGGGACCAGAGAAAATCTTATAGCTGTGAAAATTCTCTACAAGACTGGCTAATGTAATTTTTCCTAGGTTGTACCATTTTTTTAGATATATAAGTTTAAGTTGGGAAATTGCAGTCATGACATTGTTTTATAAGGAGACAATACAGAATTGAATTGAATTTGAATAGTCCCAATTTCAACTTCTATATCGCAAAAGTTGTAAAACCAACGAAAATATCATTAAGGTCAATCTTGTAGAGAATTTTGATAGGTACAACATTTTCTATATTCCCATTTTGATAGGATTGCGGTTTCCAAGCAAAATCGCAAAAACCTAAACAACCGCAAAAAATGTCAACTTGAATCGCGATTTATTTAAAAAACGCTCCGGCGATTTTTTTTTTTTTTTTTGTTTTTTTGATTTTTCTTGTCTGTGAACATTGTAGTTTCAGAATCCGCAAAAACATTCCAGGTATAAGCACCTTCCATTTAAATTTGATTCAAGAGCACCGTGAACAGTGGGAACCACAAATTGCTTTAGTACAAACAGTGTTTCGTAAGATCTGTCAAAATAATATGCAAGATTTTTCAACAGAAAAAAATCAAGGTAGCTTAAGGTGAGACCTTTCAGATGATAGAAATAATCTTCTAAAACGTTTGGTAGATTTATTCTAATAAATGTATGAAAAATGTCTTTTTGGTGCTCAATAATTGCCCATTAATAATCCTCCATACAACCCATATATACTCAATCAGAGACTCTCAAACCGAATTTCAGAATTCCCTTCCGACCTTTCCATTCACATAAGACCACATATTACCAAATTTAGTATCATTTAGTAATATTCTTACACTTCATTCGACCTTAAGGCTGTATACTACAATTTAATGTTCAAACAACAAATTCAATATTAGTTTCAATTTAGTAAGGCAGAGATGCTAAACTATGTCAAAAAAAAACTGTGCCCTCAGAGATGTTTGTGGAAAACATGTGTAGTAGGGCTATAACCAAAAAATGCCACCGTACCATGTACGGAACGGGGACGTACGCAGGGGGGTGGGGGCACGGGGGGCCCGGTCCCCCCCCCCCCCCCCCGAAATGGTTTGGTCGAACAAAATTTTTTAAGCTACTGTAACTAGTCATTATATTTTTTTCTCATAAAAATGTTTGTATATTTGAAGATTTCAAATTAAAACGTATATTTTCTTAAGTTTCTGAACAGAAAATGTACATCATTAACAAGTATTGTAAGAAAATATTTTAAAAATTTTTGTTTGTAAGCTGTTTTTGAGAGAAACTTCCAATAAAATCTGATTTACTTCTTCATGTCATATCATACCACTATCAAATGCTAATTCCTTAATGAATATACCCCATGTCTATTATTTAACGTGGACCTGTATGATTAAAAACTTCAATATACTTCAATAAATTTTACATGGCGACATTACCGAACGTGGCCCGATATTGTCTATTTTCAATTCTAAATATCCTACTCTATAAATATTTAAAATTGTATCCTTATACCCTAGACAGACGGCAGCGTTAATTTGCATTAACTGCCTTAATTCAAATTAATTCGTGCATTATCCACATTCTTAATTCACAAAATCAAAGGAAATTTAAACTGAATTTAGCAATTTCAATATGGCAATGCTGTTGAAAATCAATTGTCTTTTGTCAAATTTCCATGTTTAAGAAAATAAAAAAGGAAAGCAAATCAGCAATATTCGCGTTTCTTCAAAAAACGTAGTGGTCTTTCGCGAGTAGAATAGAAGCTAATCGTTTTTAAAGCCT